>NC_060139.1:794837192-795148692 GCF_021461385.2 Schistocerca piceifrons | reverse complement strand
ATCATCTAATTTTTTTCAGTGGTGTATTAAACATTCAAATGATTTGATCAAAACCTAGTAAAGGATTTTGTAGGGCAATGATTTTGAAACCCAATATTCACTATTCTGCAATCCCCTTGTTTATCACTAAGTATTTAATTTCTTCTTGATGTGGTTAGTGTGGTATCTTCATTACTTTGTTTCTTTTATTTGCAGGTTCCTAGAACATTAGAAATAGGATTCATACCTGGAAAGTTCGCAAAAGGCCAGTACCCAGGGCTTTTTCTTTTTACGGGTCCTGCTCGCATGATGCGGCCCGTGATCAATTTGTCAACAAACACATTGGAATTGATTGGGACACTGGAGCAAGTTTATCTTGATATATGTGTCAGACCTGAGGAAGCATATCCTGGTGTAAGTTGACTTTGACATCCTGCTTTTAAGAGTAGTGAAAATGTATAACATCAAAAGTAAGCTAATGCTTTGCAGATTTGCTGCTATGCAACAAAGATTTTGTTTTCCTGTGATGGCTTGTTACAGTATTTCTAATTTACTCTTCTTTGTGATCTGTGTGTTTCAAAGTATTAAAACTGTGTTGTGATGTGCTGTATTGAGTGAACAGATTCTAAAGACCGGTTTAAGACGTATTGGTATTAGATGGTACTGGAGACAAAATTTCAGATGGAAAAATTTGTGATGGTCCATGACCAAACTCCAAAAAAACATGTATCGCCAAGAATTTATAAGCAGAATCATTCTACAGATCAGCTGGGTTTCTAAATTACATTGTTTCAATTTACAAATAATAACTAATATTCCAGAATGAGAGTTTCACTCTGCAGCAGAGTGTGTGCTGATATTAAACTTCCTGGCAGATTAAAACTGTGTGCCAGACCAAGACTCGAACTCGGGACCTTTGCTTTTCGCGGGCAAGTACTCTAATAACTAATAACTAATATTCATTGCTATCAACACAACCACTGTGCCAGCCTGAGAACTTCTTATTTCAATCAGTTTGCTTTACATTTCTAAATGAAAAATACAAAATTTCCTGCTACAAAAAGATGGACAGTTGGCAGCAAAATTAGTATATTTCTACAAGCAGCTGGTAATATTCCTTTCTGAAAATACTGTTTTATCAGATGATTTTTTTTCCAGATTCATCATTTGTAAAATACAGGATCATCTTACATTCACAGACTAAATGATTGCTGCTTAGTTCAATGCCTTTACTTTGTGTAACAGATTAATATAGGTGCTATCTTACGTTTACAGATGAAACTTTGGCAATTGAGATCGCATGCAGAATTATTTTGAAGAATTTGGAAGGGGAACAGAGACATCAGCTTGGGTGGGAACTAGAACAATTATGGGGAGGAGAGTGGTGCGTGGGTAGCAAATTTCGTCATTCCACCAACCATGAGAATGTATACCATTTGCGTTTGCTTTTTATGAACATCCATCATTTTTAAACTTCAGTTTGCCTGAACTCCTTTGTAGTTGGAATTGAACTGACGATTTGACAAATACTCGACATGGTATAAATTTCTGCAGGTGACAGTAAAAGTCAAGATAGAGGCCATAGCTTACTGAAGTGTTTCACGCAGCAGTGTTATCAGCTCTTGCCGTGAGTACAATGGGACAAAAGGGGGTGTATCAGCTGCTGGTTCAATGCAGCCAAGGAGAGAGCAGTGGGCCAATGACATGTCTGGAAGCAAGAGATGAAGGTACATTGTCACATTCTTACCAACTTGCGAATTCTGTTTTGTGTTAGAAGAAAACAGGTGTGTTCCAGGTCCCACCTTAACCTCCACTTTGGAAATAGCAACATATTCGAAAGAAACAACCAAATATTTGTGGCACCTAAGATTATAAATTAAATCCATTTATAGTGGGAAGAATCATCCAAATATTTGTGACAAAACCTTACCCAGCAAATAGTCAATAAAATTGTCTGTCTTGACTGCTAATTTATATCTTTATTTCTTCAGAGCAGATCTCAACACGTTCTGGCCACAGCCAACATCAGTATCTGTAAGATAAACAGAACAAATGAGAAGTCATATTTCTACAGTAATTAAAAAAAATACATTCTATAGAAACAAAGTGAAGACATAACACATAAAGAAAAACCTCTATACACTGTATCTTGCCAGTTCTTATGTACGCTAGTTCCATGATTAGTGCTTTTCAGTGATGCAGCCTGCCTTAAATAACAATCTGGAGTCATTAGGTGGCACTAAAATCGGTAGGACTTGTCATAGTTAAATTCTATTTAACGTCTGCAACTTTAAGTATACAGTCATTTTATAAAAGTAATCTATAAAAATTGGAATTGTTATGCTAAAATTCAAAACATCATCTACAATCTATAAAAATAATGAATAGGACTTTTCATGTTAAAAGTTAAAATTTTGCATCACATTTTAAGCATGAAGTCATTTTATAAAAATTAATATGTAACAATTAAAATTGGGTTAATAAAAACATTTTAACTTATAGCTATGATATTATACAAGGCTTAATGTAACTTTACATGTACTGTAAGGCATGTAAAGCTATATTTCAGCTTCTTTTTATTCTCTTAAGTTGAGGATATGAAACATTAACGACTTGATATCAAAATACATAGCAAAGCATTGACATATTAACATAGAGAGAACTGTAGGCTTTGGTACCTTCACGATCTCATGGCTGTTTCGCTTCTTTGTGGTGCTGACGTTGCAAATATGGCCACCTAATGGCCACAGATTGTTATTTAGGGCAGGCTGCCTCACTGAACAGCACTAGTTATGGTACAAGTATACATATACAGTGTGTCGAGTTTTTAAAATGTGGTTTTTTCATTTCTATACCAGAAGGTGTGTAATTATTGTAGAAATATTACTCCTCCTTTGTTCTGTTTATTTGACAGATTCTGATGATGGCTGTGGCCAAGACACTTTTAAACAAAGATGCTGCGACTTACCAAGCGGGAAAGTGCTGGTAGATAGACACAATAAAAAACACACATGTTTGTGTTTGTGTTTGTGTTTGTGTGTGTGTGTTTGTGTTGTTGTTTGTTTGTGTTTTTTTTATTGTCTCTATCTACCAGCGCTTCCCCGCTTGATAAGTCACAGCATCTTTATTTTTTTAATATATTTTTCCCATGTGGAATGTTTCTATATATAAAAACTAGTGATCAAGACGGACGATTTTACTGATAAGTGATAATGCTTACCGACTTGAACAATGATTTTATCTCATTCATAGACTTGCCCAGGGAGCTTAGAATGGTATATAGCAAAGAACAACACGAACCTATTAAAAATTCTTGGTGGTATGACCTCGCTACTTCAAGTAATGGATGCTTTTGTGAATAGACCTTTTAAGGCTCACCTGCAACAACTTAACATTGAGTGGCTTCTTCAAGGATACTTATGAGAGTACAGAATTTTGCATAATTAAATTTGGGAATTTTCCTTTTAACTCAGAAATGCAAATTTTTCTGTACCCTCATAAAATATAAATGAGTAATCGTGTCATTTATTCATTCTATAATAGTGTGCAAGTCCACAGTTTGCATATGGTATTATGTATTAGTACATATATGTTTGAGTTGTAGTATTAGTCTGTCTGAGGTATTCCTTGGGTAGCCATGCGGCAGATGCCTTTACATCACAACAGTTACATCAAGGCGCTTATAACACAATGTGGATGCTGAATGGGGCTCTGGAGAAGGCAATGTCAAACTTCATCAACAATTTCTATCAAAAAGTTTCTGAAGAATGTCACTGAGTGCATGTTGTATAAATTCACACAATAAATGTACACTTCTTACTGAATCTAGTGGACATTCATTGGAAACCTGTCATGGGGTGATCCTGGAATTAGATACTAATCTGAGTGAATTGAAACTCAAAATACAAGAAGAAAGTGACTACAAAGAATTTTGTTACAGGAATTTAAGATGTGATTCCATCAAGAATTGATACAAGAATTATTATGCTTTTATGTCTGGATTTCAATCCTGTCACAGATTTATTAAGACTGAAGAGTATTTTGTTAATTGTAGAAGATAGTTAAAGAGTGAAAACATCATCATTGCATATGTAAGTGCTTTCGGACAGCGAACAAGAATAGACAACTCCATGGATTAAAAGAAACTGAAGACTTTGTGATAAAACCTAATGAAAAGTGTAACTGAATATTGGTCTTTACATTGCATCCAAAATGATTTAAGAGGCTTTATTGATATTAATACTGAAAAATTGTGATTACATCGTGTTTTTTAGGTGTATATAATATTTACCTCCTGTATTAACGAACAATAATTGGAAGTAATACAAATGTTTGTTTACAGCATTAAGAAGTTAAGTGCCACATAATTTAACTGAAAATAATTTTTCAGTATTTATTACAGTCTACAAAGAAGAAATAGTACTGAATTTTCTTGATGATAGAATTCAACAACTTGTCTGGGAAATAAACAAGAAGAATATGATATCATTGCACATTACCTAACAACATGTATAGATTGGCAGCTTGCAAGCTACAATAAAAACTACTCCAACATGACGCAGTCAGCCTGTACTGTTCGCAGTCAATGTAGCAATTGGCACAGGGGCAGGAAACAGCAGCAGATGAGGTGCAGCTGCCAATTTGCAAACGATATATCAACAGTGTCTGCTATATTAAAATCTGATTGGTTATTTTCTTTTAAGATACAATACACTGTGAAGTGATGTCTTAATTGCAATTGATTTTGTCACTTAATAGAGTGAAGTAGTTACATGTGCTATTTACGATACCAATTTATCAAAGTAAGTTTGATTTCAAAATAAAACTAGTTGAGGAAATTTAATTCATTATCGAAAGATAAAACTAAATAACATTTTATTAGTTAGTTTATAATAACAGTTTTTGTCAGTTTATTTTAGTGCTTACTAGAAGATTAACAATGGCTCTCATAGGGAAAAATATTGCTTTAGAAACAATAATGCAGCTGTGATTGCAGAGCAGTCAACAGATTTAACATGAGCACTTTCATGGCAGTCTTTACACAAGGATGACAAATTTTCTCAAATGGACGAGAGATTTTCTCAGTTGATGACAGATGTTCTCAGATAGACAACAGGTTTTCTAATATCGATCAAACATTTAGTGAAATAAGTTCTCAGTTAAATGAAAGGATTGACAGTCTGCAGAGTACTGTATACTTTGGAGTAAACAAGGTATGAGATTTAAAACTAGGCACAAGCATTTTGATGATTATTTAGCTTTACTAAAAGATAAGTTTGACAACAGTATTGAACATTGTAGTATTGTTTCGATACAGGATGTTCAAGTAAATGAAGAAGAAGTAATAAACACAGAAAGTATTTTAGAATGTAATAGAGTTAAGAAAGTAGAAACTATTACATTACATATCAATGAAATGGAGCATCAGTTAGAGATATTCAGAGAACTTATTGTCATCTGTAATTACTAGGAGTGTGCCAGTTATCATTAACTAATGTTGAGATACTTCGGAGAGTGGAAAGCATCCCCACTGGCATACATGTATGTAATATACACACTTATAGAGACTAGAATTACTGCTGGATGTGATGCTCCAATGCTGACAATAAGTATTAAATAATTTAATGTAGAATTACTGAGCATTTGTAAAGAATGTGACAATTATTTTGAAAAGTCGTAGCAAGTAACCAGTGTGCCCAGTTTCAAAATTTAAGTACTGAAGTATACATTGAAATGACTTTAGAACATATTTCTTTTGGAAGTTTCATAGATACAGTTGTCTATATTACTTTTGGAAGTTTGATGGGTACAATTGTCTTATTAACTATTGGGGACTGCTACATGAAGAGAAGTGTTTAGATGAACTTCATAGTGGGAAGGAATATAAGTTACTAGTAGTCGGTTTGTGTGTGTGTGTGTGTGTGTGTGTGGGGGGGGGGGGGGGGGGGACAGATCTTTGTGCCCTGGCTAGGAGACACCATCACTTAGGGTGTGTTGTTATGATGGGCTGAATGATGCGAAGATCAATGAGGAACTGGGACACAACTATTTTGGTTAGAGTTTGTTCAAATAGGAGAGTCCACCAGAAATGGTAATTCGATTAGAATCTACTAATAATTAAAATGCTTGAGGAAAAGGAAAATTCTTGAAGTATTCCACTGTGAGAGGCATGCAGTGGTTTAATAATGCCATCCCAGAACAAGTTAAGATTAAGAATATTATCTAAATCAATGAATATATCTACCCAAGAACAGTTTATAAATGAAGATTTTATGGCATATAAATTAGCATATTTTTGTAATGGATTTTGTATACTTAATTTATTAAATGATAAAATTGGGTTAGGGTTTATACCATTTTACGTTGAATTGTAGTAATATTAATTGGTATGTGTTTGTGTGAAGAAATTTTGTACTATTTTGAATTTGCTATATGCTTTTTTTTTAGGGGGGGGAGGGGAGGGGAGGGGATCAGTAATGTAGTTTACTTCAGGTAGTTAATTTCTTACTCTCACTTACACCCTGAATTTCTGATTAAGCAAGATATGTTAATAGTTAATCAGCCGTTTTTAAAGTCTAGTCCACATAAGTCACTCAATTGAAGAGTACAAATGGGGCAGTGAGAACCATAAGGGTCTAAAACACACCATCATAAATTCTGAGACTTCAGCATGAGTGCATGCTTATGACATTGGTTGATCTTATGGTAAACTTTCTTTAGCTGTATCTGTATGCCCACACAGTATATATGAGTATTCATTGAAAGATGTGTCACTAATCTTTTTGATATTCATTTCCATATGGGCGCAAAGCACAAAGCATAATTTTGTTGCTCTGTGCTGCTCAATTGTTATGTAGGGTTGGCAACATAATTTAGTGGATACATCACATATGCAGTAGTAGTACTTCATAATTGGAGGTATATTTCAGTGTTATCTGAACCTCATGCCACAGAATGTGCTTAATGAAAATGATGATAAAAAAGACTATGAAGTGTTGGAATAGGTCATAATTGTGTGTGTGGTGCATGTTGTATCTGTTCTTTATATTCTGATTCTAATTTCACATTAACAATAAACTTTACAACTCTCTAAAGAAGCTATGTTAATAAATATAATCCTAAATATTAATTAATATTTCATAGCATAAACTGGGTACATTATTATTTCATAGGAATTATAGGATATTAGAAAACTAATCAGACCTATACGAAGTTGATTTTCACAGTCATTTATTTTTCTCGAAACTTTATGTATGTGATTTGGGCCTGTATTGTTCTTAGTGCCTCAAATAGTTTATGGTCTAATTTATTATGATTTTACCACAATTAATGAATTCAGGGATAGATTATATGAATCACACTCAAGTAAATTCTGTACAAAGCATTTTCGTATCTATCTTGGGAACACCAGTATGCTATATGGCCCTTCACCATAGGCCAATTGACTATTGGATTGCAATGTACAGATATGATAGTTACTTCAAAATGGACCTAATTGCAATATTTTTCTTCAAGATTTAATTCTGGCATTAACTTTACTCAGTCCTTCTTTACAAGTGCACAGAAAAGCATGACGTTTCATTTGGCATTGCGCCGCGACATTTTTTGGTTGGTACAGCTCCCCGAGTTCAATAGAATCATACTGTTAGTGCTGTTTAACCTTCACTATTTGTTCATGATGTGAAGGATGTCTACAGGTCCAGTGGCTGTTTGCACAAAAAGAGAGAGCCTAGCAGTCTATTGTCACAATGCTTTAAAATGTATGGGAATGACAGAAGAGAGGGATGAATTTGCATAAACAACAGGTGCTACATATTTGCTATGAAATGACATTACAATACCATACAGAAAGAGTTTAAAGATTTAGTTGACAATGAAAGAGTAAAAAATTATGACGATCGCCAGACAATATTTGTTATTCTGTACATTAGAAAGCACTTTGTGTTACATTTGCAGGGCTGGAGTGGGTGAAGAAATTGGTGATACCAAATAGTAAAATTTTTGAAGTCATACACATTAATCCATTTTCGTTGCAGCAGTTTTTAAGACCTACAGCAGAAAGCAAAAGAAAAAGCTGCTCTACAGAAGGAAAATGAAAACTGCACACTACAATAAATTTATAAAAGAACACATTACAAAAACTGCAATAAAAAAAGGAAATCAAACAATGGAAAATCCAGTATGGAATATGACAATATTATGAAAAGCACCGAAAGATCTGAGTTGAAACAAGGCTCCTGGAGTAGACAACATTCCATTAGAACTACTGATAGCCTTGGGAAATCCAGCCATGACAGAACTCTACCATCTGGTGAACAAGATGTATGAAACAGACGAAATACCCTCAGACTTCAAGAAGAATATAATAATTCCACTCCCAAAGAAATCAGGTGTTGACAGGTGTGAAAAATTACTGAACTGTCAGTTTAATAAGTCATGGCTCCAGGATACTAACACTAGTTCTTTACAGACGAATGGAAAAACTGGTTAGAAACCGATATAGGAGAAGATCAGTTTGGATTCCTTAGAAATTTTTGAACACATGAGACAATATTGACCCTATGACTTATCTTAGAAGAGAGATTAAGCAAAGGCAAACCTACATTCTAGCATTAGAGAAAGCTTTTGGCAATGTTGACTGTAATATTCTCTTTCAAATTCTGAAGGTGGCACGGGTCAAATACAGGGAACGAATCTCTATTTACAATTTGTATAGAAACCAGATGGCAGTTATAAGAGTCGAGGGACATGAAAGGGAAGCAGTGGTTTGGAAGGGAGTAAGACAGGGTTGTAGCCTCTCCCCAATGTTATTCAATCTGTATATTGAGCAAGCAGTAAAGGAAACAAAATCAAAATTCGGAGTAGGTATTAAAATCCATGGAGAAGAAATAAAAACTTTAAGGTTCACTGATGACATTGTAATTCTGTCAGAGGACCTGGAAGAGCAGTTGAATGGAATGGACAGCGTTTTGAACGTAGGATATTATTTGAACATTAACGAAAACATAACAAGGATAATGGAATGCATTCGAATTAAATCGGGTGATGCTGAGGGAATTAGATTAGGAGATGAGTTTTGCTATTTGGGGAGCAAAATAACTGATGATGGTCGATGTAGGGAGAATATAAAATGTAGACTGGCAATGGCAAGAAAAGCATTACTGAAGAAGAGAAATTTTTTAACATCGATTATAGATTTAAATGTCAGGAAGTCGTTTCTGAAAGTATGTATGTGGAGTGTAGCCATGTATGGAAGTGAAACATGAATGATAAATAGTTTAGACAAGAAGAGAATAGAAGCTTTCAAAATGTGGTACTACAGAAGAATGCTGAAGATTAGATGGGTAGCTCAAGTAACCAATGAGGAGGTATTAAATAGAATTGGGGAGAAGAGGAATTTGGGGCACAACTTGACTAGAAGAAGGGATCGGTTGGTAGGACGTGTTCTGAGGCATCAGGGGATCACCAGTTTAGTACTGGAGGGTAAAAAACGTGGATGGAGACCAAGAGATGAATACATTAAGCAGATTCAGAAGGATGTAGGTTGCAGTAGATACTTCGAGATGAAGCAACAACAACATGAAAAGGATAGTTGCTACTCACCATATCATGGAGATGCTAAGTCGCAGATAGACACAAGAAAAGTCTGTCAGAAGCTTTCGGCCAGTTGTGTGAGCGAGGGAGAGTGTGAGTGAGTGAGTGAGTGTGAGTGTGTGTGTGTGTGTGCGTGCGTGCATGCGTGCGTGCGCGCGCGCGCATTGAAAGCCTTTTTTGCCAAAAGCTTCAGATGGTCTTTTTGTTGTGCCAATTTGTGACTCAACATCTCTACTATGTGGTGAGTAGCAACTATCCTTTTCATAACACTGTCAAAAAGGGATATCATTTGATATCATTCTGTCATAATGTAGTAGATATCTACTGCAAGATGGTAGTCCTTCCTTGCTGGTCTGTAGCTTCATTTTCTGCAGCTTTCAGCTCTGCTTGTTTAAAGATTGTGGATTGTTAGTACTTGATCCTTCCATCGTGTCCTTAGATGATGTAATGAAACTGGTCAATATACCTACCCTTTTTTTTTTTGGTCAAATATTGAAGAACACACAATAATTCACAACATGATCTGAAGAGATCGAAATTGCAAATTTTTTATTATCTATGTGTGAATACACACTTGTGAAGCATACGTTTGACTTAAAATAACTGTTTTATGAGGAACATAATTATTTTTGTATTTCTAATATAAATCACAGTTTTATTCATTTGCACAATTGAGAATATTTAGATTTAGTTTTATAATCATATTGTTTTCCATAACTGTTCCAAAAGATAAAATCAATAGAAGACTGTATTTCTTTTTGCATTCATGAAATATTATTGAAATCGTCATTCTTTGGCCAAGGATATTCATTATATCGATCATGTGAACATATCTTTGTGTTGTTGTCGTCTTCAGTACTGAGACTGGTTTGATGCAGCTCTCCATGCTACTCTGTCCTGTGCAAGCTTCATCGTCTCCCAGTATGCACAGCAACCTAAATCCTTCTGAATCTGCTTAATGTATTCATCTCTTGGTCTCTCTCTACGATTTTTACCCTCCACGCTGCTCTCCAATGCTAAATTTGTGATCCCTTGATGCCTCAGAACATGTCCTACCAACCGGTCCCTTCTTCTTGTCAAGTTGTGCCACAAACTCCTCTTCTCCCCAATTCTATTCAATACCTCCTGATTAGTTATGTGATCTACCCATCTAATCTTCAGGATTCTTCTGTAGCAACACATTTCGAAAGCTTCTATTCTCTTCTTGTCCAAACTATTTATCGTCCATGTTTCACTTCCATACATGGCTCTACACTCCATACAAATACTTTCAGAAACAACTTCCTGACACTTAAATCTATACTCGATGTTAACAAATTTCTCTTTTTCAAAAACGCTTTCCTTGCCATTGCCAGTCTACATTTTATATCCTCTCTACTTAGACCATCATCAGTTATTTTGCTCCCCAAATAGCAAAACTCCTTTATTACTCTAAGTATCTCATTTCCTAATCTAATTCCCTCAGCATCACCCGACTTAATTTGACTACATTCCATTACCCTCGTTTTGCTTTTGTTGATGTTCATCTTATATCCTCCTTTCAAGACACTGTCCATTCCGTTCAACTGCTCTTCCAAGTCCTTTGCTGTCTCTGACAGAATTGCAATGTCATCGGCGAACCTCAATGTTTTTATTTCTTCTCCATGGACTTTAATACCTACTCCAAATTTTTCTTTTGTTTCCTTTACTGCTTGCTCAATATACAGATTGAATAACATCAGGGAGAGGCTACAACCCTGTCTCACTCCCTTTCCAACCGCTGTACTGAAACTGATACATCACTGTTCTTGTTCACTTGGAGTGTGTGTAATGTCTTGAGGAGGAGGCAGTTGTGAAGTTGTTGTGAGATATAACAGTGATATGTTAGCAGTTCTCATTAAGAAGAATTTTAAATTTTGCAAACTGCTAAATGTGAAATAAATTAATTTTGAAGAGAAATATGTTCCTGCTTCGTGGCATTATTGATTTAATGTATTGACAAAGAGAACCTGCACACCTCTTTGCAGCTTTCGCATGATGGAATCATTAACTTATTATGACTGTGTCAAGGGAAAGGACAACTTACTACAAATTACAAGAGATCAGTTAAGTGCAAAATACTTTTACTGATTCTTTCACTCTTGACTTCGTGCTTTTAATGGCGGAAGACCTACAATCTCCAATACACATGCAGTAATTGCATAAAAATTGGATTTATTAACAACATTTTAATTAAATTTTGGTACTGTTTATGGTTCAAAAAGAGAGAAGAGGAGTCAGAACATCCCCTTGGGTGTTTTCCAGCAGGTTGCGATTGGAGGGCTCAGTTAGGGAGGGATCGGTCAATGTAGGGGTTTCCAAACCACTGGTACAGGTCATCTTTCATTCTTCATTCCCATTTTCCTTCCATAGTATTGTAGACAGGTCCATAGATCTTTCCAAGTATCTTCCTCCCAAAGGCACAGATTACTTCTTCAGTTTCTGCTGATGTCATCCAGGTTTCACAACCACATAAAACAGGGCCAGCCACGGCATGCCAAACTTCACACATACTTTGTGTGGGGCTGCAGCTGCGCCAAAGCTTGGCCTGTCACTAGACTTTGCTCAGTCCTTCTCAGATGTACACGGAACAGTGCGAAGTTTCATTTAGCATTGCATTGCAGTGTTTTTCGTTTGGTACGACTCTCTGAGTTAGGTAGAATTATACTGCCAGTGCTGTTTAACATTCACTATTTGTTCATGGTGTGAAGGATATTCACATGTCCAGTGGCTGTTTGCACAAAAAGAGAGTGTCTAGCAATCTATTCTCACAATGCTTTAAACTGTGGAGGAATGACAGAAGAGGGGGATGAATTTGCATAAGCAACAGTTACTACATATTTGCTATGAAATGTCATTACTATAGCATGCAGAAAGAATTTAAAGATTTAGTTGACAACGGAAGAGCAGAAAATTACAATGATTGACAGACAGGATTCATTATTCTGAACATCAAAAAGCACTTTTTGCTAAATTTGCAGAGCCAGAGCATGTTCTTTATCTTAGAACATTGTTTAAGCTGACACTGTTATCATTAAAAATCGTTAGATGAGCGAGAAACTGTAGTGTAGTACACTTTTAACACACCACAAACTTGACGTGCAACACCGTGGATTTCTGTCAGGTTTTTGCAAAATAAAGTTTTGGTCTTAATCTACTATTTTTTATATTCAATAATCATAGTATCTAGTATCATACCAGTAACAGTCCTACATCAAAACTAGAGGACACACTGGATGAAACAAAGGACAGACATTCTCTTGAGCCTTCATCTGCAACTTTTGTGTTTTCACTGTTATTGTATCACCCAGAATTCAGCATTCCTAACCTGTGCATTATTTATGAAATGATCTTTGTATTTAGACCTCCTGTATCATCCAGTGTTTAGCTCTACATACTACTGACATTGAGGCTTCAGGTTTAATTCCAGATTTTTTTTACAAGAGAATATATCTGTAATAGAGCGCACTCAGTGTAACGAATCAAAAGAAGAAGCTACTGGAATAAATATACTGTAAAATTTACTCACCATCCCCTGGAGAATGGTATCGCATCAAAAAGGCTGACCCCAGTCTGAGAACTGCATCACAGTTTTATTTACCAGAAGTAATGTTGGACATATTTTTATTCCATGCAACTATTCAATGCAGGACACAACTTAATTAGTTTGTAATTTTTGATCCATAGACTATAGCACAAAATGAAGTACTGAGATTTCTGCTGTATAATCCGATTACAGATCTACACTTTAGAACTGGAAACCATTTCTTGTCAGTATTGATACATTCTAGCTGTTATTATAGGCTTTTAACATTTAAAATTTTTGCATTGTTTGGTAAAAATCTGTAACTCAGTGAGTTTTATCAATATATGTGAGCCTATAGTTGTTTTAGACCAGCCCTCACACTAATCCTTGCATACAACTACAATATCTGAATAGAAATTCATACTGTATGTGATTTTCGTGCGATAATATTTTATTTGATAGTTTTGTGCATGTGTTTGCTCTGTTAATCAGGATAAAAGCAGATATTTCTGATTAGTTCAGTTTACAACCTTCAAATTAAGTTTTCTGTGGAAGTTTATCACTGTTTTTATACTATACACTCAAAATAACTTGTTTCTTCTCTGGGAGTGAAGGAATAAGTGGAAGTTGTATGACTTCGGGCTGGTGTGGAATGTTTCCGCATTTTGCCAACATTAGCGACAAAACGGTATACTGTGCTGCAGCATTGTAGCAGAAACTGTGAATGGAATGTTGATTGCACTGAGCTGCCTGCCCTGTGAGAAAGAGGTAGGACTTGTTTCCCCAACACGTCTCCTCACACAGCAGCCCATCGCCTAGACAGTGATTTTGTGCTCACACTCCTAGCAGTCCCTGTAAAAGGACAAAGTTATATTGTGTGTATAATATTCTTGAAGCTTTGTCTTGTTTTGCTGGCAAGGCAGCACATGTTTCTGGCACTTGCAGTCTACATCACACAAATTGCAAACTGTAAAATAGTGCACAGAATGAAAATTTATTTTGTGACACCACTCTTGCAAGGTATGTTAGATCAGAGTAATGATTTCATGTTGAATGTCATTAAGATCTTAAGACCTCTGTGTTCTTGAGGCTTAATGTTTTGTAGCAAATGCTTTACTGTTTGCCCTATACACTTAAATGTTTATTGTCTGAATGTCTGACATTCTTGTAGCACTTGTTGCTATCTGTTTCACATGGTGCTATTTTGATTGTAGGTGACAACACATCAGGAGGTATCAACTACAAGTTTCTTAAGCAATCTGGCATGCCTCATACCTATGCCAGACTGCAATCAGAGCCCACGAAACATGTACCAGTGCCAGGTGAGAATTATTGCTGTCCAGAAAAATATGCCACATTTTTATAAGTATTATCTCTCTCTATCTCTCTCTCTCTCTCTCTCTCTCTCTCTCTCTCTCAGAAAAGAATAAAATAAAATAAATCCCCGGAAAAGCATTTCAGTAAACATATTTCGAAGAACTATAGCTTTAATAAAGCTAAATGAAAAAGAGAAACATATCATTTATCCATCAGATTTCTGTAACTTTATGTTAAAATATTAGTATATGAAATCCCATGGCAGACGATGTCAGATATTGTTAGAAGTTGCAGCACATGCAGTGTGTAGCGTACTGGTTGTCATTGCTGGCTGGCGTGCTGACTGTTTAGGTACCTGTAATAGCAGCAAAACTGATATTTATTTGTTTTGTCTGAGCTCTTCTTTGGTACAATCACAACCGGTGCACTCCACAGGGTGGTATGTTCATCAGTAATACCACCGCATAATTGTCGATTGATGAACTTCTCCATAACCAGTTGTAGGTGATGGAGTACCCAGTATGGCTTACAGTACATAGGCAATTAATTCTCAGTTGGGATTGTGTTTTGGGTCACTGGGGTTGCTGGTAAAGACCAATGAGGATTAAACACATCTTCAAATTGTAATAGTAATTCTTCCATCGTTACTTCCTCTGTTCATTTCAGATGTTTCACTTTCTCATTAATGTCACACTGGTGGCTTGCATATGCCTAGGGTCCGAATTCATTCCATCTAGATGTTCTTCCTCTAGAATGTCCAAATTGGTGACCAACAACTCTTTAGACAAAGCCACGTCTTCAGTCCCAAAATTATCAGTACTGATGGGCACTACCTCCTCTCTGTCGATTTCCTGCATGCGTACTATACTCCTGCACACAAAATACCCTGCTTCATCCACCTCATTATTTTCTTTCTGTGGCTCAGCTACACATAAAGGCGGGTCCACTCTGAGTGCGCTATGCCGTGCCGCGCTGCTGCACCCCGCGCACAGCTGTAGCAGAGAGGAGTATGCCGTCCGCGCCCCGCGTGCCGCTCCGAGACGCGCACTGTGTTCCAGTTGGAGCACGCGCGTGGTCTGTATTGTATACACGTAACAAAAGAAAATTGAATCCTAATGATCTGTATTTATTTGGATAAAAGGTAAAGGTGTATGTGAATATGTAAAATTTGTGTCTGATTGTACTGTATATTTCCATAAATAAAGATCTGTAGTGTCAGCCACTAACCGGACAAGGGTACATCTCGAACCGGATATTCAAGGATGCAACAGTTTGAAAAAAATTATAAAGCATAATGCCACACAGCCCGCTTATCGTCTAGACGGTGGTTATGTAACCCGTCTGGCTCGGCGTTGGCGGCGCGCCAGCGGGGACGCACATACCTAGAACACCCAGTATGCGCGTCCAGGATAATGCTCTGCTGGCCACTGCGAAAACGCTAAGTCCTCACGAGCTGAAGCGCTGTCTAAACTGAGCGCGTGCAAACGCGCCACTTCCTTTGATGTACCGACAACAGCCGGAAAACTGCGCGGTGCAGCACAACATGGCGCAGCGCGGTTTGCCATCCACACTGAGTGCGCAGAGCCGTGCACAGCCATTTTGCGCAGCGCGGTGCGGCATGGCGCGCTCAGTGTAGACCCACCTTAAGACATTTGCAGGTAGATCTGTTCCTGCAATCACCGATAGTAGCTTCCTTCCACCTTTCGATGCTTTGTCACATGGACTGAACCTGAGTGCTTATGCATGCAGTTTAATTAGTTCACATTTTGCAGAGAGGAACCTTGCAGCAGTAAGTCACTGACAACAGATTTCCTAGATGAAATGACGTCCCACCGAGTTCCGAGGTCGATTTTAGTGCAGTGCTTATACAGGAAATCCATCCCATGGAAACTGCGGTGATCATCACCTGTACAAAGCAAAACTTCTGTATATTCCTGTAAATGTATTGCTCCCACCTGAAAACTGTCACTGAACCTAGCAAACGCAAGTCTTCACCCCCAACTCCACATAACCTATACAGTGCACCCATCAAGCAATGTTCCACTTCTGCACATGTTTCATTCATGCCAAAATTCTTTGGAGCACCACTCTAGGGGTGAGGGGCTCCCATTGCTGTTTAATTGACTTCATCCATTTCGTCCCTTTGTGTTGTGCCCCTCATCTGGTCTATTGTCCTGTTCTCATCCAACCCTACCACATTTCTTACACTGTGGCCAATGACAATCCCACCCTATGTGGCCCTAACATCCACAGTGGTAACACTTGATGTCAGTGGAAAAAATACTCTTATCTTGGATTCAAATAACTGTATGCTCTTAAGTCAAACACTGTGCCTAAGGCTGCAGTTTAATGCTTCTAATGCCCTCTGCTCTGCTCTGCTTCTTGTATCACTGTCCATTAACTCATAGGTATTGACACTGAGTGCAGTGAAGGTAGTGATTGTGTCTTCTGATGGTGTACTTCACATACGACCAAAATCTCTTTGGATTTTCGGCCATGTTTCAAGACAGTGTTTCATTGTGGAATTTATTAAAAGCATTTCACATTGAAGTTTGCACTAAGTTTTGAGCTTCAATAAAACATCACCAATCTCAGAGGTTTTGTGTTCTTTTAAATTTGACATACTTTCTTCATTGGTTCTGCAGCAGGGTTGTGACCTTTTTTGTGTGCCATGGGGTGATCAGGTCCATCCCTTATTAATCTATATGGTATATATATCTCTCAATTGTCATCAATACTATTTCTTTGAATTTAAGCCATATCTGATATATGCTTACATGGTTAGTTTGGAAGAAGAGGAGACTGTCTTTTAGGAAGGCATTGGGTAAATTTTTATCTGCTTTTTGAGTAGATATATTATGCATTTATTTTTGGTGGATTTGGATGACATGAAATTCAGCCTCACTACAACAGGGTTCTGCAAATAATCCTTGTATTTATCATGATGCTACCTGTTTTCTCTGGATTATTTATTCCTGAGAGGTCAAGAACATTTTCGCAACATTTATAGTTAGTGGGCTCCTGAATTAATTGTTCAAACTGATTTTCAGATAAAGCATTTAGTACAATTTCAGTTGATATTTAGTGTATACCACCCAATTTAAAGATGTATTTTCACTAGCGAATCAAGGGTAGATTAAAATCACCACCAACTATAATTGTATGAGTGGGGTATCTATTTGCAATAATACTGAAGTTTTCTTTGAACTGTTTAGCAACTATGTCATCTGAGTCAAGGAGTCAGTAGAAGGAACTAATTATTAATTTATTCCAGTTGTCAAGTATAACCTCCACCCACACTAACTCATAGGGACTATCTACTTCAGTTTCACTACAAGGTAAACTACTTCCAATAGCAACAAACACTCCACCACCCACCACCAACTGCATTTATTCATTTTTATCATTTCTAAACACTGTTACATCATTTGTAAAAATTTCAGCTGATCTCATCTCTGGCATTAGCCAACTATCTGTACCTATAACAAATTGAGCTTCAATGCTTCCTATTAGCGTTTGGAACTGTGATTCTTTCCCAACACAGCTATAACAATTTATGACTATAATTCCAATTGTTACTAGGTCTAAAATCACCCTTTGTTTGAAGTGCAGCCTTTGAGACTGAAGCCCTTTTTGTATTTTCCACCCAGTCCACTCCGCACTGCTCCTGCTACCTTCATAGCCACCTCCTCTGTGTGGATCCCTGACCTCTTAAGCAGAGCCTGATACCCCATCACTCTATTGTGCAAGGCAAGGGATTTGCAGCCTACATGGTCACAGAACTGTCAGAGCCTTTGGTTCAGACACTCCACTTGACTTTGTATCAAAGGTCCACAGTTGGTCCTGTTTATGGTGCTACAGATGGTGAGCTGTGCCTTCAGCTCACAAAAAAGACTGACAGTCTTTACTACTACAGGTAGCCACTGGAAACCAGAGAGAATCTCTTCCAATCCAAAGTCGGACACATCATTAGTACCAACATGAACCACCCCCTGCAGGTGGCTGCTCCCTGTGCTCTTTATGGTGTCTGGAAAGACTGATTATACATCTAGGATGACCCCCCCCCCCCCCGTATGGAACCCCCCCCCCCACCCAAGAGTGTATACTGGACTTTTTCCTGTCCTTGGCAGCTATATCCCTAAGCTGCCCCATTACACGCTTAACACCGGAACTCCCAACTACCAGTAATCTCACCCATCAAGAATGCCCAGATCTTGCAGGCTGAGAGATTTCTTCTGAAATAGGGGAACTGACTTCATATGATGCAGAATCATTCCCAGCCACAGATAGAGCATCAAACATGTTTGTCAGGTGAACTGGAGAGGCTTTTTTTCAATCAGTGGCCCCCCTCCCCCGATAGTGTTTTACTGCCTGCCCCACCTCAGAATATTGAAATGAGCTCTTGACCACAGGTGAAGGGTCAAACTCAATGTGGGTAGTGAGCGGACCTGTCACAGTAGGGGATCAGTCAAGGACACACGGGATGTGCTGGACATTCCTTGGATCCCCATGTCCTGCCCTCATGGCCAAAGCCAGCATTGCCTGGAACTATGAGCAGAGTGTCACCAACACAGCCTGCACCCTAACACAGCTATCACAGTTCCTATCCATACTAAAGATGGCAGAACGCTGAACATGTTTGTTTTTGCCCATTCCTTCTCATTATAGGTAACTTACCAGGGTTTAAGCTTGAAGTAACCTCCTTACATTGTGCTGTTCTCTACACTTGACACACACTATTTACCTTCAGTATATTCCACACACTCCAACACCTTGTTCTTGTTGAAAGTCAGGGACATTTTTTCCTCATACACATGTGGTAAACTGTGTGAACAAATAATTAGTAGAATATCTAGCAAAATGCAGATCAGCAACAATTAAAAGTTGCAGTTCTACCACCTCACGTATCTGCTATAATCTGGCATTAAATGACTGTAATAAATAAGTAAATATGGTGGATGGTTGTGAGTGCTTTCTTGCTGTTGGTAGTCCAAAATGCCCATCCAAATAGGGGTAAGAATTAGGGGCACAGTCACCGTCATTGAGTTTCATACAGGAATAGTGGAGATTGTCTTGGATTTATTGAAAGAAATAGCAATGTGGTGAAGATGACAACAAAAAATTCATAAGCAACAAATAATTGTCATGGTATGAATGGTGAAGAGAAAAAAAATGGGATTTAAAGTTTCATTTTACAAGTGAAGACACAACTGCAGGGAATGTGGATATCGAAAAGGGAACAAATGTGTTCACCATATAGCAGAGGTGCAAGTTGCAGATAGGCACGACATAAAGACTTGTCACAGATAAAGATTTTGGCCAGTATGCATTCATCAAAAATAGCACACACACACACACACACACACACACACGAGTACAGTCTCAGGCAACTGTAGCCTGAGACTGCAGTCGTTTGTGTGTGTGGTCTATTTTTGACAAAGGCATACTGGCCGAAAGCTTTATTTGTGACAGTCTGTTTGTTGTGCCTATCTGCAACTCAGCATCTCAGCTATATGGTGAGAGGCAACTTTCCTTTTCATAATATTGTTGCATTCCGTCCTGGATTTTCCATTGTTCGAACAAATGTGTTCATATTATAAATGAGGCGACATGGGACACGGACAAGTGTGAGTAGGACTCGGGCTCTGAGGGTGCCATACAAACATAATAATGTGTGTAGATAATAATAATAGTAATAATAATATCATTATAATAGAAGGAAACATTCCACGTGGGAAAAATTATATATAAAAACAAAGATGAGGTGACTTACCGAACGAAAGCGCTGGCAGGTCGATAGACACACAAACAAACACAAACATACACACAAAATTCAAGCTTTCGCAACAAACTGTTGCCTCATCAGGAAAGAGGGAAGGAGAGGAGAAGACGAAAGGAAGTGGGTTTTAAGGGAGAGGGTAAGGAGTCATTCCAATCCCGGGAGCGGAAAGACTTACCTTAGGGGGGGAAAAAGGCGCTCCCGGGGTTGGAATGACTCCTTACCCTCTCCCTTAAAACCCACTTCCTTTCGTCTTCCCCTCTCCTTCCCTCTTTCCTGATGAGGCAACAGTTTGTTGCGAAAGCTTGAATTTTGTGTGTATGTTTGTGTTTGTTTGTGTGTCTATCGACCTGCCAGCGCTTTCGTTCGGTAAGTCACCTCATCTTTGTTTTTATATATAATAATCATAATAACTGCATGTGGCTCAATGGCCTGGTGCAAGTCTCTATTAGTTGCTATTTGGTGACTTGCGTGCCCCTGACCTATCCCATCATCCAGCTGGCGAAAGTGGACCCATAGTTTAATGGGAAATCTGTACCCCAGGTTGTTTCAGGTGACAGAAGACTGAAAAATCTGTGGTCCAACCGAGACAATATCCCACAATGTATCAGTTTCCAGGCAAGTGCTTTGCCACTAGACCACCAGGCCCGACATGTGTTATAGATAGTTCATCTACAGGTTCTGATGAGTGAGTTTGCAAGTATCAATGTATGTGATATGCATGGCCCTATATTTTGTTTATATTGACTTAGAAGCTTAAATTATTTATGTCATAAGACCTTAGTATTTGACATAAATTTCAAGTTTATACCTCTAGCCATTCTTGAAGAAAAGGTGTCCTAACAGATGGATAGATAGACAAATGGACAATAAATGGCAGAAAAACTATTTTTTTATGTGATATGATACTAAGTTAACAAATTTTGGGATTTTTTTTTTTTTTTCTTTACTTGTATGGTGAAAACTTGCTTCTTGTTAAACTCCATGAGTCTAGGTTAAGGGGAAGTGCCCTATAGGTTTTGGTGAGTGAGTTTGCATGTACCATACATACGACATAAATGGCTTTATCTTTTCATTGGATTAACTTAGAAGCTTAACTTGATTATACTGCCCAAGGGACTGTTGACCTTAGTATGTGGCATAAATTTCAGTTTGGTACCTCTAAACTTTTATGAGAAAAAGGAGTCCTAACATTTGGACAGACAGATTGACGGACATACAACAAAGTGATCCTAAGGGTTCTGCTTTTAGCAACTGAGGTACAGCTCCCTAATAAGAAATCTTTGAAAATAAAAGAACAAATTGAATCATGCTGTAGGAATTGTATATTTGTGAGAGGCGAGGGAGAAAGTAGGATGAGAGCAGTGTGTGGAAGCTAGGGAACATTAAATGTAAATAAATTATAATTATTTGGATAGCTGTTACTTAATGTTGTAAGCGTATAGTAAAATTAAAATAATGATATAATCATTTAAAAGCCGTGTAATTTTACATTTTGTATATATTCCTTTTTTTATTCAAATGTACATACAGTTTTATAATTTTCACGTTAATTGTTCACAGATAAAAAATAATTCTTCCAGAGATGAATCAACTGAGTCTTGAATATAAGCCATTGGTTTATGCTGTGCATATCCCTGTAAATGGACTTCATTTTATTATAGATGCTATTTACTAAAACATTTGTTTTTGTACAGATGGGAAAGCAGACAATGGGAACACCATGTCACACATGGCATCTTCAATCTGAGACAAAACTCTATCGCCTGCAGACTCCGTCTTCACCACTTTTTAGACCAGTTCACCACGATATCATCGGTTTGGATGAATTTGCTATGGGCACTAATGCAATAGTTGCTGTCATATCATACACTGTAAGTTGGTAAATACTTCTACACATTAGCCATAGCAGGTTTGCCTGTGTAGCAAATTGTATATTTATAACAGATAATTGTAACCAGAAATATTCAAACTGACCCATATTTCAGATAGAGCAAAGGATTTATCTGCATCAGTGTTTGATTTGTAGGATCAGTGATGTAATAACAAAAAATTATTGCTGTGTTTTCACGTAATACAATGTGGAGTACTGTTGCTGAGAACTATATTAGATAACATTAACATTATTTTGAATCCTCAGAAGAACAAAGTCCATGTAGGAAATTTGCATTGGCAGTCTTTCCACACATAAGCTATTATTTAGCTTTGGCCAAATGGCTTATAAAGATGCGTTGACTCATCCAACGTGAATAGAGGACTTTAAGAGAATATGAAGGTATATTTCTGGGATAGCAAGAACTGATGCTGATTTAATAATTTCAGTGTGTCTCAAATACCTGTATTAGAATAGAATGTGACAGGTAGATGTAAAATTTTACTTTGAAAACTAACATTTACTAGAGCTATCAAATAAATATTTCTCCTGACCGATGTTCAGTGGGCTGATAGAATTGACATGTGGTGCCGTTAATAGTCCTCCACTCAGCTACGACTGGACTCTACAGACTTCCAAAGTAAAAATCAGATGTTATAAGGCCAGGAGAGTATGAGTTTCACAATTTCATTATCCAATTCTAGTGAGAAATGAAAAGATGAATGTTAATCTGTTGTATAGCATTGCAGTTAGAAAGCATTTGTTTGAAAATTTTCAGTGAGTGATATCAGGCTGCTACTTTAGTATAAATTCTGACAGATTCTCAACCACGTTGGAATGTGAATCTGGACTCTTATCTTGTGCAGGCACTGCTCTTACCAACAGAGTCAAGCTAATGTGCATCAATAAGCCTCACAGGAAAGGGTCTGGTTCAGAGTCCCTCTCTGGCACGTGGTTTTAATCTGTCAAGAAGTTTCACATCGTCATTCACTGTGCCACAGAGTGCAATATTCATTGTGGAGGTTAAACTGTTACCTGTCATGTCATTTCTTGTAATCGTGCTAATTCTGCAGGGTAAGCTGGAAAATCTTTGCGATTTGTGAAAACACTTAGAAATATACTGGCAGGTTAAAGCATTTAGGTAGGCTGGGAGACAACCCTCAGTACCTCACTTTTGAAGAGAATTTCCTACAAAAGTTAAGGGTCTAACTTAGAGTCCTGATCTAGGACACAATTGTTAATTGACAAGGACTCCTTTAACAGTAACACTCTACTGTATAGTAAATGTTTAACTCTGGAAGCTGGTTTAACTATTGCAATGAAATTTGGAAGTGAGATAACTGCAGCATGCATGATCATCTTGCTGCAATTTTATAGACACTTTCTTACCATTTGCTGAATGGTTACGTATAACAAAAATTCTAGGTTCAGAGTTGTACATTAAACAAACCAGAAAATGATTTAAACATGTACAATCATTGAGCTATCAGCTTCATGCAATAAAGCAAAATTATCAATGTGGCACTTTCAGACAGGATATGAAGTCAGGTATGTATAATGTAGTGTAATGTTCAATCAAATTAAAATCAGAACAGTATGCAGGGTGATCTCTCACTCACATGCTATGGCACAAAGCCATTGGCTCTCTGTTTGCATCACACTTTTTTTGTAAACAGGTCCCCATTAACCAGGAAACAGGGTTTTTCGCTACATTATGAGGGCACTTGCAACACAAATGTCTCCCAGAAAAACCAAAAAGGGTTTAACAATGTACTAGATGGTACAACATTCAATAAAATTGGGGATGATGTTCAAATACCTTTTAGAGTCTATACTGGAATTCTTTTGATCACATATTGCTTTTGTTTTTGACGTTGTCCGTAGTCGAGGAATGTACTGTTCACATGGCTAATAGCTTTATATTAACATTTTACAAACAATTACAAATTTGTTTTCATAACAAAAATGCTGAATTTGTAGGTCACAGTGTTTCCAAAATGCCGAATGTCTAGCTCACTGAGTTTCCACTTAAGTCAGATGTGAAGTACATAATACAATAATTTGGCTTGTGAGACATACAGATTACAACATTTACAGTTATGGATTAGTAAAAGAAGTGTATAATTCTTCACACATTAAAATTTCAGGAAAAATGACATTTGAGAATGTACAATAATGATAGACCATTGATTTTATACCAGATAAGTGAGCGAGATTTAACCAAAATTGAAAATCTCAAAGGCAGCTGAGGTTTAGTACTCCAGTGATATGGACTGTAGACAGGGCTGGTTTAAGGTAATATAGTGTCTGAAGCACTGAATAAATGCATGGCTCCTGTTCAGCAATTTTGTATCACTTCAGAAAGATTAGAGGCTGGATTAACCCTCGAGCGGGCGTGTCTATGTATAAAGTGCGCCAACCACAAATATCATTGTCTTGTACTGTTCCATTATTGTTTTACAATTGCAAGCATTTACTTATTCCTTCTTCTTTGCTTCAGCTAGCACTGTGATAAGTTGTACTGTCACACATCCAGGTGAGCAACAGTAACATAAAATAAACAGTGACTAAAGTGAGAAAAAATTTACAATTCATGCAAGAAAATGAACCAGATTCTGAGCTAGCAACGCAATCCCACAATGAGGCAGTTGTCTACCAAATAATTAGCAATCGAATACGAAGTTTGCTGGAATCTGATGCAACTGCACTTCTTGATGCTTTGAGTGGGTCATTACTGTGGGGTAACACTTCTATGCGTCAGCAGAGTGCTATGAGTGTTTATTTTAATACTGTTTAATGGAACAGAGATTTAGCTCATATATGAAAATTTGTTTTATCGTTCCTTAACTAAACTAAGATTGAACTGTGATTTTGCTCATACATGTTTACTTTGGTAACATAAAGACAACTATTCTTTACATGTGTATGAAGTATGTCCCACACCTACTCACGTTATAAAAAACGGTGCGCCTGCTCGCTCGAGGGTTAATGAAAAATAGTGGAAAGCTAAGATGTTCGTTTTAGTGTTTCGTGTTGTACATAGTCGCTCCTGACTTGAGTACAATGCACAGAACATTCTTACAACCATGTGAAACTATCAGAAATGTCCTTCTTTGGGATGTTGTTGAACTTGTGTGTCATATTCGCACCTTCTTCGGTCTCTCTAAACTGTCTTCCTTGTTTTGTAGTAGGTTTTGTAATGATAACACAGTCTTGTGACCTATAATGATTTTTTACAGGAAAGAATTGTCTGCATTTTTCATTCCAATCGAATCATACAAGGTGCCCACACATTTTTGCTTTTGTTCAGGATGCAAAATGTGTGAGACAAACTTTGCACTCACTTTCCTCTTTTTCAAAATGTTATGGAGAGTGTCTTGAACTCTTGATTTAGAGGTGCTCATTTTGTTGCTCTATTTTGATTTGTGACACGATGACATTGACACAATAGAGCCACACATCCAGTTCTTAGCATTGTCTTCTCACAACTGACTGGTCGAATGCACATTTGTTGTTTGCAGTTGTTAGTTTATGCGCTGGCCACAGTGGCCGAGCAGTTCTAGGCGCTTCAGTCCAGAACCGCGTGACTGCTACGGTCGCAGGTTCGAATCCTGCTTCGGGCATGGATGTGTGTGATGTCCTTAGGTTAGTTGGGTTTAAGTAGTTCTAAGTTCTAGGGGACTGATGACCTCAGATGTTAAGTCCCATAGTGCTCAGAGCCATTTGAACCATTAGTTTAAGCTGCCATCGTAGTTGCTGCATCAATCTCACTTATACACCTGGAATAAAATCAGTCTCAGAACTTTTTCGTGGACGGTGTATGCGCTCGTATCTTTTTAAATATATTACTTTACTTTCATCATTTGAGGGATAATGTTGAGATGTAGCAGGCTGGGATGGCTCCTCTTGCTGTAGTTCACTACTTAAATATTTTTTTGTTTTGTTTTTGAAAACATTGGAAAACCCAGGATGGAATAAGTCACAGACAGGCACAGCAGGAAGACTGCTAAACAAGTAAGCTTTCGGCCAGAAGGCCGCCTCCTGAATTAGACGACATGCATACACACATTCATGCAAACACAACTGACACACATGACCACTGTCTCTGGCTACTGAGGCCAGATTGCGAGGAACAGCATGTGATGGGAGAAGCAGTCTGGGTGGTTGGGGTAAGGAGTAGTCTGGGGCTGGGAGGGGAGGGGGAGAGATAACAGGGTGGGGATGGGGTCAGTAGAGTGCTGCTTGAGGGAGCTAGGTGCAGTTGGGAGGTTAGACAGAGAGCAGGGGGAGGGGGGGGGGTGGAAAAGGAGAGAAGTAAAAAGACTGTGGATGTATTGGTGGAATAGAAGGCTGTGTAGAACTGGAGTGGGAACAGGGAAGGCGATAAGTGGGTGGAGGACAGTGAATAACGAAGGTCAGAGCCAGGAGGGTTAAGTGAATGTAAGATACATTGCATGGAGAGTTCCCACCTGCACAATTCAGAAAAGCTGGTGTTGGTAGGAAGGTGGGAACTCTTTTTCTGCAATACATTCTACATTCCTGTAACCCTTCTGGCCTCAAACTTCATTAGTTGCTGTCCTTCACTCACCTATCCCCTTCCCTGTTCCTGCTCCAGCACTACACAGCCTTCTATTCCACCAATGTGTCTACAGTCTATTGGTGTCTCTCAATTCACCCCCCCCCCCCCCCCCCCAATTTCCCCTCGTCACCTCCCTTCTGCCCTCTGTCTAACTTCCTGACTGCACCTAGCTGCCTTACTCCCTCTCTACCTCATCCCTGTATGCTCCCACGAGCAGCACTCTACTTCCCCCACCTCTACCCTGATATCCATCCCTTTCTCCACCCCAGCCACTTTCTTACCTCCACCATCCAGATTGCTTCTCTCATTATGCACTGTTGCTCAGAGCCTGGTCGCAGCAGCCAGAGACAGGGGTCAGGCTTGTGCAAGATGCTTTTTTGTGAATGTGTGGGTATGTTGTCTAAATCAGGAGGCGGCCTTTTGGCTGAAAGCTTACTTGTTGAGCAGTCCTTCTGTTGTACCTATCTGTGACAGCATCTCCACTATATGGTGAGTAACAGTCTAGTCTTTTCATAATAGTGTATTTTTTTCATTATATACATAATGCATATGCAGTAAAATGACTAAATTCTTATCATGCAATTTCGTTAAACTTCATTATTCACAGTGTAATTTACAGTCTACTAACGATGATATTACCTTTAATTCATATGAAAAATATAATTTAAAGAAATATTCATAATCTGTGATAAGTATAAATTACGTGGATATCAGAATTCAATTATATTAAAAATGGTTTGTTTCCATTGTGGAATAAGTCGTTTGAAAGCTCTTGCTTCCCTCTTTCAAGCAAATATCTTACTTTTCTGAAAACGTAATATTTCAAAAGTTATTTGTATGTAAAGGTTATGTGTTTCAGAATATTCCGATCTTAACATGTAATTCTTTTCAGAATTTAGTGCCATAATTTCATATCCCTAGTTTTTCTGTTTCTGAAAATGTATAGGTTGCTAATTATTCAAATTAGAAGCATTCAGCCAGTTCAGACACTATGTTTTATTTGGACAGTCTGTGCCTGGTAATTGAAATGCTAACTTCTATGTCAGTAAGTCATGGTTGGACAATTGGAGTGTATAGTTACTATGTGTCAGTCTGGTAGTGAGTCTCCAACATATACAGTTGTTCTGTAGATAATTGCAGCTTGTTGAATTTTGAAACTTTTTCAAGTAGATGTAGGTTAATGACATATATTAAAATATTGAGGCTCCTATAGTTTACAAAGCTGATCATCACACTAAACTGTGTTATAGTAAATGTGTAGAGAAATGACAAAAAAATTATCGAGTGTTACGTGTATGTTTAGTTCATCATAGAAGAAGATAGAAACTGCATGAGACTTTACAAGGTAGTGGCATACCCACAGGTCGGTTAGTTACAGTGTCTAATAAAGTTTTATTTCACTAATTCAGGATGTTATGTACTTTAATTTTTGAGTCTTCCCAACATAGTGACCATTAATGAAGACTTTCAAACTACCCATCACACTTGAGTCATTAGCTCGAACCACATAGCAAGAAAAAAACCTGTTTAGACAACCAGCTCTTGTTAGTTTTGTTGTGAATGATGAAACTGAAACTATTTTGAGATTACGTGACAGATGGGTTTGGCTATGATTGCTAATTCTCAGTATCTTTTGCACATTCTTAGTTTTTTCAAATTGATATTGAATCAATACATATGTATGGTTTGACAGGGGGATCTAGTACGATTGAACATTTTTTATAGTTTTTTACCTCTTAAAACAATAAAATCGAGATGTGCAACTGTTTCAGTCACAAAGTACTACGCGGGAAGAGCAGCTAGTTTCATGTGCTAAAACCAATGACTGGCTAATTGTTACTTAGTATGTGATCTTTTAAAAGTTTCTTATATATATATTTCTGTCCATTTGTCTGATAGTTTCAATTTTCCAGAGAAATTGTTGCTCTGAGTATTGTCCCTACACTGCAAAACTTTTCATTTCCAGGGGTATGATATGGAAGATGCTATGATTATTAACAAATCATCATATGAAAGAGGTCTATGCCATGGATCAATTTACAAATCTGATTTTATTGAATTACCAACAGTAAGTTGTTTTTCATTTCCTTAGTAATAACATATCAGTGCATGCTGTTACTTACTGGGTTTTTAATTTATTGTACTTATAGATTTCTTTTAATACTGATCTTTCATATCACCAAGTGTGAAACGAAGGCCATGGCTGTTAATGCAAAGAAAATTGTTGGGTTTTAACTGTATCATAATGTATAAAGATTTATCAAAAAGGTTAAAATGACAGAAAAAAATTATTTTTGAGAGTTTCCCTTTGGCTCCATATGAACTATATGATTTATTTCAAATTAAGCTCTCATTTGTGTCCCATTTATTACAAAATGTTCATTAGTGTAGTGTACTGCAGTTTGAAGTTTACCCATTAGCTCTACTTTTTTTAATTGTGAAATATTTTCTGCACACTCTGAATCCTTAAAGTAGAGGAACTTACAATCTTCGTATCCCTTTTGTTTCCTTATTTCCTACTTCTCAGTACTTCCAGATGTTAGACCTTATAAAAATTCTAGACATTTAATGAAGTACTTTCACTGGCATATATGGCTCCACCAAGTGCCAACAGCCTCTGTAGGATGGATGGATGTATGGAAATCCAGGGCACCCTCATGCCCTTGAAATGAGAAATTTTTCTAAAGACAGAAGAACCTATTGGAGGTCATTGGCATAGGATGCAGAAGGTAAGGGAAAACCACTGGATTAAAGACCCTTGTGGTATCTCTAGTCCCACTGGGCAAAACTCTTCATGGAATGACTGTTCCTGAGAATAAATATTCCAAAATAATATGCCCACAATTGCACTTCTTGGTGGGCACTATCCCAGGAAAACAGTGTGCTGAGAGGTTAAAGAAGAAGAAGACTGAAATTTCAGGACTGAGGATTGGCACTTGAAATGTGAGAACAATGAATGAGAAAGGTAAACCAGAAAATCTGAAGAAGGAAATTATGCAATATATCATGAATGTTTTAGGACTCTGTGACATGTGAAAGGGAAGGAGAAGGAAGTTGGTTTTGGAGAGTATAAGATGATTTACAAGGGAGAAGACTGAAAAGGAGGAGGAGTAGGCGTATTGTATAAGAAGAATCTGGATAAGAACATATCAAGATAAAAGTGCCTGTCAGTGACAGGGTGATATCAATGAAGTGGCACAGTGGAAGCCTAATTTGTTCCAGTATACATGCTTACATCAAAAGCAGACGAGGAAGAGTTGGACAATATTATGAAATGGAAAGTTGCTACTCACCATATAGTGGAGATGCTGAGTTGCAGATAGGCACAACAAAAAGACTGTCACAAATAAAGCTTTTGGCCATTAAGGCCTTCATCAATCGTAGATGTACACACTCACAAATAAAGCTTTTGGCCATTAAGGCCTTCATCAATCGTAGATGTACACACACACACACACACACACACACACACACTCTCTCTCTCTCTCTCTCTCTCTCTCTCTCTCTCTCTCTCTCTGTGTGTGTGTGTGTGTGTGTGTGTGTGTGTGTGTGTGTGTGTGTGTGTGAAGGCCTTAATGGCCGAACGCTTTATTCGTAACAGTCTTATTGTTGTGCCTATCTGTGACTCAGCATCTCAGCTATATGGTTAGTAGCAACTTTCCTCTTCATTATATTGCTGCATTCCATCCTGGATTTTCCATGGTTTGAAGAGTTGGGCAACATATATGAACAAATAGAATAGGCATTTGAAGAAGATGCAAAAGGTCAAGAGCAATGATAATGGCAGATTGGGACAGTGTTGTGGGGAGGTGTAGTCATGGAAATGTTGTTGGACATTATGATGTACAAAAGCCCTGGTAGTTAGAAGAAGTGGGACTCTGGCAAAACTGAAGTATGAAGATGTTGATATCTTTACAAACTGTGTGGAAGAAAAATTGGGAAGAGTGAGTTCAAATTTGGATACATCAGAAGTAGAAAGGGGGGGGGGGGGGAAATGTGGAGATTACCATTAAATATGTAATGCTAGAAACTTTGGAGACAGAAGGTGCAAAAGTAGAAAAAAAGCAAGGATTAAAAAGGAATATATCACACAGAATGTACTAGATAAAACTGATGTGTGGAGAAAGAAAAAATGACTCTTCAGGAGAAGGAAAAGGAAATATAGAAAACAGTCTACTCAACAGAGAATTGAGGAGGATCACTTACAGAGCAAGAGAAGATTGGATGAAGAAGCAATCTGTGGAAATAGAACAATTAAAAAGGCAAGGAAAAATGTACAGAGTTCCAAAGTGAATATCAATGAAAGAACTGTGAAAAAGCAGCAAGCAAGGAATGCTATACAATATGAAGAAAACAAGAATATGTGAAAGGCACACATGCATTTATGATCTGTATGATTATATCAATTTAATTGGTTAGATAAAATATCTAATCACCAAGCGGCGGCAGAACGCACACATGAAAGACGTTGTGAAACGGAAAGTTGCTACTCTCCATAAAGCGGAGATGCTGAGTCACAGATCGGTACAACAAAAATACTGTCATAAATATTTTCGGCCAGTAAGACCCTGGTCAACAACAACACACACACACACACACACACACACACACACACACACACTGGTGGCCATTCATTCAGACAGACATCTTGTTGGTTGTCATGCCCACATAGATTGCAGCACTGTGGTTGCAGCTTAGCTTGTAGATCAAGTGACTGGTTTCATGGGTAGCCCTGCCTTTGACGGGCTAGGTGATGTTTGTGACTGGACTGTAGTAGTAGTCGTGGTGGTGGGAACATGTATGGGACAGGTCGTGCACCTGGGTCTATTACAGGGGTATGAGCCATGAGGTAAGGGGTTGGAAGCAGGGGTTGTGTAAGAATGGACGAGTATATTGTGTAGGTTCGGTGGATGGTGGAATACCACTATGAGAGGGGTGGGAAGGATAGTGGACAGGACATTTCTCATGTCAGGGCATGACGAGGTAGTCAAAACCCTGGCGGAGAATTAATTCAGTTGCTCAGTTCTGGGTGGTACTGAGGTACGAGGGGAATGCTCCTCAATGGCCAGATGGTGGGACTTTGGCAGGTGGTGGGAGACTGGAAAGATAAGGAACGGGAGATTTATATTTGTACAAGGTTTGGAGGATAATTATGGTTTATGAAGGCTTCAGTGAGACCCTTGGTATATTTTGAGAGGGACCACTCACCACTGCAGATGCGACAACCACAGGTGGCTAGGCTGTTCGGAAGGGACTTCTTGGTATGGAACGGGTGGCAGCTGTTGAAGTGGAGGTATTGCTGGTGGTTAGTAGGTTTGATGTGGATGGAGGTACTGATGTAGCCATCTTTGAGGTGAAGATATACATCTAGGAAGATGACTTGTTGGTTTGAGTAGGACCAGGTGAAGCAAACGGAGGAGAAGTTGTTGAGGTTCTGGAGAAATATGGATAGGGTATCACCATCCTCGTTTCAGATTACAAAGATGTCATCAGTGAATCTGAACCAGGTGAGGGGTTTAGAATTCTGGGTTTTTTTAGGAAGGATTCCTCTAGATGGTCCATGAATTGGTTGGCACACATAAAAGACAGTTGTAATTGGCAAGCTTTGGGAACCAGTGGCTCCTTCTTCAGGCAGCCACTGGCTCCAGAAGCTTGCCAATTACGACCATGTTTTATATGTGTGTGTTCTGCTGTCGCTTGGTGAGTAGATTTTTTATCTATCCAAATAAATTATTTATATATAAAAACAAATATGAGGTGACTTACCGAACGAAAGCGCTGGCAGGTCGATAGACACACAAACAAACACAAACATACACACAAAATTCAAGCTTTCGCAACAAACTGTTGCCTCATCAGGAAAGAGGGAAGGAGAGGGGAAGACGAAAGGAAGTGGGTTTTAAGGGAGAGGGTAAGGAGTCATTCCAATCCCGGGAGCGGAAAGACTTACCTTAGGGGGAAAAAAGGACAGGTATACACTCGCACACACGCACATATCCATCCACACATACAGACACAAGCAGACATATTTAAGGACCTTTTATTTTGTCAATAATTGAATGTATGATTGTATCAGTATTACGAAAAGGGTATTTGCTACTCACCATGTAGTGGAGATGCTGAGTCGCAGAAACACACAACAAAAGACTGTGAGCAAGTGAGCTTTCAGGCAACAGGGCCTTCATCAGAAATAGACAACGTACACACATACACTGATGCAAACCCAACTTACACACACATGATCACAGGCCAGAAGCCAAAGACTGTGGTCACGTGTGTGTGAGTTACATTCGTGTGTGCGTCTATGCGTCCTTGTGTTTTGTCTATTTCCAATGAAGCCCTTGTTGACCGAAAACTAAATTTCTGACAGTCTTTTCGTTCTTCCAATCTGCAACTCAGAATCTCCGCTGTAAGGTGGGTAGCAACTATCCTTTTCATAATATTATTACATTCCGTCCTGGATTATCCATTGTTTGTTGTATGATTGTATGGCTGATCTTGAAGGATTAGTTTTAGAGGATTAACAAGATTGTGATGAAAATCACTGGAGATGAAGAATAGAAAACTGGGAGGTGGAGAACACGATCCTGTATCTTAAAGAAAGGGTGAAATAACCTCTGAGACACAGAAGGCCTTAGGAAATGATGCTGTAACTAGAGTTACAAATCTGATCAGTTGGATATATGACACTGGTATTTGGCTTGAAGATCTCCTCAAGACCACAGTGGTTCCCTTCCCAAAGAAATGCAATGTCTGTCAATGTAAAAATTATAGGGCAATTAGTTCTATAAGCCATGTTACTAAGGCTGTGGCCAGAATAGTGCTGAGAAGAATAGGAAGGAAAATAGAGGAGAATGCAGGAGAAGATCAGTTCAGATTTAGAAAAGGCAGAAGGATCAGAGATGCGATTGGGTGTCTGAGGATGATGGCAGAAAGATTTTTTGAAGTGAATAGACAAATGTATGTTTTTTTTGTCAACTGCAAAAACGCATTTGACATAACTGACTGGTGTTTTCTGTTGTAGTTTCTGAAAAGTACTGATATAGATTGGAAGGATAGAAGGTTGATATAGCAACTCTGTTTGGGACAGAAAGTGGTATTTTGGAAATGAAACTGGAGAGAGAGGTATTGAAAGATGTGTGACAAAGGGTGGTTGTGTGTCACCAGCACTGCTCAATATGTATGTTGAAAAGCTAATCAATAAGGCCTTGGAAAAATCAAAAGGACTTGTAGTGGGTGGAGAAAGAATAAAAACTGTCAAATACAGTGATGATATAATTGTGCTAGCAAAAACAAATGAATAAATCCAAATAATGATGGAGAATATTTTGTGTGGGTCAAGAGTTTGGAGTGAGACTGACCATTGACAAGACCAAAGTGATGATGATTGGAAAGGACAATGACATGATTAATATATCATTAGATGGAATGACATTAGAATAGGTTCAGTCATTTCATTGTTTGGGAAGCTGGATAACATCTAATGGAAGTTATCCAGAGGAAGTGAGGTGCATAATATCCATGGGAAAGAGAGCTTTTGGGAGAGTGAAAGGTTTGGTGCCAGGCAGTAGCATCCCCATTACATTTAGAAAGAGTCTCACCAAATGTTTTTTGTGGTGTATGACAGACAGCAAGAACAAAAATATTTAGAAAACTTCTAAATGTGGTTATGGAGACAAATCGAGAAAGTGACAGGAGTCAATAGACTGAGAAACGAGGAGTTGCTGAGCTGGGTAGGAGAGGAGAGGAACTTCATGAGGATGATACAGAAGAGGAAAATATCTTGGATGGGACACACATTATGTAGGAAGTGACTACTACAGAGAATCATGGAGGGAAAAGTAGAAGGAAAAACTGGCCAACCATCCTAATTTGTTTCCCCTAAGCCACTTCAGGCGAATGCTGGAATGATTCCTTAAATTGAACCATGACCTATTAATGTCAGTAGCCTAGTCCATTTCAAGCTTAAACTTCATTTGCAAAAATCTTGATGTTGACAAGATAAAATGAACACAAATATAAAATCTACAATTAAGGCATACATAGTAGATTTAGATCGTCAACAAAATCAGAGAGCCAATTGGAAATGCCACGTTTCAAAAGTCTTTCTAGTTAACATGAGGTTCTTGGTGGATGGGCAGTAGATAAGTCATAATGGAAGGAATAAATAACAAGAGAAGGAAGACAGTTACAAATAGGACCGACAATTATGCCATTGGGCTGGATGAACAAATTTCAAATATAAAATAAGTGAAGTGGTTAAAAAAATTAAACATAATATAAAATAGAGAAATAAAACAAAACACAAAAAGAAGTAAATTAGAGTTAAAGTAAGAAGAATAGAATTATTGAAAAGGTGACATGAGGATAGCAAGACTTTGATCCATCCTAACCAAATTGTTGAATTCTTCTCTTTTTGTATGTTTTTCACAGTCCCTTGTAATTTTGTATTTTAAGTTAAATTGCTGCTTTTCTGTCTCTCAACAAAACAGTCTTTTAATGGCTTTCCATGTATTTACAGCAAAACTGCTATTTTGAGCTTGATCCAAACCTCATTGGACAGAGCACTTCACTTGATAGTGATGGTCTTCCTATGCCAGGAACTGTGTTAGATGAAGGAAATTATTTATACTGGTAAGACATTTAATTAAATACACTTCGGTAAGAAATTTAGCATGAAAATTTGAAATTTTGGGTAGCAATTATGCTCTATGAAGAATGAGTGAAGGCTGTGATGAACTTTGAGATTCAGATTACAAGTAGCTCTATTTAACTTTTTGTGATTTACATGCCCCACTCAAACAAACATCACAATTTTTGTGTCAACCGTTGGTAACTGATACCTGTTACCTCCCTCATTTTGATAAGTTAGTTACTTTTTAGGGTTCCATACCTCAATCAGTAAAAATGGAACTGTTTTATGATCATTTTGTTTGTCTGACTGACTGACTGACTGTCTGTCTGTCTATTAAAAATTCCTTTTATCAGAAATAGGCAGAAATGTCAAGTTGAAATTTGTGCCACATTCTATGGTCTACAGTCGCTTGTTGGTGTCAAAAATTGAAGCTTCTGAGCCAGTGCAGCTGAAAGATATGGCCACTTATGTCACATATTTTGATACTTGCAGACTGACTCATCAAAGCCTGTAGTGTACGTCCTGTCGATGTAGAACTATGAAACTTGGCAGATGGTATGCTTTCACAGTAAAAGTAAAGGAAAACATCTGGAAATTGGTAGTTTGTAATTATATGAAAAAATATTTTGTTTGTCATTTGTTATGTGTCTCATTGTCTGTCTGTCTAAGCCCATTTTCTTCAGGAATGGGTAGATGCATGAAGTTGAAATTTATGTCATGTACTAAGGCCTATGGTCAATTTGTGGTGTAAAACATTTAATCTCCTACATCAATGCAGTCAAAAGACAGGCCATTTATATCACATATTTTGACACCTTCCAAGTATCAACAATATTGATAACAGGCAAAAATTGTTTCCGGGTTGCATGAACTATTTGTATACATAATCAAGTATGGGTCAATGGAAGCATCAGATTCCACCTGTCTGCTTTGACTCATGATGTAAGGGTATTATGATGTGGGGCATCATTATGGTGCGGAGTTTGAGTTGGTTGTTTTTGTAGATGTTATCGTGTGTGTGTGTGTGTGTGTGTGTGTGTGTGTGTGTGTTTGGGATGGCCGACCTACTTTGCAGTGCCGACATTTGTTGGTGGTGAGTTATTGGTTTTTTTTGGGACTAGTTTTCTTGAGTTGTAATGTTTTTTGTATTTATTGTGTATTGAATGTGTTTTAATTTATGTAGGGATGCTTGAATTTTTAATTTTTGAGGTTATGTGGTTTTGGTTTTGTTTTTGTTTTTCGTAGTTGTAGGTGCCGGTTTTTTCATATCAGTAGTTATGGGGAAAGGACCAATTCATAGTTTTATATGTAGGTATTGCTGTTTTGGTATTATCAACTGTGGTCAAGGGAAATGTCTGATTCCAATTTTCGTAGTTCTTGCTGTAGGCATTGGTGTTTTGGTATCGTCAGCTGTGGTTGACTCATACATGTCTCAGGGAAGTGTCTGATTCCCGTAGATCTTGTAATTTTTTTGATCATCATTTTGTGCATTTTGGAATCGTGGTGTGTCTTTTCTTTTATGTTATATTTAGCTTGTCCCGTCCCTAAAACCTCCAATTTCCCACGGCTGACTGTATTTTTGGGAGGAGATGTTATTGCCTTATTTATATGTATTTTTGTGTTTGTTGCCATGTGCATGTAGTGACATCATAGGCACCATATTGGAGACGCTTAGAATAGCCATTTCTGCCATATTGATGACGCCATGGGTCGAACCAGACAGGTGGGATCGGACACTTCCGTAATCCCTTAAGTATGTACGGAACCCTCAGTGTATGAGTCTTTCTTGTACTTACAAGGTGACAATTATTGAACTATATGCCAACTAGCTCCACAGATGATGAAGAGATTGATGAAATGTATGATGAGATAAAAGAAATTATTCAGATAGTGAAGGGAGATGAAAATTTAATAGTCATGGGTGAATGGGTGACTGGAATTTGATAGTAGGAAAAGGAAGAGAAGGAAACGTAGTAGGTGAATATGGAATGGGGGTAAGGAATGAAAGAGGAAGCCGCGTGGTAGAATTTTGCAGAGAGCATAACTTAATCATACCTAACACTTGGTTCAAGAATCATGAAAGAAGGTTGTATACATGGAGGAGGCCTGGAGATACCAGAAGGTTTCAGATAGATTATATAATGAATGGTAAGACAGAGATTTAGGAACCAGGTTTAAAATTGTAAGCTCTTTCCAGGGGCAGATGTGGACTCTGACCACAATCTATTGGTTATGAACTGTAGATTAAAACTGAAGAAACTGCAAAAAGGTGGGAATTTTAAGGAGATGGGACCTGGATAAACTGACAGAACCAGAGGTTGTAGAGAGTTTCAGGGAGGGTATTAAGGAACGGTTGACAAGAATGGGGGAAAGAAATACAGTAAATGAAAAATGGGTAGCTTTGAGAGATGAAATAGTTGAGGCATCAGAGAATCAAGTAAGTAAAAAGATGAGGGCTAGTAGATATCGTTGGGCAACAGAAGAAATACTGAATTTAATTGATGAAAGGAGAAAATATAAAAAGGCAATGAATGAAGCAGGCAAGAACAAATACAAACGTCTCAATAATGAGATCAACAGGAAGTGCAAAGTGGCTAATCGGGGATGGTTAGAGGACAAATGTAAGTATGTAGAGGCATGTATCACTAGGGGTAAGATAGATACTGACTACAGGAAAATTAGAGAGACCTTTGGAGAAAAGAGAACGACTTGTATGAATATCAAGAGTTCAGATGGAAACCCAGTTCTAAGCAAAGAAGGGAAAGCAGAAAGGTAGGAAGAGTAGAGGATCTATACAAGGACGATGTACTTGAGGACAATATTATGGAAATGGAAGATAATGTAGATGAAGATGAAATAGGAGATATGATACTGGGTGAAGAGTTTGACAGAGCACTGAAAGACCTAAGTCAAATCAAGGCCCCAGGAGTAGACAACATTCCATTACAACTACTGACGGCCTTGGGAGAGCCAGCACTGACAAAACTCTACCATCTGGTGAGCAAAATGTATGAGACAGGCGAAATACCCTCAGACTTCAAGAAGAATATAATAATTTCAGTCCCAAAGAAACGAGGTGTTGACAGATGTGAAAATTACTGAACTATCATTTTAATAAGTCACGGCTGCAAAATACTAACATGAATTCTTTACAGACAAATGGAAAAACTGGTAAAAGCCAACCTCGGGGAAGGTAAATTTGGACTCGTAGAAATGTAGAAATGTTGGAACACGTGAGGCAATACCGACCCTATGACTTACCTTAGAAGATAGATTAAGGAAAGGCAAATCTACATTTCTAGCATTTGTAGACTTAGCAAAAGCTTTTGACAGTGTTGACTGGAATACTATCTTCAAAATTCTGAAGGTGGCAGACATAAAATACAGGGAACAAAAGGCCATTTTCAATTTGTACGGAAACCACATGGCAGTTATAAGAGTCAAGGGGCACGAAAGGGAAGGAGAGGTTGGGAAGGGAGTGAGACAGGGTTGTAGCCTATCCCCAATGTTATTCAATGTGTATATTGAGCAAGCAGTAAAGGAAACAAAAGAAAAATTCAGAGTAGGAATTAAAGTCCACGAAGAAGAAATAAAAACTTTGAGGTTTGCCGATGACATTGTAATTCTGTCAGAGACATCAAAGGACCTGGAAGAGCAGTTGGATGGAATGGACAGTGTCTTGAAAGGAGGATATAAGATGAACATCAACAAAAGCAAAACGAGAATAATGGAATGTAGTTGAATGAAATCGGGTGATGTTGAGGGAATTAGATTAGGAAATCAGATACTTAAAGTAGTAAAGGAGTTTTGCTATTTGGGGAGCAAAATAACTGATGATGGTCGAAGTAGAGAGGATATAAAATGTAGACTTGCAATGGCAAGGAAAGCATTTCTGAAGAAGAGAAATTTTTTAACATCGAGTATAGATTTAAATGTCTGGAAGTCATTTCTGAAAGTATGTGTGTGGAATGTAGCCATGTATGGAAGTGAAACCAGGCAAGAAGAGAATAAAGCTTTTGAAATGTGGTGATACAAAAGAATGCTGAAGATTAGATGGGTAGACCACGTAACTAATGATGAGGTATTGAATAGAATTGGGGAGAAGAGAAATTTGTGGCAAACTTGACTAGAAGAAGGGATTAGTTGGTAGGACATGTTCCGAGGCATCAAGTGATGACCAATTTAGTATTGGAGGGCAGCGCGGAGGGTGAAAATCGCAGAGGGAGACCAAGAGATGTATACGCTAAGCAGATTTAGGAGAATGTAGGTTGCTGCAGGTACTGGGATATGAAGAAGCTTGCACAGGATAGAGTATCATGGAGAGCTGCATCAAACCGGTCTCTGGACTGAAGACCACAACAACAACAGCCGGCCAGCGTGGCCAAGCGGTTATAGGTGCTACAGTCTGGAGCCGCGCAACTGCTATGGTCGCAGTTTCGAATCTTGCCTCTGGCATGGATGTGTGTGATGTCCTTAGGTTAGTTAGGTTGAAGTAGTTCTAAGTTCTAGGGAACTGATGACCTCAGAAGTTAAGTCCCATAGTGCTCAGAGCCATTTGAACCATTTGAACAACAACTATTTCATCAAAGAAAACGTAAATTAGTTACAAACTGTGGTGTTCACCTACTTTATTCAACATGTAAATTTCACTACAGATATTCGGTTTTAGGTTATGACATGTTTGATATGCCTGCCGTCATTGGCACAGATGAATAGCAAAATTCTGCATGATCCACTGAAGTGTCGGAACATCGATACGTTCGATGATCTACTAAATGGCTGTTTTCAGCTCAGCAATGATTTTTTGGGCTATTGCTGTGCAACTTTCTTTAATATATCCTCACAAAAAGGAGTCGCATGTGTTCAGATCCAGAGAATATGGCAGCCAATCGAGGCCAGAGCCAGAGTGTGGTCCCCAAAGTGCTCCTCCAGGACATCAAACACTCTTCTGCTTCAATGAGGTTGAGCTCCATCTTGCATGAACCGCATGTTGTTGAAATCGGGGTCACTTTGGATAATGGAGATGAAATCATCTTCCAAAACTTTCAAGTACTGTTCTTTAGTTGCCGTTCCATCAAGGAATATTGCACCAATTATTCTGTGAGTGGACATTGCACACCACGCAGTCACCCGTTGAAGGTGAAGAGACTTTTCAAACATGAAATGTGGATTCTCAGTCCCCCAAATGTGCCAGTTTTGCTTATTGACGGACCCATCCAAATGAAAGTGGGCTTTGACACTAAACCAAACCATCAAAGTCCTGTTGCTCAATTCTGTAGAGAATAGGGGCTGGGGTTTGAAATTTTTGTGGGAAGAGATGCTGGTCTTCAACAATAATTTGTTGCAGTATCTCCCAGTTGATTCCCTCCTATTATGCAGCTTGACTGATTGATTTTCTGGGGCTGGTTTGGAACACAGCAGGTGTCTTCTTGACGTTTTCAGGCATTTTCACCCTTCATGGACGACTGACAATTCCAACACTGTCATCACAAATGCTGTCCATTCTCTCAAACTTGATAGTCGAATTCTTGATTGTTAGCACACTTGGACCGGTTGTCATCAGCTTGAACTCAGTCGCAAACTTCCTTTGAGCTTGAGCTGTTATTGCTCGTCGCATAGCAGGCCTTCACAAGTGCTGTACGCTCAGGCATATTGTACCGTGACATTTTCACTTGCAAATGGCCAACAACAAGGTGTGTGTGCATGTGCAGACTAACTCCCATCATGCCCTGCAGCCAACCATGTAGTTTGAACATCCTAATGCAAACCATTCATAAGTCATGACGATTTTATTTCATATAGTTCAATAATTGTCACTTTGTAACTGGATTTTTATTGATAACAATTTCACCATATGATGTCAACATGAGGAAATATGAATGATTGAATCAGAAAAAGCATGTTAACAGAAAAATTAGGAAGTTAAATGATGATTGCGTAGAAAGATAACACAAAAGCAAGTCCCTTGAACTTTCAAGCTAATACTCATCTTTTTCTAATACATCTACCCGCTTCTCTCTCTCTCTCTCTCTCTCTCTCTCTCTCTCTCTCTCCTGATCTGGTAATGGCATCTCATATCCAAAATAACACAGCAGTTTAACTCCCAATCTGACTTTCAGAAAGATTTAAAAAACAAAATTCATAATTAGCATTTTCTGTTTTCCATATCTAATGAAATCAGCTCTGTTCTTCTTCATACTTAAATGAAATTTTAAATCAGGGGTAACTCTGTGAAATATTTCACATCTATTTCCACTTAAACTGGTAACACAACTTACTGATGTGTAATCATACATCATCAAGGCTGCCAACGATTACGGATAGTCCATAATTGTTATGGATTTATCACTTTAATTACAGAGTTAGGGGAAGCTACTAAAAATTATGGAAATACAGTGAAACCCTGGTTTTACACTGTTCAAGGGACTTCAAAAAAATGGTGTGAAATGCAAGAAAATGTAAAATGTGGGAAATAATGTTTCAATCTGTAAAAGTTACGTATAGGATACCCCCTTGCACTTTATGTATGATGTATTTACATAACAGGCATCAAAAGACTTGTCAGTGACTTTTTTACTATCTAATAAAGGTCTATTAGCTAATAAAAACCGCTGGTGTAACTGGAATTAACCGCGTGACTGCTCCGGTCGCAGGTTCGAATCCTGCCTCGGGCATGGATGTGTGTGATGTCCTTAGGTTAGCTAGGTTTAAGTAGTTCTAAGTTCTAGGGGACTGATGACCACAGATGTTGAGTCCCATAGTGCTCAGAGCCATTTGAACCATTTGTAACTGGAATTGATAACTGTCTGGGAAGTGGAAACATGTGACTTAATTTGAAACGTCATAATAGATGTTTTTGGAAAGCCTGCAGCTGTCATTCATTATTTAAATAATGAAATACTCCACTAGTTACATATTTTTTCTTACTTAGCATGACGAATTTCAAGAATTTTTTTCTCTTTGTCAAGTGTAAATATGTAAATAAGTATTTTGTGTGGTGTTTAAATATGTGTTATTCTGCGTCTCTTGCACTGTAGTCATGTTTTTGATGTGCTGAAACACGCTAAATATGGTTCGACAGTGGTGTCACGATGATCACTACAGGTATTTTCACTGTAGAGACAGTTTGGAAATTGTTGTGATTGGTCATGATATCTTGATTCGAATGAACTTAGTTATATACTCCCATCAGCCACCACAGCTTGACAGTGGCGGGAGATATGGCACAAACTGTTACAACTTGTACTCGTTTACCTGTTCAAGTCTGCTGAATAGAGTACCCTGGTGTCAAGAAACTTAACCACTTAAATTTGTAAGCACTACTGGACAGCCAACATTATGCCAGGATCATATTTTCTCCACAAACATTATTTCGTAATGCGTAAATCACGGGAAAATTATAAATATGTTGACGCAAAATCAGGTGCAAATTGATATTGTGGGCATTGGAAATTTGACAGGACTGATAAAAAATGTCGTTTTTTTTTTTTTTTTTTTTTTTTTTAAAAAAAAAAAAATCAAACAGCACTATTTACATTTCAGTACTCATATGCTACTAAAATATTTCGTAGATTGCAATGACTTCCACCCTAAGTACACAATAAACCGGTCTACAAATGATTTCTTCACCACGACTTATTAAAGGTGCATTTACACTGAGTTCGAAACATTTTAGGCATTATACACTCCTGGAAATGGAAAAAAGAACACATTGACACCGGTGTGTCAGACCCACCATACTTGCTCCGGACACTGCGAGAGGGCTGTACAAGCAATGATCACACGCACGGCACAGCGGACACACCAGGAACCGCGGTGTTGGCCGTCGAATGGCGCTAGCTGCGCAGCATTTGTGCACCGCCGCCGTCAGTGTCAGCCAGTTTGCCGTGGCATACGGAGCTCCATCGCAGTCTTTAACACTGGTAGCATGCCGCGACAGCGTGGACGTGAACCGTATGTGCAGTTGACGGACTTTGAGCGAGGGCGTATAGTGGGCATGCGGGAGGCCGGGTGGACGTACCGCCGAATTGCTCAACACGTGGGGCGTGAGGTCTCCACAGTACATCGATGTTGTCGCCAGTGGTCGGCGGAAGGTGCACGTGCCCGTCGACCTGAGACCGGACCGCAGCGACGCACGGATGCACGCCAAGACCGTAGGATCCTACGCAGTGCCGTAGGGGACCGCACCGCCACTTCCCAGCAAATTAGGGACACTGTTGCTCCTGGGGTATCGGCGAGGACCATTCGCAACCGTCTCCATGAAGCTGGGCTACGGTCCCGCACACCGTTAGGCCGTCTTCCGCTCACGCCCCAACATCGTGCAGCCCGCCTCCAGTGGTGTCGCGACAGGCGTGAATGGAGGGACGAATGGAGACGTGTCGTCTTCAGCGATGATAGTCGCTTCTGCCTTGGTGCCAATGATGGTCGTATGCGTGTTTGGCGCCGTGCAGTTGAGCGCCACAATCTGGACTGCATACGACTGAGGCACACAGGGCCAACACCCGGCATCATGGTGTGGGGAGCGATCTCCTACACTGGCCGTACACCACTGGTGATCGTCGAGGGGACACTGAATAGTGCACGGTACATCCAAACCGTCATCGAACCCATCGTTCTACCATTCCTAGACCGGCAAGGGAACTTGCTGTTCCAACAGGACAATGCACGTCCGCATGTATCTCGTGCCACCCAACGTGCTCTAGAAGGTGTAAGTCAACTACCCTGGCCAGCAAGATCTCCGGATCTGTCCCCCACTGAGCATGTTTGGGACTGGATGAAGCGTTGTCTCACGCGGTCTGCACGTCCAGCACGAACGCTGGTCCAACTGAGGCGCCAGGTGGAAATGGCATGGCAAGCCGTTCCACAGGACTACATCCAGCATCTCTACGATCGTCTCCATGGGAGAATAGCAGCCTGCATTGCTGCGAAAGGTGGATATACACTGTACTAGTGCCGACATTGTGCATGCTCTGTTGCCTGTGTCTATGTGCCTGTGGTTCTGTCAGTGTGATCATGTGATGTATCTGACCCCAGGAATGTGTCAATAAAGTTTCCCCTTCCTGGGACAATGAATTCACGGTGTTCTTATTTCAATTTCCAGGAGTGTATTAAAAGAAAAAAGGAAAAAAAAAAAATGCTGCGCTGTTTCGCACCAGTAGCAGTGACACAGATAAAAAAAATTAAGCCTCATTTCTCAGTACCGCAGCAGCTACTATGACAACAGGAGTCATTATCTGACTCTGGAAATATTTGTCATCAGCAAGTTACATGAGCTGCCATCATACGAAAGGGGGTGAAGTAAAAAAGTGTAAGGCATTTTCTGTGAGGCAGAAATGTGTGTAGTAGGTAAAAGACAGTGGTAAATGTGGACGTGGCAGGGGGATTATCAATTTTAGGGTTCGCTGTCACATTCACTGGAAATGTGACAGACACTGAGGCTGAAGAAATTTTCTTTATTGAAGGTGATAATTTGGATTAATTTTAATACTGCTATAAAAGTAAATGTACGATCAATTAAAGGTATCTTTGTTATTTAGGATCGTCAAATATTGAAATATAGTGTTTAAAGACCTGAAAGGCTGATTTTTAAAATTTTCTGGCAAAGGAGGCGGGGTGAGGAGGGGGGAGGATTGCTAACCCCCCTCCATATTTGCCTTGTGATTAGTGACAGCCTGTTCTCAAGATTGGAAGCTATCATACACATCCAGAAATATTGTAACAATTTTCTGACTTGGGTACAGCTACCAACTAACCTGAACACAGGTGTACTTATCACCAAAACAAAAAGTTGGAAGGCAAAAAATGTTACAACTGCGAAAAATTTTAAAGATAGTAGTCCTAGTATGTGTATCTATATGTCATATTCTTTAGTGGTTAACCTTTGCTGCACCAGCTGGATTCTTGCAGCATAGATTCTACACTGCATGTCTGTGTACATGTTGACTTAGTGACGGGGACTTGCAAAACAAATAAAAATACACTATCCTCTGATAAGCCAAAACATAATGATCATTGTCTACCATGACACTGAATGCTGCCTGGTGGCATTGTGGGCACATGACATGGTAACGAAAGTATGTAAGTGGAGTAGACACAGGTGGTCGGGATCACCCAAGTGAAGATATGGGCTGCAAATTGGGAAACCCATTGAGATAACTGACTTTGACAAAGGGAAGAGTATTATTATTATGCAGAGCCTGTGAACAAAAAACATCGAAGTTGGTTGAATGTTTGTGTGCTATTGTCGTGAGCATCTGCTGAAAGAGGCAGAAGAAGCGTGAAACTACCACTAGGCGCTAAATGGTTGGATGTCCATGACTCTTCACAGAATATGAGGTTTGGAGGCTTGTCTGCTCTGTAAAGTGGGATAGATGGTGATGTGTGTTATCTCTGCTGAAAGAGCACAATGCTGGTGCACGCACAAGTGTTTCGGAGCACACTGTTCATCGTACATTGCTGAACATGGAGCGCCGCAGCAGACCACCCCTATGTGTTCACATGTTGACCCAATGACATCATCAATTATGACTGGATTGGACACAGGACCATCGGGATTCGACCGTCAATCAGTGGAAACATGTCAATTCTTCGGGTGAATCACATTTTTGTTACACTATGTCAATGGTCATCTCCACAAATGCCGTCACTGAGGTGAACAGCAGCTTGAAACATGCAGCGTGCCATGGACACAGACTGATGAGAGCAGTCCTGGAGCCAGGATTGTGCTACACAAATCCACCTGATGTAAATCCTGTGCAACCCATCTGGGTCACTATCGAGCGCCATCACTGCATACGCAAATCAGCAGCCCATTATTTATGAAAATTAAGTGACCTGTGTGTAGACATCCAGTGCTACATACCTCCACAAACCTACCGACAAATTGCTGTATTCCTGATACTCGGAGTCAGTGATGTATTTTGTTCCAAAGACAGACAAAAATAGCTATTAAGCAGGTGGTCATAATGTTTTGGCTCCTCAGTGTATATGTACAAGTTACCAATAAATCTCAATGAGGCTCTTGTTGTTTTGTTACTGTATCTGGTATTTCTTCTGATCTCAAACTTTAAATTATGCATGTGATTCATTTTACGCTTTTATATGGTTTTTGATTCTGTTTCCTTACTCAATTCATCAACATTCTGATTGAAATTTGTTTGAAGTGTTCTTCATCCTTAAAAGTTACTTAATTAGGTCTATGGAACAGGGTGTATTCATTTTTTTAGGTATGTATTTATTGGGTGTTATGTGGATCTATATAGCAATATACTGGATTTGGAACACATCAGGATTATGATTATGTATTTTTACATGTATATTCAATTACAATTTTGTACTCAATGGATACCACAGTATTACAAATAAAACAATAAATGATTATCATCTTCATTCTTCAACAGTGTCATGTTCTGAACAATTTGGTAGGCATAGTTGTTATCATAGCTACTAGTAGGCAATCAGTTAAGCAATATACATACAACAAAATATATATCAACACTAATTAACGAAAATAACCTGATCTACGTAAAATACTTGTCTTAAAATTTTACAATTGTGAAACTGTTTAGTTATATCTTGGCATTGGTAAGCTCTCTTCCATACACGCATCAACAAAATAGGATGAGTATAGTTTTGAAAAGGGATTCACAGTTCCTCAAGTTTTTCAACCCATTTGGAGGAAGGTGGCAAATTTTTGTACTGGCATACTTAGCACCTCTCTGTGACAGAGGGACACATTTTTTAATTGATAGTGTTTTGTCGTTCCTATGTCCAGCGTCACACTAACTCTGCAGGATCTTAAAAGTTGGAGAAATAATAATGCTGACATTCAAGACCAAACGAACTGTTGAATATATATCGCAATTAAATTATGAGGTCAGGGAACTGATTACTGCAGAATCTGTTAAATTGCTTGAAGATACTATAAACTAAGCTAGTCACAGACTGATTATGTGGATTGCGTAGTGAAGTGATTTAATGGTTCTGTGTATGCAATGAGAGTTCTGTGGCAATACCCCCCAGGGGGCTCATGGTTCTTTTGTGAGTTTGTGCATGGCGCACACAGAGTCCCATGCTATTGCAGCTCATTCTTCATTTCCTAGCTGCATTTGCTTTTCACTGCCCCATCCCTCCCCATCCCCACTTCTTCCCCATCACCACCTCCTTCCCCTCTCTCGGTGTTCTGATTTATGTTGACCTGGCTATTTCCCTGGTTTCCTGTATTCGTTGCAATTTTGTTCCTTTTGCTTGTTTTTTCAGCCTTTTGGTGTTTAGGTCCCCACTTGAGGTTTGATCTCCACTTCAAAATGTGTTGTTTTTAGTGTGAGCCATATGAGGAAGAACTCCCTGCCTAGCATCTACGGTGTGGATTCCTCTCCCCCCTCCCTTCCCCTCTCCCATCCCCACTGTAGCCCCCGTCCTCCCTGCTAGGTCACCAGCACATGTAGCCAGTCCGTGTGGTGGGGCTGTTATGTACTCATATGGCTGAGCCCCCTGACAACACAGGGATCACACTACTGATACCTGAGCTGTCCCCTCCCCGTGTATGCCAAGGAGTGGCTGCTTGTCTTCTTCGAGCATCGGAATTTCCAGCATCGGCCACCGTGCTAGACGGCCCTTGCTGTGGCTGGGTGGCGCCAATGGGGAGAGCCCCTCGTCAGAGTCGGTGGTATCAGGGTGGCTGCTTGGTGCATGAAGCGTATCAAGCTGCAAAAATCTGGCCGTTCTTACATGGTCATCTCTTTGAATGATGAAGGATTCTTAAATACTGCCTCGAATGACCTGGCAGCCTTCCCTTCTCTGGCTACCCTATGGGAGGAGGGCCAGGCTTGCCATCTTGGGCTGAAACCCTTTCCCCCTTACCTCGTCTGTACTAGGACGGATGGGGACACTTTCACCGCCACAAAGTCATTGTTTTTTGTGGAAAATATCGAGGACAAGTTTGGTAAAGTGGAGTCTATTGTGTAAGATGCGGTCGGGCTCCCTGTTGATCAAAGCTTCTTCTGCCACCCAGTCTGCAGCTCTTCGTGCTGTGATCGTCTTGGCAATGTCCCAGTGTCTATCACTCCTCACCAATCTCTGAATATGGTGCAGGGCATCATTTTTCATAGGGACTTCATCCTGCAAACTGATGAGGAACTCCAGGCTAATCTGGAGCGGCATGGCATTCATTTTGTTCGACGTGTGCGGAAGGGTTGCAAAGACAACAGCACCAATACTGGCACCTTCATTCTGGCTTTCGAGGGGGATAACCCTCCCAGAGAAGGTCAAGGTTATGTGCTACAGATGCGACGTGAAGCAGTACATCCCTCTACCTAAGCGGTGCTTTTGGTGCTTGCATTTTAGGCATATGTCTTCCCGCTGTACAGCGGATCCTTTGTGTGGTGACTGTGGCCACCCAGCCCATGAGGGAAGCCCTTGTGTTCCGCCGTCTGTGTGTGTCAACTGTGCTGACTGCCCCTCCCTTCACTCACCGGATTGCCCAGCTTACAAGAGAGAAAAGAAGATACAAGAATACAAGTCCCTGGATTTCCTGTCTTACACTGATGCTCGCCACAAGTATGAGAGACTCAGTGTGGTGTCACTGTCTTCAACATCTGCCTCTGTTACTTCCTTTCCTCCTCCTCATCCTCCCTTGTCCTTACCCCAGCCCCACCCCACTCTCCCCTCCACCTTCCCTGCAATTCCCACGACTTCCTATCAGGGAATCACTCCCTCTCCCCGGCTGAAGAAGTGGCCCCCTTCTTCGACATCTGCTGGTGATCGGGCTCCCTCCCAGGAACCCTCTCTCCGGCCAGAAGATTCTCACCACTGCTCGGCCATGAGGCACACCATCTGTGCACCCCAATGTTGCCTGCTCTCTTTCGGTCCCCAATCTTGCAGATGCCTGTACTCCCCCTGTGTCTTGCCTTGCTCCACCTCAGAAAGAGGAGAAGAAGAAGAAGAAACATAAATCCCAAGACAAGGCGCCCTCGGAGGTGCTAACTCCCCTCTCGCAACCTGAGTGTGACATCTTATTTATGGATGTCACCCCATCCTTGTAGGTGACTACTACTGACAAAGTGACCTGACCTCCTCCTCGGCTCCTTTGTGCCTACCTTGGATTCAGGCCACACGATCATCCAGTGGAACTGCAACAGATACTATTGTCACTTACCGGAAATGCAACGTCTTGTCTCATCTTATTCTGCACTCTGACTTGTTCTCCAAGAAACGCATTTCTGTGATGGCCACTCTACAACTTTACCTGGTTATCAGGCATTCTGTCGAAATTGTGCTGGCCCTGGGATAGCATCTGGTGGGGTCTGCACTTTGGTTCGCTCTGATGTCCTTAGTGACTGGATCCCCATACTTACCATCTTGGAAGTGATGGAGTGCAAACGACTCTGGCAATCACCCTTTGCAATGTCTACTTCCACCCAGGTCAGCCACTTGCTTATGTTGCACTATCTACCTTAATCTATTAACTCCCACCCTCGTTTCTCCACCTTGGGGATTTCAATGCCCACCATCCACTGTGGGGGAGTGTCACTTCAATGGGTCGGGGTATCCTAATAGACCAACTTATCATGGACTTCGATTTGTGTCTCCTCAACGATGTTTCCCTTACCCACTTCAGTGCTGCTCATGGCACCTTCTCCGCTATTGATCTCACGATCTCCTCCCCTGCCCTTGTGGCTTCCCTACATTGGTCATCCCATGATGTCCTTTGTGACAGTGACCACTTTCCAGTGATACTATTGTTCCTGTTGCCACCAGGCAGACAGGCCCTCACGTTGGGCACTCCGCACGGCCATTTGGCCTTTATACATGTCTTCTGTCCGCTTTGACACCTCCCTCTCGAATTCCATTGATGTAGTCGTGCAAGACATCTCTGCTGCTCTTCTTCATGCTGCTGAAACTACTGTCCCCCTATCTACAGGGCCCCCTTGTCATCAGCCGGTACTGTACTGGACCAAGGACGCCGCAGTCGCTGTCCAGGATCGCCGACTCGCACTGCAGCGATTTAAGCGACACCCTTCCCAGACCAACCTCCTCACTTTTAAGCATCTCCATGCTAAGGCTTGTTACCATATTGAGCGGAGTAAAAGGGAATGCTGGGGGCGCTATGTTTCCTCCCTGGGGACATGTGCCTCTTTATCGTAGGTGTGGTCAAAGCTGCGTAGCATTCTGGGCTGCTAGCAACAGTCAACTCTCCAGGGTCTGAACCTGCAAGGAGCTCTGTGCACCGATGCATTGGTCCTCGCGGAACACCTTGTGACACACTTTGTGATGGCATCGTCGTCTGCTTCTTACCTTTCTCCAGCAGAAACTCAGAGTTAAACAGACCCCCCTCCATTTCATCCCACAGCACGTTGAGCCCTATAATGCACCTTCGCTCTTCACAAGACACAGCCTAAAGGCCAGATTCCATTCACAATCAGATGATTCAACACTTGGACGTTCCCCAGAAGCAACAGCTCCTCAGGGTCTTAAATCACATCTGGCTCACAAGTGCTTTTCTGTCAAAATGGCCTGGCAGTATAGTTATCCCCATTCTTAAGCCTGGGGAAAACCCAATGTCTCTAAACAGCTACCACCCCATTAGCCCTACAAAATGTGCTTTGTAAACTGCTTGGAAGGATGGTCAACTCCAGATTATGTTGTGTACTCAAATCTCAGGGCCTTGTGACCTCTGTTGGGCCTCTGGTTACACTGGCGTTGTACATTGATGATGTCTGCATCTGGTGCAGCTCCCACTTGGTGGCGTTTGCTGAGCACCAGCTCCAAGGTGCCATCCAATGGGCATCTGCGCGGGCCACTGCCCATGGCTTCCAATTTTCGCCTCCAAAAGCGGGTTATGCATTTTTGTCGTTGTCCCACAGTACACCCTAATCCAGAACTTTATTTAGGCAACCAGCTCCTCGATGTTGTAGCACAGTCACGTTTCGATTTTTGATAACTAGCTGACGTGGCTGTTCCACATTTGCTACCTAAAGACTACATGCATGCAGAAGCTTAATGCTCTCCACCTCCTGGCCTACACATCTTGGGGTGCAGACCGTTCCACTCTTCTCCATCTTTACCATGCTCTGGTCTTGTCCAGACTCGAATCTGGTCGTCAGGTTTATATCTCAGCAGCTCCTTCCATTTTGAAACTCCTTGACCTTGTCCATCATTGTGGAGTGCATCTGGCTATTGGTGCCTTTCGCACTAGTCCTTCTGATAGTCTCCTCACAGAAGCAGGGATTCCCCCTCTACACATCCGACAGAGCCAGTTCCTTGTTTCTTATGCAGTCGCCATTCGCCAGTTCCCTGACGATCCTGTGTACCCTGTGCTCTTTGCCTATGAGGGTTGTCTCCCTCGTAACATCCGCCCGTGGGTGGGATTGCCAGTTGGCGTGCGTCTAATTACCCTCTGCCGGGATCTCCATCTGCACTTACTGTACTGCACCCTGTGTCTTTTCTCCCGTACCCTCCGCCTCTCCCTTGGACGGTGCCTAGACCACGGATTAGGACCGATCCCTTCCAGGGTCCTTAGGTCTCTGTTGCTCCTGTGGTTTACGGGCATCCTGTATGTGTGTGGTTTACGGGCATCCTGTATGTGCCATCCTTGTAGAGTTCCAGGGTGCCACCATCTTTTACACTGATGGTTCTAAGACTATTTATAAAGTGGGATATGCTTTCATGTCTCCTACTGGCTTCGAGCACCATTTATAGCCGGGATCATGTAGTATGTTCACAGCAGAGCTTCTAGCCATTCACAGGGCAATCCTTTTTGTTTCTCAGGCCTCCCTCCATAGTGTTTTAATTTGCTCTGACTACATGAGCAGCCTGCAGGCTATCGATCAATGCTACTCTTGCCACCCCTTGGTTTTTGCCATCCATGACCTTCCCTCTGCCCTTGAGCCTCTTCAGTTGTCTTTCTCTGGGTCCCAAGTCATGTGGGAATCCCAGGGAATGAATTGGCTGACTGTTTGGCTAGAGAAGCAGATACTTACCCCATTTCCTTCCACGATTCCAGCTGCGGATATGCTAATCTACGTCAAATCTCTCTTTGCCCAACAGTGGAATGCCATCTGGAGCGCTACTGCTCATAGTAACAAACTCCCCACAGTCAAAGAGTCTACTGCAATTTGGGGCACTTCTTTCTGCCCCTCTCCGAAGGAGTCCACTGTTTTATGCCGTTTATGTATTGGCCATACGTGGCTCACCCATTGTTTCGTCCTATGTAATGACCCACCCCCACAATGTGGTTGTGGCGCCAGACTGGTGATAGCTCACATATTGGTGGCATGTCTCCTTCTTTCGACCCTTCGTGCTAAGTATAGCCTTCCTGCTTCCTTAAATTTAATATTAGCAGACAATCCATGGATGGTTGACCTAGTTCTTGATTTCCTCTGTGAAAGTAGTTCTTATTTCCAGATAGAAGGTTCTTCTTTAGTCTTGGAGCAGGGGTGGGTTAGTTGTGGTTGAGACTCCTTTTGCAGTCTTCATGGTCTGTGACCCCATGACCACCCCCCTTTTTTTCCAGTTTTTAGATTTGGCCTCACCTTTTATGCTTTTACTGTGTGTTTAATGTTCATACTTTTAATTCTTTTATAATTTGACTCCTCTGACTGAATCCATCTACTTTTAACAGACATTCTTTCTTATGTAACCCACTTCGGAACCGCAGGATTTCGACCCCTTAATCAATCAATCTGTGGCAATACTGAGACCAAATGCTATTGGCAGTGGCTAATTAAGGAAAAGGATACACACATAACCAGTTACCAATAATTTATTTAAACAAAAATACAGTAAAATTTTCATTTATGCTTGTAAAACACAACCACCCCTTCAGAATTTACCATGGCAACTTGACCACTTCCAAGTATTTGTTACATTAATAAGCTGTTATTACAAATCTACAAAAAATAATTTTAAAAATTCAAGGAACTCTGATGAAATTTACCCTTTTATGGTAAGAAATGAGATCTTTATAATCAGCTGTTTACCAAATGTATGGTGGTGTGTGTTTGTTTGTTTTTTTTTTTTTTTTTTTTTTTTTTTTTTTTTTTTTTTTACAAGCAATATAATCAAGAGATTACTTTTACTGACCAATGCCTTGAAATCACCATTTAATTAAAACTCAGACCCTCCAAAAGGAATCGAAAAATTACAATAGTTGTGATACAACATGTGAAAGAGTTAACCACTTCAGCAACAAATCCATAGTAGCTCCCTCTTATCAAAATTGCTTCAGATTTGCTTTGGAATCTTTGCGGGTGGAGATGTATTTCTTTTGGATATCCGTAGCAAAAAGGAATTGTGTCCACAGCCAATAACCCTTATACATATGAACAAGATTGTTTTCTTATGTAAGTGCAGAGCAATCCATGGTTTCACAGCCAGTACATTCCAAGAGTAAAGCCACAAAAATAGACATGAAACAATGAAATGTAACTGATAATTACTTTAGTCTAAGCATCCTTACAGAAAGAATACACAGCTTGATGTGCACTACATACACCCATAAAATGCTACCAGTGTTTAACATAAAGAATGTACCATGAAAATATAGACTCACATTGTGTGCACTTCACTATAACATGCATCAGTATGAAGCAAACCAATGACCATATATCCTCATTCCTCACTTGATGCTGGACACACCGGTTAAGCTCAACAGGCTCCTAAGGCTCCACTCAATGCTAAACACACTTAGCACTCATGCCATTACATTTGTCTGTCATACTGCTTCCACTGGGAAGAATTCACACTCTGTACCATACAGTGACTTCTAAAACGTAGGTGACTCATTAACAACTGCCCAGTCTCTACAGTCAGGAGCATCAACCATACTGTCTAGTCTGATCAGAAGTCACCATTTCCCTGCTCATCCCACACTCACATCCACTCCAGTCACATGACCCGCTCCACTTTTCTGCTTCAGAAGTGCTAGCCAGCAATGGTGCCAACTTTTGTAACAGTTCAGAATACTGTTACTGATTTCCATGTTAAGAAAATGGTTTTCGTGCATATTTTACATCAGTTGTTAGATATGGTATAATTTTTGGGGTGTTGGAAAACACAGACTACCTCATTGCCTCCAAGCTACAGAAAAAAATAATCGTGATAGGAATAAATATAGGAGATCATGCAAACCATTATTAAAAAGTCTCGGCTTAATAATTCCTGATATGTTTACGTATGAAACATTCGTCTATGAGTAAAAAAAAACCACAACTTTTTTGAAGGATATTCTTTTACACATGCATATGAAGCAAGGCTTATATCAGACTGCATGTTGCCTTGTCAAAACTTAACTTGTCCAGAAAAAAATCCATAAGACATTGCTTTAAAGTGTAGCAGTAAAATGCAGTCAAATTTCAAAGACTACAAGCCCAAAATTACAGAAGCAAATGTTAAAAAGTACTTAAAAAGCTTACGTTATTACAGTGTGGAAGACTTCAAACAATGGAAAATCTGGGATGGAATGTAACAATATTATGAAAAGGAAGACGAGTAGGAACTGTTATATCCCATACGAGAAAGCATTCTTAAAGCGAAAGCTGCTGAACTAATTGTCTTCAGCATTTGTAAAATGTGATGTTCCCAGCTTAGTTTGCAGTATAAGTTAATGCTCAGGAATTTGGTTCTATCGACTGTTGGTTACTGAGTGTCATTCAGTATTCCTCTGTATTTTGTGACTTGATCTACATTACATAAAATTTGTCTTGCTTAGATTGACAGTGAGAGGATTAACAATAAGCCAGTTAAAGACTTTGATAAAATGATGTTTGTGACTGTTTAACAAGTTTTCTGCAGTGTTAGTGGTGGTAATAAACATGATAAATATGCACCTGACTCTCATTTACAGCTGCAGATAGATCATTAGCATATAGTGGAAACAATGAAGGACCATGGGGAACTCCATTATGGATACAGTAAACTCTCGCTAATCCAGTCCTTGTTAGTCTGGCATCTCAGTAATCATTCCTACATACAGCCTCTAGTTGCTGAAGCACAGGTGACACATACAATAATGAATTCTCATGTCCATCAATGTTGTTGGGTAATTATAATGTGAAACAATGCTATATATGTTTGAAATTGTGGCTTTCTTTACTGTTCAGTATCACGGCTACTGAATGGAAACACATTATGCTAGACCTCAAGCAGAAACTCAAAATTAGACATACGTTGAACTGAGGTTCTTCACAGAAAGTGCTGCTGCTGAGTACAGTGTTAGCTGAGCAACTATTTATGACAGACGAGGAGGTAATCAGAAGTGTACAGGAAAATTATGATCAAAGTGATGAAGAAGAGGACATAGTAGGAGACAACATGAAACTATCTCACACTGCCGGTGCTGAAACTGCAGACATCTTCCTGCAGTACATTATGCAACAATGAGAAACATGCAGTACCAATATAATGCTTGTGTGATAAAGCAGACTGCTGTTGCTTATTATCATTGCGACAACTAAAAATTTGGGACATGTTTCATGGGGAGTGATGCTGAAGAACTCAGTTTTTATGAAAATGAATGTGTCTTTGGATTTATTCCCTATGTCTGTACACTAAATTTAAGACACTCTGAGTAATCGGCATTTCTGCTAATCAGGCACCCATATATCCAAGGAATGGCCAGAGTAGTAAGAGTCTAGTGTAATATCCCAGTCTGGCATGGCAACTACTCTTGATTTCCAAACCACAGCTTCCAAAAGTACTTCATACTTTGTATTAGTGAGATAAGATTTCAGCATGTTACTTAATCTGCCCCCAATGCCATACTAATGGCCTCTCACTAACAGTACTTGGTACATCATGCAATCGATAGATGTAGTCGGATCACACAACGTACTCGCTGGTGAACTGTTTTTCTTTAGGGACTCTTAAGATATCTTCCACAAATGAGTTGATTGTCTAGGTTCTTGGGTTGTTCCTGGCAGTGGAGCAGGAGTGGTGTGCACTGTGACAGGAATGCGCCAACACAAGAATGTGGCATCCAGTTTCATCCCGTAGCGATGGTGAAAGCAGTGGCACCAGTGCCCAGCGGCATCACTGACCACACTGTGTGTGCAGTGTTGCTCATTTTGAGCATGGCTGTTAGCAGATTCAGAAAGTGGGTGAGCAGGTCATGCTTGATTGTACCGTAGACTGCATGTAGGGGAGGCACCACCAGCTCTGCACAAAGTGTGTGAAGTTGCGTGGAGTCACACTGTGGTCATCTGACAGTAGAACTGCCGGCAGCATCAGAGTCTGTCTGCAGGAAAGGAAGGTGGGTGGAGGTGGCACGTGGACACTCCCACAATGATGGATGATGCTCTGCTCCCTGGACCCACTGGTTAGGCCACCAGAACAGCTGCTGAATGATGGTGCCCCAGCTCCCCATCAGTTTTGTCCAACATCGGGGCTGGACGACTGCGAACTGAGTAGATCACCTACCGCCAGAACAGAAGTAATATTTATATGGGGCCGGCCCATGTACCTTGCTACTGTGAGGTGCCAATGGCATCACTTGGCCTGCCATTCTTGTCTGTTCAGCTCCTCTAGTTACCCTGGTTGCAGCTCAGAAGTGACCTGCTAAGGTGGTGGCGTGCGTATTTTTCTGAGTCAGTATACTGAATAGTTTTACTTTGTTCGACTAATGCCTTCTTAGTCCTCTCTGTATGGTCATCACAGTGATGGCATCCCTCTCTCCCAGTGACGCCATTCTGCTGCATTGGTGTCTTGGACACCCAGCTCTTGCAATTTGTAGCAATTAACTCTTGTCTTGTGGCTCTACTACATGCAATATCAGTGGTCCTCTCTTGTTGGCATTTCACCTGGCTGCTGCTTACTGTCTTGCTTTGCTCGCCATTTGCACTACCAGGGGAAGACTTCAAAATTTTACTCCATGCACAGCTTATTATTCTGTGGCACTTCAGTTCATTGCTGAGTGAAGGATATGGCTTAGAGTGGTAGTTTGATAGCTTGCTCCAGATAATGTCAAAGCCTGATGAAGGTCAATTTTTAAATAATGGTATTCTTAAGTTCTCTGATGGTGATATAGGAGATAATGTCATTTCATCAAAACTGTTTGTAACTTTTATTTGAGAATTGCAATGCTGATTTGTCGTACAGGTTATCTGCTCATTGCCACTTATGAAGTATTTATTGAAGATCTGGAAAATCTCTTGGTTGTCAATAATTTCATTATTTTGTTGTTAAGGGCAATATAGGAAACCTTGAGGGAGCAGTAAATATTTAATATTTTATAACATTCCACAGTTCATTGCTTAGTTAAGGATATGGCTTAGAGTGGTATTTTGATAGCTTGCTCCAGATAATGTCAAAGCCTGATGAAGGCTTTTTGATTTTGTTACATGAATAATTGATTTTGTCCAACAAGTGCATATTTTTTGCATTTTCAGTAACCTCAGATGCTTACAATACATTTTGTAGAAGTTCTTTTTTCACAGGGTTATTTAAAGATTGTCATTCAAGGTATAGGTCTTGTTTCCTTTTACAGGGTTTTTTGGCCTGCACTCTGTAGATTCTTTTTGGGAATATGTTTCTAAACAGCAATGCAAATTCATCACTAAAAGATTGTTACTGCTGTATTTGGTAAGAATGCAGCTTTTATCTTGCGAAGAGTCTGACGGATTTGAAACAAAATGATCATTGTTAACTATTTCACTTAGGCTATTTTGAGCCAGTAAATTAGCGTGATCAGATTGCTGGAGCCATTTAAGACCAGTAAGCTTTGTTTGAGCTGCTGCATTTAGAAGGGTATCTAACGCTTTTTTCATGATGTGTTTTAAGTGCATTCTGTGGTTAGTAAGCAACTTTCTACAAAAATTACTTACACCCACAACACAAGTATTATTGAAAAGCTTGCAAGTTGTCTTTATTTTATTGTTTGTGAAATATTGTCGTTTACATAGGACTGTGGGATCAAGTCACATCCCTACGGCATATTCACAACAAATACCTCGGAGTGATGAAGCACCAAATTTTTTCCTTGAGCATTCGTGTGATATTGTAATCTTCATTGCAGGTTGTGTTGTTAGAACTCCTATTAGGATAACATAATCATTTTTTATGCTTTCAGGAATGCAGCTCACTATGACTTCTTGAATTTTAGATTAAGATTTCATGATTCCACAAACTTCAGCACTTCTAAAATTTAATTTAAAAATTTTGGCTGTACCTCCCCAATTACTGTTTTCAACAATATGTACATGTTGTTTTGTGACAGGTAGTGTTCTTCCTGACCCCCTCCCCTCACCCCTTATCCAACTGTCACCCTCTCCAATAGAATGCTTATTGTTTCTGGAACTTCTAATTACTGGAATTTTAGGATGTGGCCCATCCAACTTAACTTTTTTCCAACAACTTTCACTTTTTCGCACTGGAACATTAGCCGTGGTCCTTTTAATGCTTGAATTATTTTTGATACCGACCAAGCCACTGGGATACTGTTACTAGAATAAAGGAGATTAAATTAGAAGAAAGAAGATTAAATTAGTTCACTTTCATGAACCTTCTTTCTTTTATTTTAGGTGATTTCTTCAATTCTGGCAATTTATCGACCCCACCTTGTGGCAGTCCTTGCATATTTGCTTTGACCTTATAAGCGTATTTTCATACTCCAGACAACAATTCTCTCTTCATAGACTGTTGATTGCACACTGTACACTTGAAATGCATGCATTAGACTTCAAGAATTCGCTTTTGCATTTCTATCTTTTTGGCTGCATCGCTGGAATTTGTTTTAGCAATGAAGTCACTTACACCTATACACATAGCCATCTCGAAACATTGGCTGAAGGAATAAACAAATGACTGAACTAATACCACTTGCCAGGGAATCTCACATATTTTACTAGAATTTTCAATAGCAAAATTTTTGATCCCATAGAGTCATCTTTCTCATCAAATTTTCTGTGCATGATTCTGAAGTGAACTGTGATTTACCTCCCTTTCTGTATTGTTTTCTTTCCAGTCTCCAAAGTTGTGTCTAATGTATTCTGAAACCAGTGGAGTACTATCAGGTATTGAGTGTGTTCATGCTAGGCTTCTTGAATGCTGTGATAAAAGATAAAATTACAATATGTGTGAAAAAATTTCAGTACAGAATGGAATAACATTGTCATGCCCACAGTGGAGCACCACAACAACCACTACTGCAGACTGCCTTAACACAAATGTGTAAATTTTTTCTGTTCATTTTGTAATTGTAATCATCATCATCATCATCATCATCAGCAGCAGCAGCATCCACATTTCTAGATAAAAGGCTCCCTTTTCTGTGTTCTAAAGTTTTCAGCTATACGCATCCATGTTGTTGCTTCATTTTACTATTTTCATATCCCCACCTCCCGTTAGGCTCTCTCTTCTTTCATTTGTTTGAATCCAACAAAGAACTTCCTTTGTCCATACACCATCTGTTCACTGACTTCATGCCCCACCCACCCCGTATCATTTTCATTACAGTTATAATTATATCTACCACTCCAGTCTATTTCCTGTTTCATTTGATTGTTTCTCTCTCTGTCCCAGTGATTTCCAACATGTATCTCCAAAACCCTAAGTTTCTGAATGATTTCCACATTTAAAGTTACCACCTTCATAGGTCGGTGGTTAGCATAGCTTGCTGCTATGCAGAGGATCTACATCTACATGGTTCCTCTGCAATTCACACTTAAGTGCCTGGCAGAGGGTTCATCGAACCATTTTCATACTACTCTACCATTCCACTGTCGAATGGCGCGTGGGTAAAAGGAACACCTAAAGTTTTCCGTTCGAGCTCTGATTTCTCTTATTTTATTATGATGATCATTTCTCCCTACTACATAGGTGGGTGTCAACAAAATATTTTCGCATTCGGAAGAGAAAGTTGGTGATTGAAATTTTGTAAATGTATCTCCCCATGAAGAAAACTGCCTTTGTTTCAGTGACTGCCACCTCAACTCGCATATCATATCAGTGACACTCTCACCCCTGTTGTGCGATTACACGAAATGAGATGCCCTTCTTTGCACTTTTTCGATGTCCTCTGTCAATCCTGCCTGGTAAGGATCCCACACCACACAGCAATATTCTAGCAGAAGATGGACAAGTGTAATGTAGGCTGTCTCTTTAGTGGGTTTGTTGCATCTTCTGGGTTTGATTCCCAGTACTGACAAGGATTTTTTTCTTGCTGTAAGGACTGGAATGTGGTGCACTCAGCCTTGTGATGGCAATAATTGATTAATTATTAAGGAGCTATTTGAGTGAGAAGTAGCAGCTACCAGGTGAAGAAAGCCAACAATGGCTGGGAGAATGGTGTGCTGTCCCTGCGCCCCTGCATACTACATTCTATGACATCATTGGCAGAGGATGACATGGTGGTTGATCGCTCTCGGTCAGGGTCAGAACATGGAGCTTTATTTTTTGCTGTGCTTGCCTCATTAAAAGTCCATATCACACAGTCATAATTAATAAAGGATAACATACACAGATTGTAAACTGTCCGTTTCAGACACATTAGAAGCTTAGCTTTGAAAGCTCATGTGATCGCCCTTACTTCAATATGATTCTTGCTTTTCTCAGGTTGAAAGACTTACTTCTTGTCAAATTATGCAATCAGATTCGGTTTTTCCATATTGTTTTAACACCACTTATTAACTTAATTAGAAAGTATATTACTATGAATGTTTTAGCCATATCCACCAAAGGGAATCTCCGCTCATTAACTGCTTACTGCATTACTTGAAGGCCAGTAATTGGCCATCGTTCATTATTTGAAAACTGAGATCAAATCATGCAAAGGTAGTTATTGGCTTACAAATTTAGCCATGCAGGGTCACCTTCCAAGACTCATCACCATGTTTTTTGTTTGTTACTACTTTCTGTTGTGTGTCTACATAGATGCACAGTCTCTGTAGCAAGTAAATGATGTAATTAATTGACATTATTCTTTGTGTTGGCTGTTATTGTGATTTTCTTACAGTCAGCCCTCTGTTGAAGTTGCCAGTTATCTACACTCTGAACCACCTATCTTGAGAAATGTGTTTTCACCGCCACCTCTTTTATTCTGACCCTTGTGTCAGAATAATGTATACCAAATCTCCGTCATCAATTCGACCTATTTTATCTCTATTATTTAGGCATTTTAGCCATAGCTTTCTTTCCTTGAGACTTTGTCATCAGCTTTTACAAAAGATTTGTACGAAAGTTATGGTAGAATGTAAATACTTTAGGAATGAAGGAGTACACTCACTAAAGAACAGAAGCATTGAGTTGTCAACCGGCACACACAACTAAACATTTCTGTTTTTCGATGAGTGGTTTCCTTTATTCCTGAAGCTTTTAGGAAAAAGATATACAAACTGATTTCTGATGTTTTAATGATTTTTTTTTTCCCCAGCTACTATGATGCAGAAGAAGCTACTTACCGCACTGGAAAATGGAAAGGATCAGAACGTGCCTACATTGACAATGTGCGATTGTGTGGTGCTGTTGGATCTTCCAAGAATAAGGCGTGTATTACATTTAGAATTAGGGTAGGTTTTTCCCAGTTGCATTTGTTCAGCCAAAACTTCTCTATCATAAGCTCATATTAAACAAATTATTTCAAAACTGTAGCAAAAGATACATTGCTACTTACTGTGAAGGAGACATATTAAGTTGCAGACAGGCATAGTTAAGACAGTTGCATAAAGCTTTCGCCCACAGCAAAAGAGAGATACACACCATTCAGCAGACACACAAGAAAGCACACCTCATGCACACATGGCCACCATCTCCAGCATCTTGGGCCAGAATAAAGCTATCATATTGGATGCAAGCAACAATCTGGAGGGGGCAAGGAAGGTAAAATGTTTGAGAGTGTGTGTGTGTGGGGGGGGGGGGGGGGGGGGCCAAGAGAGAGAGAGGCGAACACTCTCTGGCAGAGTGTGCAGGGACTTGAAAGCCAACAGGTGCAGCGTCAGAAGGTTATGGGGCAGGGAAATAAGGAAAAAAGTGAGGCGTGAGGAAAGATTGACGGGTGCATTGGTGCAGGGTGGCAAACAAAGAGGATAGTATGCAAGAATGGGGCGGAGATGACAGAACAGAAGAGATGGAGACTGTTGGGTTGAGGGTGTTGGAATAATATGTTACCATTGGTTGAGGCTGGGATAATTACAGGAACCGAGAATGTGTTGTAAGGATAACTCTCATCTGCATAGTTCAGAAGAGCTAGTGGTGGAGGGGAGGATCCAGATGGCTTGGGTAGTAAAGCAGCCATTGGAATCAAGCATATGTTCAGCTGTGTGTTGTGTCACAGAGTGGTCTACTTTGCTCTTGGCCACAGTTTGGCAGTAGCCGTATGTCCTGGTGGACAGCTGGTTGGTAGTCACACCAATATAAAAAACTGTACAATGATTGCGGCAGAATTGGTAAATGACATGGTTGCTTTCACAGGTGGCCTGAACCATGATGGGGAAGGATAAACCTGTGACAGGACTGGAATATTAAGGGTTGATTGGGTGGATTGCGCAGATCTTGCACCAGGGTCTTCCACAGGAATATGATCCTTGTGGCAAGGGGTTGGGATTGGGAGTGGCATAGGGATGCACTAGGATGTTGCAGGTATTTCTGCCTCCCACCCTCTTTTTCAGCCCTCTGCCAACACACCTGCCCATCTTCCCCCCTCCCCCCCCTCTCCTCTTTCATTCCTTTCCCCTTCTCCCTGCCCCACAACATCCTGATGCTGTGCTTGTTGGCATTCCAGTCCCTCCACACTCTGTCAGACAGTGCTTCTCTTTCTACCCACCTGTACAGTACTGGCCCTGCCACCCCCCCCCCCCCCCCCCCCTTCAAATTGATGCTTGCATCCCACATGATAGTTGTTACCTATCATCAAGCCATGAAGTGAGTGACATCCTACCCAAGATATTCCCACCCTTCCTAAAGTGGTGTTCCGTCACCCACCCAATCCCCGCAACATCCTAGCCCGTCCCTATGCCACTTCCAATCCCAACCCCTTGCCACAAGGATCATATCCCTATGGAAGACCCAGGTGCAAGACCTGTCCAATCTTCCCATTTAGCACTTCCTACTCCAGTCCTGTCACATGTTTATCCTTCCTCATCAGGGGCTGGGCCACCTGCGAAAGCAGCTATGTCATTTACCAGCTCTGCTTTATATATTAGTGTGACTAGTAATCAGCTGTCCACAAGGATGCACGGTCACTGCCAAACTAAGGTCAAGAGCAAAGTAGACCACCTTGTGGCACAACATGCAACAGGACATCATGCTTGATTTCAGTGGCTGCTTCTCTACCGAAGCCATCTGGATCCTCCTCTCCACCACCAGCTTTTCTAAACTGTGCAGATGGGAGTTATACTTGCAACATGTTCTCCTCTCCTGTCATTATCCCGGCGTCAATCTGTGGTAATGTACTGTCCACACGCCCTCCACCCAACAGTTTCCACTCCTTCTGTCCTGTTATTTCCTTCCAATTCTTAACTCACTCCCTCTTTGTTTGCTACCCTCTGCAAACACACCCACTCATCTTTCCCCACTCCAATCCCCCTCCCCCTCCCTCTCCCCCATCTCCCCCTCCCTCTCCCCCATCTCCCCCTCCCCCTCCCTCTCCCCCTCCCCCTCCCTCTCCCCCTCGTATGTGAATAGGATGGATGGCACAAATCCCGGAATTGTGATTGCCTGGTGAAGAAACCAGTGACAAAACTGCTCCTGATGTGGACAATCTGTTGCTAGTAAGCCCTGCACACACTTTAAGTGATAAGGTTAGTAACAATTATCATGGAGAATGTTTCACACGGTTATCTGGCTTACCCTGTACTGGTAGGCCAAGTGCCTGGTACTGACGTGGTTGCCTTCCTCTGTGTTAGTCACATTTTCCTCCAATTCTGGTGTCCAGATATTTCACGTATGTCCTTCATGATTTCTTGCTTCCTGAAATGACTCTGTCTCAGACAAACAGTGAAACAGTGTTGCAAACACTGAATGCTGTGGTTGCTGTCGGTGGCGATAGGTCTCCTGATACAGCCTGCCCTAAATGCAGTGTTTACTTTGTCATCTGACTGCATGTCAGCTTGTGGCTGTGTTTTTATCATCTTATTGTGTGCAGTCAGCATTGAACCCAAGGATTTCTTTGTCCATAGTCATATTGCACCATGTGTCTCACCTTCCTCCCAACTCATGCACATGTAGTACATTTCTGGTGCTGTTAGTGCAGTGCAATACTACAATGCTTAAAGTAAAAGCAACAAAGCTTGAACCGTGATCTCAAGTTACACAGCACCTGGAGGACTAGAAACATATTGCTGCTGTTTTACGCCTGATGGAAAAACAACCTCTAATCAGGAATGCAGTTTCAGGTTCTTCTACAGGACATGATAAATTTTCAGTTTATTCTCAAGATTAATGTATGGCATTTCTTTCAGCTGACGCACCTCTTTCTAAAGTAAATAATGTAGTGTTAAGGAAGTTTCTCTAGTATTCAACTTGTGACACTCTTGAGAGAAAGAACTGTATTCCATAGGGTTACCAACAAACTCTACAACAAATTCAGTACATATGAGAAAAATGAGAAAATTTGGATTATGTTCGACCAGGGACAGCCAAGAATTCAACTCACGTGCAGGGTTCTGGGACAAGTGCCATAGCTCTTTGGCCTGGCTGCACACTTCCCCCACTGCCACGCCATGCTGTATGAGCATGATTGGGGGTGGGGGGGGGGGGTGGGGGGGGGGGGGTGGAGGGACCTCCAAACACACCGGATTTAAATGGCAATGCAGTTGAACAGCATACAACTTGGTTTCATATTTCTCAACCACACAGATCACTAAAAAAACAAAATTTCAGTGTTAGTTAATTATTTGTGGTGCACTAAAGATAAAATGTAATTTTTATCTAGTACAAATTATTGACATACGGACACACACAGACAGTTTCACAGATTTTTGTCCTCAGATTACCACATAATTGTGATTTATTTGGTTCTGAAATAAAAAAAGAAGCTATTCGAAACATTTTATGTGGAAACTCTTCCCAAGGATTAGAGTTTGTGGATAGTTTTAACATAAAACAATTTGTCTTTTAAATAGGAGGTACACTGCAGATCAATTAGTTTCAACCACTCATTCACATGGGCACTTTCAGCTGAAGCGAAGTGCCAAATGGCTTCGAAAGCAGCTCGAAAACAGATGTTACATTGACATTGACTTCTAAACCTTTATAAAACTATCCCTGTAAATACTATCCTTGTAATTCTTTCAAGGCCACAATGAATTCTTCAAACCTATTTTCTTTTACCAACAGTGAATTTATAGAAATAGACAGTGTTTTTGTCAGAATTTGTCCCTTCAACAATACCATTCTCTTTTTAATGGATCTCTATCAAATCAGAAAACAGTTACTTCTCACCTTACTGTCAAGATGTATGTAGTCAAGACCATTTAATATGTGAGATCTGCAAGCCATTCTGGATGTTCTTAGTGTCATTCCTGCTTCCTTTTTTCTTCAAAAATTGAGCAAACTGAAAAATTGTTCGAGGCATGCCTCTTAACCAACATGCTTTGCAGTAACATATGAAGTCTCCATACTCTTTGTCCAATTCCATCAAAAACTATTACAGTCTGCAGTGTAATTATGTGTGTGACCTCAGAAAATTTACTATTGATACCACCAATCTCATCAAGTGCTTAATTCCTGCAATCTTAGCATGAAGTTCTTTTTGATGCATATAACAGTGAATCCCATCTGTCAATAGTTGTAGGTTTTTCCTCTTTCATTGTCAACTAACTCTTTAAATTCTTTCTGCTTGGTGTTGTAATGTTGTTCCATAGCAGATATAGCATATTTGCAGTACCTGTTCAGTATGTGACTGTATATTGCATAATCTAACAATGGAAAATCTAAGAGTTGACCAAAACCTCAAATGTACGGCAGTCTTTTCATTGTGCCCTAGGTGTCACTCAGTCTCTCCCGTATATGTGTACCGTATCACATAATAATTATTGAGAATTCTTATCCTCCTCTACTGTCATTCCTATACGTAGCGAAGGGTGAATAGCACACACACCACAGTTCTGCTGAATTGAAGGAAATGATGCCTACAGGAAGATGCCGCATCACAAAGCTAAATGATCTGTTCCACTGTATCGAGTAGTACTGAGTGGAACCAGGACATGCTAAGCCTTGGCCCATATGCGGTCCATACATTGGGCTCGCATGCTGTTTGGCATGCCATAGCCAATACTGTGTTAGACGAAACTTCAGACTCTATGGGCAGGAAAGTTGCAAAGGTCGTTGTTGGAGTATTACAATGCGATGAAATGATTTTGAAGAAATTTTTTTTTTTTTTTTTTACTAATAATCCAAACCGTGTTGTGGTTGGAAGATTACTTAATGAAAGAGTGCAAATTCTGTGGGCAAGTGGTGTAAAGTTGGACAACTTTTTACTGTTAATAACAGGTGCTGCTAGATGGGTAGATCACGTAACTAATTAGGAGGTATTGAGCAGAATTGGAGAGAAGAGGAGTTTGTGGCGAAACTTGATTGGAAGAAGGGATCGGTTGGTAGGACATGTTATGAGGCATCAAGGGATCACCAATTTAGTATTGGAGGGCAGCGTGGAGGGTAAAAACCATAGAGGGAGACCAAGAGATGAATACACTAATCAGATTCAGAAGGATGTAGGTTGCAGTAGGTACTGGGAGATCAAGAAGCTTGTACAGGATAGAGTAGCATGGAGAGCTGCATCAAACCAGTCTCAGGACTGAAGACCACAACAGATGCTGCAACATATATGAAGAAGGCAGTCACAAGTCTTGTTGTTATTCTAAAATGATCCGTGTTACATGCATTGCACACAGTTTACATAGACTATGTGAAGAAATTAGAGCATTATATCCTAATGAGGATAAATAGATTTGTAGTATGAAAAGTGTGCTCATTAAGTCACTGAGAAAATTTCACATTTTCAAGATGACAAAATCCCAACACACCACTGCCATCCATTCCAGTAATAATGCAGTGGGGAACTTGGCTCACTGCAGTCCAGTGTTACATAGAAAACTTGACCGTTTTGCCTCAGTAATTAATGTACTGGGTGAAGATGGTGAAAATTCCTTGGAAATCCATTGGGAAATGTTGAGTGACACAGTGTAAAAAATGAGTCGACATATATATCTGCTAACTTGTTTCTGTTGCAGCACAATTGACAAACCTGAAAAGAGAGGAGAGATCTTTCTGTAATAAACAGTTCACCATGTTCATGATGTCAAAAGAAAACATAAGTCTTAGCAGTCTATAACACAAATGTTACAAAATAAATTTAGATGTGTGTTTGAAAACAATAGAGCTTTTCCAACCATTTGCAAAATAATGAATTTGTTAGGTGGCAATCAAGAAGAGGATATTGATATGAGTGCGAGCAATGTTCCCTGCTGTCAACTTGCCAGACTGACACCTTGTGACATGGAGTGCTAATTTTCCCCATGTAAGGCAGTGTTTCAGGATAACTGCCAGTCATTTGTAATGTATAACCTGAGAATACATCCCACTGTGTATTGTAATTCCTCAGCAAATAATGAGGGATGGCATAAACTGTGTTCATGAGTACTGCATATTGTTCATATTCACATAAAAACTGAACTATAATTATTTTTATTTTTTTACCACATATTTCAAGCACTCTTAAAACATAAAAACTAAATAGCTTTCTGATTTTTGACGCCTAAAAATATGAATCCTAGTAAAAAGAGAGTGCATGTACAGTGTTTTCTGCAGACAGTTTTGATGCTATTCAGACGACAGGTGCGCCACGGTGAGTGAGTGAAATTGCTCGGCAGCTGGAAAGGAATTCAAAACTAGAAGTAAGTGGGACAGTACAATTCTTGTCGATAAAGCGTCAAAATTGCACACAGATTCACCATAAAGTTCTGACAGTACATGGACCAAATGCAGTGTTGCGTCCAGCTGTAGAGAAATGGTACCAACACTTTGACCAAGGTTGCCTGGATGTGGGTAATGCTGATCTTGCACCATGTGATTTATATGTTTTTGGCACTCTGGGGGAAAGAGATTTCCCAATGATTAGGATACTGACTAAGTGCTTCTCGAGTGGCTCTGTGACCAAGGAGCAGATTTCTATTCTCAAGGAATTGAACAAATGGTTGAATGTTCCAACCATCGCTTACTAAGACTTGGTGACTCACTGAAAAATAGTGCTGTGTATTTGTGTCACTTTGATGTGTAGTGCAGCATTCAGTAAAAGTTACTTCAGCTGCCATACTTTTTGAAATCTCCTTGTAATGAACATGCAGTGTTGTTAAGACTACTCTTCTTATCCCTATGTAAGTGTAAAAGAAGTAGCACTAGCATGAAGTTTACGTTTTGTAACTGAGATACTATCTCACCCTCAATTTTTATGTGGAGTAGGCATTAGTTTGTATTTATTTGATGTGGTAAGCCTGCATGTGTGTACAAACTGAAGGAGCACTGAACTTGTACCTAAGAGGAGCAGGGTTCAAATCCTCATTCCATTCCTTGGTTACCCATGTTAGTTAAGTAAATACTGGGCTCATTCCTTTGATGAGCCTGAGGCTGATTCCTTGAACTGAGATAGTGCTGTGTTATATGACCTCGTTACCAACAAGAAATTAAGCCCCGGCTGTCATTATCTTACATGTGTGTGTCTTTATGGCATCAATCTTGTACTCTCATTTCAAAAATATTTCTTCAATGTGAATAACATAGCTACTTGGAGAATAATGCTTCCCAATTTTTGCATCTAAAACTGTATAATCCACAATGAATGTAAACTTGAAATCATTGTATCACTTGTACACATTTCTTTTCCAACATTGTTGTGAATACACACCAGCATACAAACTGGCCACCTACAATTTTTTTTTTTGCTCATCTGGTCTCAGTTCAGTGAAGTACATAATTAAGAAGTTTCGTAATGCACAATTTATCACTAGGATCTCTCCATTCCAAAACTTTGGAAAAAGACTCATTTTCTCTCACATTTGTATCAAAACAAAAATTCACTCGAGAAAATTATAAAATTATGAGATGGAATTTGTGGCTGTACTTATCTTCACGAAGTGAAATTTTTAATATTGCTCATAGACAGATACAAAATATTATATTTGTTACATTGTGCAGAGATATTGTAGAAGTTCCCAAAGATGAACTGAGAGATAAGTGCGCTAAAGAAGGTATCATGGACATGGAAAACATAATGAAATAGGTAGATGACAATCTGGTCAAATCGGACCTCTTTGTCCTTACATAACACAAAACTTCCAGAGCATATCAGGGCAGGTTTTCTTTACTTAAAAGTGCAGTCTTATGTCCCAAACCCACTGTACTCTAGTGCGTAAGGCGACAGAAGCCACTAGTGGCAAATGTGGTAAGACCGTGTGTTAATTGCTTTGAGGATCACCCTGTCTGTAGCAGAAACTGCAGCATCTACTCCCAAGAAAGGAAGCTAGAGGAGCTCAAACAGTGAAACTCATGCCATATGATGAGGCCAAAAATATCTAGAAGTCCATACAACCTCCCACTTTCAGTACTGCTTCAGATAATATGAAGACTATTCTGAAGCCAATGCCTCTACTACCTGCATTTGTCACTGCAGTTGTATAGGTACCATTATTCTGAAGCCAATAGCTCCTCCCCAGAACATCGGAAAAGACCACAGTTGCCAACATTGGAGAATTTCCGCCACCTCAAAAGGCAGATTCTGCTAAACAGACCAGCATTGCAACTATCAATGCCACAGTCATTCTTCTGAGGCCTTCTCAAGCAAGCAAACCAATTGGGAAGTGACAACTGCAGAACAACACAAGTAGGAATTGGTCAGACAATGTAGACCCCATTCTACCTGATTATTTTAATGTTTTGGCTTTGGAGACAATGGAATATGAAGCCAGTCTGGGGGTAACCATCTAGCCCTCAGACTAAGCCTTCATCCATTGTGGGATCCCCACCCCGGCTGCGAGATAGTATGAAAGGAAAGCCTCATCGATTAAATGGCTTCATACTACAGTGGAACATGTATGAGTTCAGGACGGATGTAGAGGAACTGAAATTATTAGTGCAGAAACATCCCCTGAAACATCCCCTGTGCTTGTGTTTACAGGAAACACTTTTTAAACTTACTGATGCCCTAGTGCTATGGAGTCATATCCTCCACCACAAGGTTGACCTAACTGGAGAAGATCCAAGGGAGGTTTATCAATAATTCACACCACTCTTTTGCTTTTCCCTGGTTACTGATGTGCAAGCAGTTGCCATTGAGGTTCATGTGGATCACAGGATCACAATATGCTCTGTATTTATCTCCACAGGAAGCAATAGATTATGAGACACTTATCATATAGACCTACTCCCCCAACCATTTCTCCTCCTGGGAGACCCAATATCTGTAAAGCACTATGGGGCTCATCATTTACATTCCTGTGGGTTTGAGTTTTAGAGAGCCTTATGATGTCACAGGAGCTGTGCATCCTCAAAACAGGCAATCCAACTCATTATAACACTGGTGGTGGTGGTGGTGGTGGTGGTGATGAGGTCCCATACTCCGAGGAGCGTAGGGGACGATGTGGGAGATCCGCACCGCTGTACTAGCCAAGGTCCTAGCGGAGGTAGTTTGCCATTGCCTTCCTCTGATCGTAACGAGGAGGAATGATGATGATGAAGACGACACAACAACACCCAGTCATCTCGAGGCAGGGAAAATCCCACAGGTTCATATTCAACCAAAGACCTGTATTTTTGCTCTGCAGCCCATGTTGATTCTGCTCAGTAGGAGGATACTGATGACCTTTATTCCAGTGATGACTTTCCACTCTGGATCAACATACCACATAGAGCAACCCTTGAAAGGAAGCCGCCATGATGCATGATCAGCAGCAGAGCTAACTGGGTGCTGTTCAGCCAGCTAGCTGTGTTTGAACACTTGAGACAGTGTCCAAAAGTGGGTGGGCCATATCACACATATGATCCACCATACCGCCAACTTGTCCATCCTGCCGCCATCTTGTCCATCCTGAAATCTTCAGGTCATCTTAGAAGGCAGCGTGTACCTTGGTAGACTGATGCATACCAAACAGCAATCTGGGTCTATGATGGTTTAAATGCCACTCAATAGAAGAAAACTTCACAGACCTCACAGCATTTTGTGTAGAGAGAACCAAAGCTCAATGACCATTAAACAAAAAGAAAAGGTTGTGGCAAGTGTACATGGAAGCATGCTGCAAAACTTGCAAACAGCCTCAAAGGAAATCCTCTTCAAATTTTGTGGCAAGAAAATTTTGATAACTCTCCTCAAACCAGGAAAGGACTGAACTTGTCCCAGTAGTTACCAAAGCACACTTTAGTACTGTGTAGGTAAGACCTTGAAGTGAATGATTAACAGTCATCTGGTCTAAATGCTAGAGACCAGGCAGTTCCTTAGCCACTCTCGGTGTGGATTGAGGGGATTTTGACCTCCTGTCGACAACCCTACCCTGCTAGGGGTGGGTATTATGCAGGCGTTCCTATGTAAGCAGCATTGTATAGAGAGATTTTTTTGACATCGATTATGTGTACTATACTACTAGGCGGCACAATACTCTTGTCAGCTTCACCAGTGGGGCTCTCGTGGCCACCTTCCCATATTTATTCGTCCCTTCTTATCCAAGTGATATTAGAAACATGGTGTCTCAGATGATGATACTGAAAACTAAACTTGTCTTCAAAATTCGATACATAAAAATGTGTTGTAGTAATTAACCCAGATAGTCCTGAATTATTTGTTTTACAAAATTGATTTATATCTTATCTACATTGATTCACAAGGTTGTAAGGAAGAAAGTAAAAACAATTTTGAGTATTTATTTTTATTTAGTATTTCCAAAAATTGGGCGTCCTTCCAGAAGGACGTCAGGACAATAAGGGAACATGTTTTTAAAGTATATGACATTGCACAGTTAACTTGTTTTGGTTTTTATACTTTCAAATAAACATAAATAAATTTGAATTATTGGCTAAAACAGCTAATAAATTCAAAAAACAAAGAAAATAACCTATACACATATTTTATGCACTAGTATGATAAGACAAAAAGCAACAAACATCAAGTGGTTCGTCACATTTTACGCACATAGTAGTAGTTTTTTTGTGGCAACTTTGACATTTCAGCTGCTTCTTCTTTTTTGTTATCTCGTCCATTGGTAATTCCGCAAACTAATGTTCTCTTCCATCAAATCTAGAATCTAGTTTTGCCCTCTTACTAGGACGTCCTCTGCTGGTAGTGACTCTTTTGTTACTTTCAAGAATTGCAGTGACAATTCGGCGACTAAATGTCAGGTGATCTATGGGTTTTTCGTTGTTCGTGTAAAGATCCCAGGTATTTTGCTCTGCAATGTCTATAAAGTGTGCAATGATCGGGAAATACCACTTTTTCCCTCTTACAGAGCATCTATATAGGGATACATTTTGGTCAGCTCGATCTATGCCTCCCATATGAGTATTGTAGGAGTGAAATAAGTTAGGTTGAGGCACGCTAATCCTTTTCTTTTGTTCCCTGGAAAATCTTGCTACAGAGCGTAGTGGTTGCACTCTGTCAAAGTTGGTGGCTACAGTAACAACACTGTTGTCATTCCAACATACAATGGAAATCCCGGATGCTGAGTCAGAACAAACTTCATATGATCCTGTATTTTCTTTCATCATTTTATCTACGGATGATAGAGTACAATTCTTAGCTCTGTTTCCTCTTATTGTTCCTGTTTCTTCCACGCTCCTCTCTTTTTATGTCATGTAGTAGTCAACACTGGTAAAGAGGTTATCAAAGTATATTCGATATGGAACATGTGGAAGTAACTGGTCAACATAAGTCATACCACACCGTACCCCATACCTTTCGTTTCATAATCCTTACTACACATGCCAGCATTAGGTATTTCCTAATCTTTTGATTCCAACATGTCCAAAAGTTCCATCAGTGTACATTGTTTTCTGTGAGTACAAAATGACAACATATTACCCTGACGTCCTTCTGGAAAGACGGTTGAAAACATTATTGAATTGCAACTGACGAAAACTTTCAATCATAATATGAACCCGTAAATAATATAGGTTAATTCTTGATGATATTATATGACAAGTTTCAGAATTATTGATGCACTATGAAAGAAAATATACATACACATCGATGACAAGGTCAGTCAGTTCGTCCATGGTAAAATAGGCCCTATTTTCAAGACACAGTTTCTCACTCACTATGAACGACAGCGTCAAACTGACTGTCGCAGTGTGCAACTGACTCTGCCTACTTCATGTAACAATGCGTCACAGTCCATTGCAACAATGCGTTATTCGCAAAAATAAATAATTTCAGCACTGAGTGACACCGTCCTTCCAGAAGGACGTCAGGGTTATCTGGGTTAAACTATTATAGGTAAATAAATATAAATTGTTCTGCTGCTTGACCTGATGTCACACAGTGTTGGCATAAAACGCCAATGTCCTAGGTGTTATAGATGAAGAAGAGTAATGCAGTCTGACAGCATGAGATAAAAATGATACCTGTTCACAAGCAGGTCACCTTAAGTACTAGGATGTACTTTATCATCATTTCTGTCAGGAAATCTTACAAAACATTTGCTATCCCCACAGATTGTTGAGGGTCCAAAGACTGTGATATGCTTTGTGTGAATCACAACACTTCCCATTTGGTGCAAATTGTAGTCATTACTGAGAGTAGTGTTAATTACTGGTAGTACCAGGTCAGTTATTATTTAGCAGTAACTTATTCCACTGCACATTTTTCTGCTGAGCTACGTTCACCATCCTGTGTTAAAGTGAAGTAGTGGTTCCTTGTAAGATTGCTATATCTTTCAACGGAGAAATAACACAGCCAACCAGTTGCAAATAATTGTTTAATATATTTACCTAGGTTTCGACATCTCTAAGGCTGTCTTCGTGAGAATTAAAATTTAAAAGCCATAAAGTTGTGTTGTGAAAGGCAGTATTCAAAATTTAGAGCAGACATGCTGAAGCCAACATTTTTAATTTTTGACTTGAGCATATCTGCTGTAATCTTTGACTGTTGCCTTCTCGCATTGTAACTTTACGGCTTTTAAATTTTCATTCTGATGAAGATATCTGTATTGAAACCTAAGTAAATGTATTAAACAATTATTTGCAACCAGTTGGTTGTGCTATTTCTCCATTGAAATTTGTACACAGTTGCTGAAAGATGACAATTTTCAAAACTGTAAGATTACTATATAACTAAAATGTTCAAAGAAATTGACAAGTGAGGTGTTATTGGAATCCTATGAAACATATGCAGAAATTTTAATGTCATGAAAAGGAAATCACTGCCTGTTGGGGAAACAAAAAATGTGGTATTATTAGTAACTCCCTCTGTTTCATGCTTTCACACATCTCTTTGCCTGAATATCGAACACTAATTTAGATACTGATTCCTATACTTTCCATTATTAACTAGTCCAATTTAACTGGAAGATTTTTGGGAAATTCTGCTGTGTACAGTCAACTTCACTTTGTTGTTTGTATACACTAGGCTATTTGCAGTAGCACATGGCCAGATCTTTTTCAGATGTCTGTATGTGATGAAATATTAAGCCTTCACATGCTCAGTTTTAGTGATTGCAGACAGCTGTCCACACTTCAATATGTAATCTTTACAAAAAAAATGTCCAAACAGCCACTTCTGAGGCACAATGACGTATTGTTTCTGTAAATAACTCTTGTCACATTCCAAATTATTTCCATAAGTATTTTTCTGTTTAATTTCTTCCTTCATTATCATCATAACTGATTAAAAAAATATTAAAATAAAAGACCACTATGACAAACAGCCATTCTCTTAAGACTTGTAAAGTACAATACTGAAAAAATGTCCATCAGATTTACTTTTTTTTGTCTACAATTCAATGTTGTGTTTACCACAAACCACAGAATTGTTGTTCCCATGCAAGGTAAAATTGAAGCACAAAGGCAACAGCAACAAGTGTTTGTTTCTCCATATCTCCTCCTCTCTGTTTCCATTATCAATCATAATTTCCACATACCAAGCTTAAGATAGGAGGCCCCAATGGTATAATTTTTTCTTTAGTTCCTTACAAAGTAATATCTGCCTCCAAGATTACAGTCTTTCATATATTTCTGCCAGCTGTACAAAATAATGTCTGATGTATGTGAACACTTCACTGTTACTTCTTACTGCGATGGTTATTGCCGACTTACAGGATGAGGTTTGTCAATGCCCCAGAAAGTGCACATCTGTAACTGATATTTCATAAACTCAAATGGGAATCCTAGGAGGAAAGACGACGTGCTGTGTGTGAAACATTATTGAGAAAATTTAGAGAACAGGCATTTGCAGCTGACTGGAGAATGATTCGACTGCAACTGACATACATTTTGTGTGAGGACTGCAAAGACAAGACAAGACAAATTATGACTTGTACAGAAGCAGACAGACAGTTGTCTTTCTGTCATTCTATTTGTGAGTGGAATAGTAAAGGAAATGACTAATAGTGGTACAAAGTATCCTCCACCATACACCGTATGGTGGCGTGTGTGGTATGTATGTAGATGGAGATGCAGAAGAAAGGAGAGTGAGTGTTATATGTCCTGCATTCACATGGATCAGTCTTTCTGTTTCCTACAAAAATAACAGAAAAACTACATACTTAGTTTAATAACTTAAACTAGTGCACTGTAGAATGATTCATTCATTGCAGCAGTAAGAAACAGGGAGTGAAGTTAGAACTGATATTATAGTGTTGTGATGTGGGGAGTAAACGTAGCAGTTAGAAAGGAATCTGTGAAAAGAAGACAAGAAGTGCCGGGAGAAGCAGGGAGGGGGGCATTTAATATTTTCTTCTGCAGTTTCTGACATACTATTATTTTTAAATATTGAAACAACACTCACATCATGTAGATATTGCAGTGCTCTCAAGAATCTACTTTGGTAAGTCTAGAATGAGTGCATGTTATTAGTTTAGCTAGAAAGATTCTGGTAGTGTTTTGTGATGCAGTCAATGTACTACAGTATGTCCTGAAAATAGGTACGAAATTAAAGTGCTACAGGACAAACAAAATTTGATGAAAATGTAATTTTCCCCCTCTCTTACAAAAACATTCAGTGCTTCTCCCATATATGTATGAAAAATAATAACCTCCATATGGCAACCTGAGGCCGCACAGCAACAAGCAATGCATTCATTGAAATTCTTGATGATACATGTATAAACATGTGGTGGGAAGCCATAATAACCCTTTCAGTTTCATCCATCAATCGGTATATTATTTGCGGCTTGTTCGCATACACTTTTGATTCCACAAATTGCCACGCAAAGAGACAATTTTTTGAGGAAACTTCTCATTCAGCAGAGCAGTCGTTTCAAGGTAAGTGTGACATGTCGCACCATCTTGCTGAAACCAAAAATCTTCATTTTCATCAATAAGAGGGAAAAGCCAATTAGAAAGCATGTTTCGGTAACAGTTGCCCTTCACAGTGATGGTAGCTCCCTCATCATTTTCGAAAAAAATTCAGGCCCATTACTCCACTTGCCCAGAATCTTCACCACAGATTTGTGCATTGTGGATACATCTCATCTTCCACAGTCACCCACAGATTTTTGTTACTCCAAATTCTGCAGTTCTGATTACTGATGTCCACAGACATGGAAGTGTGCCTCGTCTAAGGAAATTATTCCTTTTGTGAAGTTTTCATTTTCCACTTGTCGAGCCGAGATCCATTGAGCAGATCAGTGGCTCTTTCCCAGATCTGCAGGTTTCAGCTCCTCTGTATGTTGAATCTTGTGTGGATGCATTTTCAGATTTTTTGAAAGGATTTCATGCAGTGGACTTGGTGATAAATTCAATTGTTAAGCTAATTAGCAAACCGATTTTCTGAAGCTTACAGTCACATTGTCACACTCCCCCTGCGGGTTCGGGGGTTAGAATAGGCCCGCGGTATTCCTGCCTGTCGTAAGAGGCGACTAAAAGGAGTCTCAACCGTTTCGGCCTTCTGTGATGGTCCCCTCTTGGGTTTGACCTCCTTTTTTTTCCAAATTTCCGTTGTTAGTGCGTGCCATTTGGGGAAGGACACCTTACGTGGTGTTTTTCTATTGGTCCATCATGCTCCACCATCTTGCATGTTACCTATTGTCGTGTGGGGGGGGGGACTACGCCCAACATCTTCTGGGTTGTCTCCTTCTCGCCTTGTGCGCACTCTTCTTCTTAGCGCCTACGACAACTGTGGACCCTTTCAACAACTAAAATCCAGCACAGTAGCCAGTCCGTTGTGGTGGGGTCGTCATGTACCCTCTTGGTGGTAGCCCCCTGACCACGCAGGGATCGCACTACAGATGCCAGAGCTGTTTCCTCCCCATGCATGCCAAGGAGTATGTGCCCATCTTGTCTGGGGCACGGGGACTCCAGGCAACGGGATATCGGCCAGGTACCCGTTGCTTTGGCTGGGTGGCGCCCTTGGGGAGAGCCCTCGTTCGGAGTAGGTGGCATCTGGGCGGATGTGGCGCAATGAAGCGCAATAAATCACACCAAGCTGGTGGTCGCACGGCCACCAGCGTCTCTAAGCGTGGTAGAGTAGACTTTGATGCTGCACAATATGACCCTCAGTCGTTCCCCTCGTTGGCTGCGCCATGGGAGGGACGCCGATCTAGTGCCAAGCGGGAGCCTTACGTACCGCAATACCTTGTCTGCAGCAGGACTGATGGTGACTCCTTTCTTATGACGAAGCCTCTGTTTTTTGTGGAACACCTGGAGGATAAGTTTGGGGAAGTGGCTGGGTTGTCTAAAATGAGGAATGGGTCCATCCTCCTCAAGACGTCCTCCCCAGCCCAGTCACGAGCGTTGCTCTTGTGCGATAAGCTGGGTGACGTCCCTGTTACCGTCACTCCCCACAGTAGCTTAAATATGGTCCAGGGGATTATTTACCATAGTGACCTCTTGTTACAATCCGATGACGAGCTGAGAGCCGACTTGGAACGACGTGGCGTCCATTTTGTCCGTCGTGTACATAGAGGGCCCAAGGCTAACAGGGTGGCCACCGGTGCCTTTATCTTGGCCTTCGAGGGTGATGTCTTGCCCGAGAAGGTCAAGGTGATGGTTTACTGTTGCGACGTGAAGCCATACGTCCTTCCCCCGATGCGGTGCTTCCAGTGCTGGAAGTTTGGGCATATGTCCTCCCGTTGCCCATCCAGTGCTACATGTCGAGATTGCGGACGCCCCTCTCATCCCGATTCTCCATGTGCGCCTCCGCCTGTATGTGTCAACTGTGGGGAGCACCACTCTCCATGTTCGCCGGATTGCCCCGTTCTTCATAAGGAGCAGAAGATCATGGAATTTAAGACCCTGGACCGGCTTACTTATCGAGAGGCAAAACTGAAATATGAAAGGTTGTATCCTGCTTCCATTCGACTATCTTATGCTGCAGCCACGTTATCGTCGCCCACGCGAGCGACGGTTGTCGCCTCACCTGTGCCGCCTTCAGTGGGCCCTCGGGGCCGTGTATCTCTGTCTGCCCCCCTCATGTCTGGGGGCAAGCCTTCCTCTGTTGCCCCCTTAGCAGTTGGGGGCAAACCCTCTTCTGTCGCTCCCCCCACGCTTACTTCGGGAGTGACATCTGCTCCACAACCGGGAGGCTCGATTCCTCCCCCTCCCCCTCCTTCTCCGCCGGCGTTGCCTCCGCCGGTTCCTCTCTCGCGGAAGGGGTCCCTCGGGGCTCTCCCTTCCTCCGTTTCTTCTCCTTCCCAGCCAGATGTCAGCCAGTGGCTGAAGGTTCCGCCACCTGCTGGTCGTAGGGCTTCTGCGTCGTCGTCAGCCTCCGACGCTCCTTCAGAGAAGCTCTCCCAGCCCTCTCACCCTAAGGGCCGATGTGAGAAGAAGGAACGGCATGTGTCCAAGAAGAAGGACGTTCCGGCAGTTTCAGCACTGCCTGCTGTACATAGTCCTGGCTCCGGGGATGAGGTGGAGATCCTGGCCTCTGCCACGGATCTCGCCCTCACGGAACCCTTGGGGGCCTCTCCTATGGACTCAGCTGACTCTCCCCCGGTGGCGGCAGTTGGCTCTGAAGCGCTGTCTGCCTCTTAGTCGCATTCACATCCTCCCAGTCCCTTCCTGCTTCCATTCTCCAATGGAACTGCGGCGGTTATTTCCGCCACCTGCCTGGGCTCCGGATGGTTCTGAGTGATTCCCCTGTTCTCTGCATTGCTCTGCAGGAAACTTGGTTTCCTGCACTGCGGACCCCCGCCCTTCACGGTTATCAGGGATACTATAAGAACCGTGCTGCCTGTCAACGAGCGTCAGGTGGGGTTTTGCCTCTTTGTTCACCACTCTGTCTGTAGCTCGCCAGTACCCCTTCAGACGCCTTTAGAGGCAGTTGCTGCCAGGGTTGACCTCTCGCCGGCTATTACTGTTTGCTCTGTTTACATTCCTCCGGATGGGGAGCTCCCCCGACATGTCTTGGCTGCGCTGCTGGCTCAACTCCCGCCACCATTGATGCTTCTGGGTGATTTCAATGCCCACAACCCTCTATGGGGTTGGACTGTGTCTGATGACCGCGGTCGGGCCGTGTTGCATTTGTTGGCTCAGCTCGACCTTAGCCTCTTGAACACCGGTGCTCCCACGCATTTCGTTCTCGGCCATCGATCTCTCTCTTTGCAACCCCGGACTTGTCCCATCCCTCCACTGGAGGGTGCACCCTGACCTGTGCGGTAGTGACCATTTTCCCATCTATTTGTCACTACCCCAGAGTCATTCTTCTGGGCGCCTGCCCCACTGGGCTCTCCACAGGGCAGACTGGCCGGCTTTTACTTCTGCTGCAGCCATTGAGTCTCCCCCACAGGGTGACATTGACGAGGTGGCCCGTGTTTTAACCACGTCCATCATTTCAGCGGCCGAGGCTGCCATCCCCCGATCTTCTGGCCTCCCTCGGAGGCAGGCTGTACCCTGGTGGTCGCCGGAGATTGCTGAGGCTATTCGCGACCGTCGGCGGGCTCTCCAGCGTCATAGGCGGCACCCGTCTCTCGAGACCCTCATTGCCTTTAAAAGGCTCCGTGCCTTGGCCCGTCGTCTTATTGCACGGCGTAAGCAGGAGTGCTGGGAGAGGTATGTTTCATCCTTGGGCTCCCATGTCTCCCCCTCACTCGTGTGGTCCCGGATCCGGCGGATTTACGGATACCAGACCCCTATGGGTGTCCCTGGGCTCTCCTTGGACGGCGCTGTCTGCACGGACGCTGCCGCCATTGCTGAACGGCTTGCCGCGCACTTTGCACAGAGCTCTGCGACTGCATCCTATCCCCCCGCCTTTCGCTCTCTAAAGGAGCGAGCCGAGCGGACGCCGTTCTCATTCCACACGCGTCGTTCTGAAACATACAATGCTCCTTTCAGCGAGAGGGAATTCCTCGCTGCCCTCGCCGATTGCCCTGATACAGCACCAGGCCCAGACTGCATCCACGCGCAGATGCTGAAGCATCTCTCCAGGGACTGCCAGAGACACATTCTCGCGATATTTAATCGTATTTGGAGCGGAGGCGTGTTCCCGTCGCAATGGCGAGAGGGTGTTATTGTCCCCATCTTGAAGCCCGGTGCGGACCCACTGGCGGTGGACAGCTATCGTCCCATTACCCTCACCAACGTTTTGTGCAAATTGCTCGAACGTATGGTGGGGCGGCGTTTGTGTTGGGTCCTTGAGTCGCGCGGTCTCCTCGCTCCATCCCAGGGTGGTTTCCGTCGGGGCCGGTCTGCAGTGGACAATTTGGTGCGGCTGGAATCTGCCGTCCGTACGGCTTTTGCCCGACGTCAGCATCTCGTTGCTGTATTTTTCGATCTGCGGAAGGCATATGACACCACATGGAGGCATCACATCCTCGCCACGTTGCATGAGTGGGGTCTTCGTGGTCGGCTCCCAGCTTTTCTTCAAAGCTTTTTATTGCGCTGCTCTTTCTGGGTGCAAGTCGGTGCCACCTCTAGTTCATCTTATATACAGGAAAATGGGGTCCCACAGGGCTTAGTGTTGAGCGTCTCCTTATTTCTAGTGGCCATTAATGGTCTGGCTGCAGCAGTGGGGTCGTCGGTGTCTCCTTCTTTGTATGCCGACGACTTCTGCATCTCATTTAGCTCCACGACTACGGGAGTCGCCGACCGCAGGCTGCAAGTCGCCGTTCGCAAGGCAGCATCATGGGCTCTGACTCATGGTTTTCAGTTCTCTGCACCCAAGACTCGAGTTATGCACTTCTGCAGGCGTCGGACGGTCCACCCTCATCCTGAACTTTACCTCGACGGCCACCTGCTTGAAGTGGTGGACACTTGCCGCTTCTTGGGACTCATGTTTGATGCCCGGCTCACATGGGTTCCTCATGTTACTCAGCTGAAGCAAAAATGCTGGCGGCACCTCAACGCCCTCCGCTGCCTTAGCCACACGTCTTGGGGTGCAGATCGCTGCACGCTGCTGCGATTGTACAGAGCCCTTGTGCAGTCCCGGCTTGATTATGGGAGCCTGGCCTATGGGTGTGCGTCACCCTCAGTGTTGAAGTTGTTAGACCCCATACACCACTGTGGGGTTCGGCTTGCCACTGGCGCTTTTCGCACTAGTCCCGTGGATAGTCTACTGGTGGAGGCCGGGGTTCCCCCGCTGCGGATTCGCCGCCATCGTCTGCTCGCCGACTATGCTGTCCACGTGCATTGCTCGCCAGGCCATCCCAATCGTCGCCTGCTTTTCCCTGCCATGGTCCTCCATCTGCCCGAACGGCGACCTCGGTCTGGGCTTTCCGTAGCTGTCCACGTCCGGTCCCTGCTGTCGGAACTGGGGTCATTCCCTCTTCTGCCTCCCTTCCGGGTCCGTGCACCTACACCTCTCTAGTGTTTGCCCCGGCCGTCCGTCCGTCTGGACTTGGCGCAGGGACCCAAGGACTCGGTTCCGCCTGTGGCCCTCCGTCGCCGTTTTCTTGCGCTCCTCGCCTCATTTCCGGGCTGTGAGCCTGTCTACACTGATGGTTCCCTGGTTGATGGTCGCACTGCCTACGTTTTTGCTCATGCTGCCCATGTTGAGCAACGCTCCTTGCCGGCTGGCTGCAGTATTTTTACTGCAGAGCTGGTGGCCATCTTACGCGCTCTTGAGCGTATGCGTTTCTGCTCAGGTAGGTCCATTGTCATCTGCAGTGACTCCCTGAGCAGCCTTCAGGCCATCGACCGCTGCTATCCCTCTTCTCCTCTGGTGTCCTCTATTCAGGAGTCTGTTTCCGCCATTGCCCGTTCTGGTCGTTCGGTGGTCTTGGTTTGGACGCCAGGTCATGTTGGCATCCCAGGGAACGAACGTGTTGACAGGCTGGCCAAAGGGGCGATCGACGCCCCAGCTTTGGAGATCGGCCTCACAGCTCGCGATCAGCAGCTGGTGTTGCGCCGTAAGGTGCTTGGGGTGTGGTCTGCTGAGTGGCGAGGCATGACGGCGCCTAATAAACTGCGGGCTGTCAAGGAGACGACCGATGTGTGGCGCTCCTCCCTGCGGTCTTCTCGCAGGGACTCTGTTATCCTGTGTCGGCTGCGCATCGCCCATACATACCTGACGCACGGCCATCTTTTGCTTCAGGAGGATCCCCCCCGTGTCAGTGTGGGTCCCGGCTGACGGTCACCCACATTTTATTGGAGTGTCCCCGACTGCGCACCCTCCGGCAGTCTTTTAATCTCCCGGGCACTTTGCCTTTGGTTTTAAGTGACAATGCCTCCGTGGCTGAAGACGTTTTAAATTTTATCTGTGGTAGTCCTTTTTATTGTTCCATTTAGGGAGGTCCTGCTCCTTTCCCTTTGTGTGTCTCTTGTCCTCGAGTGTCTCATATTTGGTTGCAGATTTTAGTGTGTAGTCGGTTGGTTGACTCTTTCCCTTTTTTGTTGTCGTGGTCAGTCAACCAGTCTCCGGTCCTCTTCTTTTGTTCTTTTTCCTTTTGTCTGGTGTCTTCATCTCTGTAGTGTTCGTTACCGCGTTTGTGTTCTTTTAGGGCCTGGGGGGGAGTCTCCTTCCCCTTGGGGTTTTACCTGTTTTGTGCATTTCTGTCTCGCCTTTTTTTTTTTTTTGGAATGGGGGACTGATGACCTTAGCTGTTTAGTCCCCCTTAAATACCCCAACAACCACCACCACCACCATTGTCACACACAACAGCAATGTTTTCTTGTGTTCAAACAGAACGGAGTCGTCCTGTTTTCTAAACTTTTGAAACAGAACCCGTGGTCTCAAACTTTGGGATCAACTTCCAAACCGATGATTCAGTTGGAGCAGCATTCCATCTGAGTGTCACATGTAATTCACGAATGGTTGCCTTGGGACTTTTGCTGTTTTTGTAATCACTTTTTATTACTTGGATGCGTTGCTCAGTTTTCATCTGCTCCAAGATGAAAATAAACAACAATGCTCACCACACAAAAGCTGTCAGGCTACTAATGGAAAGGATTGCAGGTAGCAAACATGAAAAAACCGTGGCTCCAACCGTCATATGACAAAATGGTGGAAAATTCAAATTCGACTTTACTTCCCGGACACTCGGTACAATAGGGATAAAAACTTTATGTAACATTTAACGCATGGCAGATGGGCAGTTTTTTCCCATTCATACCATGTTTATTTATATGTGCTTGTCATTGAACTGCTGACCAGGAGAGGTCTCCAATGGTGGTATTGACGTTTTTTGAATAAAAAGGTGACCAAAGTCATTTTAATAATGATTTAAAATAAACAATTTCAAAGCACCTGACTAAATTCCAACCCACAACATTCTGCTTATGGGGCCAGTAGCTTAACCACAGTGCTGCTCAGCTGGCCTGTTAAATATCCTTTTCCAAAGCCGTAGAGCATCACACAAAAATCAGTTCCCCCACCCCTCTCCCCCATGTTGCTTATATGCAAGCAAGGGCCCACCAGGGTGAATGGCTGCAGTTCGTGATACATGGGACTGTAACCTACGTCACTGTATTGATATTCAAAAAGTTGATCCCACCACTGAGAACCTCTCCTTGTAGGAAGTGTCACTTTAGTCATAGAGTCAGCTATACATATTGTTTCGCACGTGCTCATTTCAGTAATGGAGGACACACTTTTTCATATTTCCAACGTAAACAAACTTAGCTTGCTGATGAGCAAAACATTTTAACAGGATGATGTGAAACAAAGGCACACTGTACTTTCAGTAGTCGCTGAACTTCCGTAACACTAAGGAAAGGATTGATTACTACTCACTAAACAGAGAAGGCGTTGAGTCACAGACAGGCACAATGAAATAGAATTCTAGAGATATTCATCTTTTGGACTAAGTTCTTCATCAGAAGCAGAAAACTCGCACAAGTTCCTCCAAGCAAAACTCAAGATGTTGGATTTGTGTGAATGTATTGAGAGTTTTCTACTTCTGATGGAGGGCTTTGTCCAAAGTCTGAATGTTTATAGCATTCCTTTTCCTGTGCCTGTCCGTGACTCAGTGCCTTCTTTGTATGGTGAGTAGCGATCTGCCTGGTCCATACTGTTGTTATTCCATCCTAGGCTTCAATGGTATTTATTTGTGATCTTTTATTGCCATTTTTCAGCGAGATCCTAGCATTGGTGACAAATTTGCCAGTCGTGCAGGACAAAAGGGAATCTGCAGCCAGTTGTGGCCCACAGAGGACTTGCCATTCACCGAGACAGGAATGGTTCCAGATATTGTCTTTAATCCTCATGGTTTTCCATCTCGAATGACAATTGGTATGTTGAGCTCATATTGGTCATTGCAGTGCAGTGCAGTGCAGTGCTTCCATTTTAATATAATGACTACTGCTTTTGTTAATTTGTGGTTTAAAGAAAGTCGTGTATAAGAAAAAGGACAGTCACTCACCATTTAGAGAAAGTGTTAAGGAGTGGGTACGCAAACAAATAAAGTGTTGAACAATAGAGCTAAACTTTTGCAGCTGCATTCTTGATTTGAACAATGCTTGTAGCAAAGACAGCAAGTATATGCATATATAAATTCACGGGCTAAATGGATGCATGCTGTCTGTGACTCAGTGCCTTCTTTGTGTGGTGAGTAGCAATGTGCCCATTCCATATTGTGGTTATTCTATTCTAGACTCCAGTGGTATTTATATGTGATCAAATGGACTAAGTGAGTTAGTACAGTGGTAATAGGATAACAATTTGAATCCCCATCAAGGTATAGGTTTTCCATGGTTTCTGTAAATTATTTAAGGCAAATACCAGGATGGTTTCATTGAAAATGATATAGTTGATTCCTTTCATCCATTCCCAATTTGAGCTTATGCTGCAGCTTTACAATAGGCACCTCAGAAGAATGCCTGTCGGGGGGGGGGGGGGGGGGGGGATAGGACAAATGGTACTGCCACTGCCCCTTGCTTCCTTTCATCCCTGGCTACCCACGGTATGTGTTATTTCTCATCCGAAAGTATTGCTGTACTAATAGGTTTCATTGTTGGCCTTGTTGTTCACCATTTCTGGTCTTCCATTTTTCTTTATTATTATTATATTATTATTATTATTATCATCATCATCTTATTTATTTATTTGTCTGAGGGGGGGGGGGGGGGGAGGAGGCAGCAGTAGTGTCAAAGGGAAGAAATAAATGAGGAAACTCTAACATTAGTAATATTTCAACTGAACACAACTGAACTTTTATTGCTACAGATTTATTCATTTCATCAGTTACATACAAAATAACAGCATTAATAAACCATTTATACAGCAGCCATTGATATCATGTTCACAGAGATAAAAAATTTTCTCTTTATTATTACTAAGCCTCAATGTCTCATGTCAATTGAACTGAAGTCAGTTACAGTTACAATGTTGGGGTGTTTGAATTTATGAAAAATGCTTATTATTCTGCTCTAGAGAATATCACAGTGCACACTGAACTAGTTGCTGAGTTCCTATCAGGTGCATTCTTTATAGCAGTGACAACAGTGAACTCATTGTTGACAATACTTGAAACCCTTATCTCCTTTCCATCCTGCCTTTTACAAATTGGAAAGTGAGAGGTTAAAACCCCATGCAGACCTAGTACTTTTTGTCACTTATTGCTCCTTTCACCGAAAACTATGATTTGCCTGTTTGAAAACTAAAAATGGGTAAGGTCTTACCACTTCAATAGAACCATACATTGTTGAGGACTGCAGTGTTCAAACTGGCCATCGCATTGAGGATCGCTTTTGTACATGTATGCTTACAATGCCAAACTGTCTCCCAACTTTGTTGGTTGGTGTAGTTGTTTTGAGGGATTTGCGTTGAATTATTCCAGAAAAGTGAAGGTGAGGCTCTGTGAGAGGGCTGAGGTAGGGATTGGGTTAGGCTGAGATGAGAGGCAGGTGTACGTGATGAAGGGTGGGAAATGAAAAGGATGCATGGAGGGTTAAGGGGGCTGCAGGAGTAGAGGGGTTGAATGGTGGGAGGGATAGGGGGAGTTAAGGGATTGTGGGTGTGTAAGTTAAGTTTCTATGAGTAAAAACAGCTTTGTAGAATGAGTGGTTGTATTCCTCCATACCATTGTTTGTTTCATCCTGAATTTTCAAATGTGGTATTGGGATGACTGGGTAAACAGGAACAGGGAGATTAAGCTGCTAAAGAAAATTTTTTGATTGCAGTCACACATGGAAAGGAGTCCTAATTCTCTTCCAAATAAAAGATGGTGGTATGATGAAATCATGTGTAAAGCAAGATTCTGAAGTATATAGTTGCTATAAAATGAGTAAATGTATTTTTATAGAAGTCTTCATTTGCTTTCTTAGGTGTCAGCAGACATCGGCCAATTGAGATATATGTCAAAAGAAAACGATTATAAGGGAGATGACAACCACTTCTCATATAATGGAAGTGTTGCAGGAGAAAGGTGTTTACTTCAATAGCTCAGCTTTTGAAATAATTGTTATAAAATAGATTTGGTTACAGTGAAAATGCCACACGCTTGTGGGCAGATGGATATTGGAAAAAGAAATGTTCAGCGGTAGATGTGGCTTGTGCATAGGATATGCTGACTAACTTGCAAGTTTTGTCTAGTGTTTTAGAGGCTTGACTACTAACAAGATAGTTCTGAGAATATATGACTGCAGATGTCCAGTCAGTGAATATGCTGTTGAACTTCAACAGCCCTGGGTGCTTCTTTTCTGTACAAATCATCAGCATCCTCATTGCGAGCTTTGTGAATTGTTATTTATTAAGTTCATTCATAATGTGCATAATCCAAATCATTTGATTCAGATGCAGGAGATGTATCAAGAATTTGTTGAGATCTCCATGACAAACAGAGAACAATTTACAATAATAACAGTATCTTAATTATAATACGATTTTTTATAGGAAAAATATCTAATGCCAATTTACACCTTGCTCAAATTAGCAGTTCAACCTATGTGAATTCTTATACGAAGTAGAATAATTTTTTCCATAGGATCTTATGCCCGAGGGGCATGCAGCCGTTAAGGCGGTACACACTGCCAAGAAGTGGTTGTGCCAATGCCCAGTTCCCAAGTCGAACAGGTTGCATTTGGACAGATTAGTTGTTTATCCGTGGAAGATCTGCCTGGCCCTCTTCTTCAGTCAGTCACTTTTGTGACCAGCAGGTGTGGTATCTCGCAGAGTTGAAATTCTCTTCCACAACTGGATGGCTGCAGTTTCATGTAGAAGTAGACTGCCTCAGTATTTTCTTACGTGTCAACAGGTTATCCTGCAACTAATGGAGGTGGCCTTCTGTCGGATTTCAATGATGCAGATGGAATAACCATACACTGAGACCTGAGTGGAAAAAGAAGGGGGGGGGGGGGTTATAGTGATCAATGATGCGAGTCCAGTCCATCTTATGGGTGACTGAACGTGCTCCAGTGTTTTCTGCTTGACTATTGTTTGGTTTCAGGGCTTGAGAGGCTGATCTTTTATGCAAAGATTGCAGACTGAAAGGTGTTCTTGCATAGTCTTTAGGTGTAGTTTCTCCACCCTGCCCTGTTAACAGAACATTGTTACACCTTCTTCGCAGTGACGTCATGGTGCTGAATTAGGTATTCCTGATGCTCTCTCTCACACAGTTTTTGGCAGTGTACTCCTTGCTTGTGTGTGTTCTAGGGTCCCTAATTGTGTATGTTCGTTTTGCAGCCATTGTGTTCTGGACAAGCATCTTGATGTTCTAGACAGCTCAAAAAATTTTATTTTCTGCTGTAATACTATTTTGCTGTGCAACATTCTTACATCCTTTAGAAATTTCATTTGGAATTTTGTATTCAGATCTCCTCCTTACTGACTTAATTGCATGTTCACATCTTCATAATCAATTTTTTTCTCTATTTAAAGCTAATTCCATAAAGCATAATCACTTTCATATAATTCCTTAATCTATAACACTAATTCCCAGATGAATCCTTACCTTTATTTATTAAAGCATGAAGCTATGATGTGACTTAATTACTCCATATTACTTCTTTTTATATTACCAAACCAGGCAATAGGTAACTGATGCACAGGTAATTCTGGGTGTCATCCATCCCCTCTGTGATGCTATAAATTTATTTAATGAGTGAAGGGTATTTGGGTTTAAATTATCATTCAAAAAGGTTAAGCTCTGAACTGACAGTATCTCCAATGCTTCTCTACCCAAAACAGCAAAGAGTTTGTCAATTTGATCATTGCCATACCTGTAATCATGGTTGGAAGGTGGGGGGTTATTCCGGCTATATCGCAAACAATACAATTTGTTAGGTTGCTCCTGCCCCTTGTTTCTAGTGGAGTCATATCCTGCAGCTTCCCATTCTCATAACTATTCAGAATTACACTTTCCATAGTGAAGACTGAATAAAGCCATTGTGTGCCCATTTTCTGAAAATACGGTTTAGGGGGTTAACATGTCCCCCTGACATCTGTCGCTTCATATCCCCCAGGAACGCTGTCATTCCTGTGGTCAGTTTGGACCACCCTGCTTGGCCTGATCATGATGCCCTTTTGCTGTCAGCCCCATAGCTCTTTTGAAGACATTAGGTCATAAGTTTCCCTGTTCTCTGAGACTGTAGGCACTTCACTGGTTCATACCCTACCCACTTTCCTACTGCACCCCATTTCTCTGGTTAGCGGTGTACAATAAAACATTGATACTGGACATTTAAGCATACTATTGGAAAACATACCTACACATGCAACCTTGCACCATCCATACTGGCTTCAACTACTGACTTGTGATAAACCAGTGCCAGGCTGCCTTTATTTGGATCTGTTATACTGTCTGTCAAAACCTGTAACAATCTGTCAATGGCTGTTTGCCCATTCTGTGTATTCAGTTGGTTGTGTACTGTTTTGAGATGACTGTTTATGGTCTGCTTGTGTGCTTCACGCATACATAAATTGTGTTGCTAACTCCAATACCATCCTTGTATTATTTAGTACAGGCTGTTCTATGTTTACCAATTGTTTGGTATGCTATTCTACCGTGGCCTTGGTAGTGGCTGCATCTTTTGCACGTGGCCAACTGTGTTGTGTAAATTTTGTCCACTGTCCTGAACACTGATCTCAACAGTTTTCCCACCTGTCTTTTTCTATCCTCTCTTTCTCCGAACTAGTGCTCTTGTCACCCAGTCAATCAACTGTTTAGCTTCTCCTTCAGTTTCCCATAAGAAAATTATAATCTGTGGTATTCTTCCTGAACTTCTGCCAGAATTCCATTTTTCACACATCTGCCTCAATTCTATGCAAGTGTCATCCAACTCTCACACCTCGTTTCTCATTTTCCACACATGACTCAAGATTTTAGAAATAGTGAGTTGAACCTTTTCGATACATTGATTTGCTTGTGGATGGAAAGGACTAGTGCGAAATTTTTGGATGCGAAGCAGGAGACATAAGTGCCATAAAACTGACATAAAATTTGTATGCTGATCTGTAATTATAGTATCAGGTATGCCAGTTGTTAATATCCAATTGCTAACCATCATGTTTGCCACTGTGCTAGCTCAGAGGTCCAGAATTGCTATGATTGCTAAAACTGGGAAAAGTGATCTTTTATTTCAGAAGGTAGCAGGGGTAAAATACAGACTATTTAACAATGTGTATGGAAACCAGATGGCATTTATAAAAATTGAGGGCCATGAAAGGGGACAGTGGCTGAGAAGGGAGTGAGACAGGGTTGTAACATATCAGGATGTTATTCAGTCTGTATACTGAGCAAGCTGTGAAGGAAACCAAAGAAAAATTTGGAGTAGGAATTAAAGTCCATGGAGAAGAAATTAAAACTTTGAGGTTTGCCAATGACCTTGTAATTCTCTCTGAGACAACAAAGGACTTGGAAGAGCAGTTGAACAGAATGGACAGGGCCTTGAAAGGAGGATATAAGATGAACATCAACAACTGCAAAACAAAGATAATGGAATGTAGTCAAATGAAATCAGGTGATGGTGAGGGAACTAGATTAGGAAACAAGACACTTAAAGTAGTAGATGAGTTTTGCCACTTGGGCAGCAAATTAACTGATGATGATGGTCAAATGAGAGAGGGTGTAAAATGTAGACTGGCAATGGCCAGAAGAGCATTTCTGAAGAAGAGAAGTTTGTTAACACTGAATATAGATTTAAGTGTCAGGAAGTCCTTTCTGAAAGTATTTGCATGGAGTGTAGCCATGTATGGAAGTGAAACATGGATGAAAACTCATTTGCACAAGAAGAAAATAGAGGCTTTTGAAATGTGATGCTACAGAATAATTCTGAAGATCAGATGGACAGAACATGTAATTAATAAGGTGGTATTGAATAGAATTGGGGAGAAAAGAAATGTGTGATACAACTGACTAGGAGAAGGGATTGGTTGATAGGACATGTTCTGAGATATCAAGAGATCACCAATTTAGTAGTGGAGGAAAGTGTGTGTGTGTGGGGGGTGGGGGGGGGGGGGGGGGGACTACAAATCATAGAGGGAGATAAAAAGATGAATACAGTAAGCAGATTCAATGTGCAGAGGATGTAATTGTTTAGAGATGAAGTGGCTTGCACAGGGTAGAGTAGCATGGAGAGCTGGATCAAACCAGTCTTCGGACGGAACATCACAACAACATATTTATTTCCAGCTGTTGCCATATTATATGGTCCAAAGATGTCCAAACCAAGAATTTCAAAAGATCTCAACATTCACAGCAATCTTTGCAATGGAGTATACCAATAACTAAGATCTGTTCTTTGCACATATGGTGCACAGTCTTTCACATACTGTTCAACATTTTGTTTTGTGGTTCTTCACCAAACTTCTCAGCTTTGCACCAGTCTTGTTCTATGTCCACTATGACTTGCCAATAGTTGGTCAAGTGCCTGTCATAATACTTTGTTTCTAAATAATATGGGAGCCACCTCGTGTGGTTCACATTTTATTCTTCCACATAGCAAACCATCACGTGTCTCAAACTGTGGTTGTGATCTAAATGTCCGATAGTCTCCATATGCTGCTTGTACCTTCTGCCAGTCTGACAAGCTTTTACCTAGTGCATGCAGAAGTCCAAAGTGCCTAATGTGTTCCTGTTTGTATGCTTTTCCCCAGGTCTGTATACCACTTCTTAATTAAACTCACTTAGCTTCAATGTCCCCTGTGTTAACCTACTGGAAGAGTCTTCTAGTCCCAACAGCCACTTAGTGAAAGCGTGATCCTTAACTACCTTAAACATTTGTCCTTATAAATAACACCTAAAGTAGATAATATCATAAATAATAGCCAGCACTTCATTTTCTGTAAAGCAAACCAGTTTATTGTTTTACATTCAACTAGATCGCTCTCACATGAACACAATGTGCTCCCTACAAAACTTCATTCTCTGTTGTGGAATAGTTATGTTTTGCTGTGTTCAACTTCTTCAATGCGTAAGCCATTGGATATATGCTAGTATCCACAATTTGAGTCAAAACAACCTTGTTGTATTGCTTGCATCACACAGCAGGATGAACTCTTGCTCAAAGTTAGGAAATGTCGACACAGGACTTGGATATGGAGGCATGTTTCAATTTCTCAAATGCCATTTGTTTCAATTTCTCAAATACAGCCTTACATTTCACTGACCAATCAAATTTCACCCCTGTTATCAATAAACAATTCAAAGACTCAGCAATTTGTGCTAAATCCATCTCAAATTTTCTATAATAATTACAGAAACCTGAGAATGACTGTACCTGTTTCATAGTCTATAGTGGAACAGAGTCACGAACCCCTGATAGCCATGGATCAGTTTTTACTCCTTCCAGACTAAGTACATGCCCATGATAGTTTACTTCTGTTAGAGCAAAGTGGTGCGTAATGGCATGGAATGTTAGACATGCTGCCTGCAGTCTTCTAAAAACTAGTTCCATCCTTCTCATATGTTCTTGCATATCCTTTAAAAATACAATTATGTCTTGAAGGGAGACAATATAGATTTTAGGTTTCAGTCCCAGAATTACTCCATCTAAGAGTCTGTGGAAAGCAGCTGATGCATTCTTCAGTCCAAACAGCATCCTACAATACTGTCAAAGCCCCCATGGTGTGGTAAAGTCTGTCTTCGGCCGGTCTTCTGGAACTACTTCGAACTGGTGTTGGCTGCTCTTCAGATCCGTGATTGAGAAGTATCTACACTGACTGAATGTATTGAGGTTTCTGTAATGTTAGAGTCATGGGATATGCTTCAGTGATAGCCTGTCTGTTGAGGTACTGTGATTGCAATAGAACTTACATTTCTTGGTATCATCTGATGATTTTGTGGGCACAATCACAACACTCACAGTGCAGGAACTATCACTATTTTCAGTGATTGCATCAGCTAACTGCTTGTCAGTGAATTCCTCCATCAGTGTTTGTAAATGCTTTGGTGTCCTGTATGTCATCCTATACACAACAGTGTTGCTTGCTGTCAGTATTTTATGTTGGTTATAGTTGTCACTGGTAAAAGACCCATCAGATTGAACAAATCCATGAATCTGAACACTAACTGCTGAATAGCAAATAGCATGCTTGTGGCTATGGTCCTCACTCAGCCTATCAGTATTGCCTTCCTTTAAGATACTCAGACTGACAACCTTTAGGCCTTTGGTAGACTATCCTCATCCATGCCAAAATTGTCCACACTTCTGGGAACAATAAATACTCCATCTGTAATGCATACTATACTCCTATCAAATTCCTCATTGTAGTCCAGTAGTTCTACCAAGCACAATTCACTTGGTAGGTCCATACCTGTGCTAATCCAGATCAGTTTTCCTGTACCTGCTGGCATGTAATTTGATCTTTAGCATACCTGTACACAGTTTAGCTGGCAACACCTTCGTGACAGGTATATCTTGCGATGTTGTTTCACTAACAGCTCTCTAACACCCCCCCAACCCCCCACCCACCCCCCTCCTCCCTTCTCCCTCCCCCGACCCCCGGAAAAAAAGTTTCACCGAGCTTGATCATGTGCCATGAAATATTACAACGTGATTTTTATCCTGAATATCACATCTGAGAATTGCACATTACCCCATACCACAATGTGGCACACACTTCCATATGCACCTTAAAACTCTTGCCCTAATGCTGTAGGTGAGCAGTGTTGTTCTCAATGAGTCCACCTCATTGTTACACACTTGTCGCAACACACACTGAGGTAACAAAACCATGGTATAGAGGTACGCATATATACAGATAGTGGTAGTATTGCGTATGCAAAGTATGAAAGGACCGAGCTATCATTTGCATTCAGATGATTCATATGAAAAGATATCCATCGTGATTATGGTCACACGACAGGAATTAACAGACTTCGAATATGGAACAGCATTTGGAGCTAGATGCGAGGGACATTCCGTTTTGGAAATCGTTAAGGAATTTAATATTCCAAGATCCGCAGCATCAAGAGTGTGCTGAGAATACCAGATTTCAGGCATTACCTCTCACCACGGACAGCGCAGTGGTTGACGCCTTCACTTAATGACCGAGAGCAGCAGCGTTTGCTTAGAGTTATCAGTGCTAACAGACAAGCAGTTCTGTATGAAACAATTGCAGACATCAATTGGGATGTATGATAAACATATATGTTAGGACAGTGTGGCGAAATTTGTCGTTAACAGGTAGTGGCAGCAGATGAACATTACGAGTGCCTTTGCTAACAGCACAATATCACCTGCAGTGCCTCTCCTGGGCTCATGATCGTATTGATTGGATCCTAGATGACTAGAAAACTGTGGCCTTGTAAGATGAGTCCTGATTTCGGTTGGTAAGAGCTAATGATAGGGTTCAAATGTGGCGCAGACCCTACAAAGCCATGGACCCAGATTGTCAACAAGGCAGTGTGCAAGCTGGTGGTGGCTACATAATGGTTTGGGCTGTGTTTATGTGGAATGGGCTAGTTTATTGGCTAGAAATTGTTATGTTCAGCTTCTTGGAGACCATTTGCAGCCATTTGTGGACATCTGTGTTTCCAAACAATGGAATTTTTATGGATAACAAAGTACCCTGTCACAGGGCTACAACTATTCATGATTGGTTTGAAAAATATTCTGGACGATTCAAGCAAATGATCTGGCCACCGAGATCGCCCGGCATGAATTGTGTACAACACTTACGGGACATAATCGAGAGGTCAGTTTGTGCACAAAATCCTGCACCGGCAACACTTTTGCAATTATGGACAGCAGCAGAGGCAGCAGGGCTCAGTGTTTGTGCAGGGCACTTCCAACGACTTGTTAAATCCGTGCCACATCGAGTTGCTGCACTACACTGGGCAAAAGGAGGTCGACGCAATATTATGAGGTATCGCACAATTTTTGTCACCTTAGTATGTACTGTAGAGACTGAAGCCTCTTCCTATCCAAGAGGGTCAAACTAAAAACACATATACACCTGTATCCACCAAGACTTCATGTTCCTCATTATTTACTTTGCCAAGCAAGCAACAATCTGTCTCTGCACACATACTTGCAGTGTACCGTTTTGTTGGGAATGACATTCAACAGTTACGGCACTCCCAACAAATGCTTCCTTTGATCGTTTTTATTTTGCTTCCTATTCCTGCATCACATGCCCTATGGTCAACCTCGTCATGCTTGAAACACTGCAGCTAGTGGCATTGCTTCATTACACGGGCCATCTGTCCACATCTGTAACAACTCACATGAGGTGAGAAGACACCACGGTCACTTTGTTTCTAAGTCACAATATCGATCTCTTCCAGCTGTGCGGAAATCTTGATAGCCAAGGACAAATCACTAGGCTTTTCCATTATGTTCACTAAGGTCTTGGTGTCCCCTCCCTAGGATTCTCTCTCCCCACTCATGATTTGTAACACTTCCAGTACTTTCAGCAACTTCTCATTAACACAGTTTTGCTTTACTTCATCCTGGATAAAGTAATGAAGTTACTAGGGCATGACTCTTGTGCAACTCTTCAGAATTTCAGTGGTGTCGCTTAAAGTCATTGCATACATTTCTGGTTGCAGCCTAACATCTATTATTAATTATGCTATAGAACAAAAGAGAATGCATTGCACCAATGCTATATCAATAATCAAAACAATTACACTAATATTTCTGATGTATCATGGCCCAGTGGGACTTATCATGGCCCAGTGGGACTTATCATGGCCCAGTGGGACTCACTACACTGCACTGCTGTTGTTTGTGGCCAAACCTTCTGCAGATATCACAAGTTACTGGCTAGTACAATGAATTCAAGCCCCTACAAATTACAGTATTGGCACTTAGTTGGCCTTAAATATTACTCTCTGCTGTTGCCCTGGAACTGTGACAGATCTGCAGGTTCCTGTTGTCCAAACAGTGCCACCCTGAGGTTCATATGCTTATCTTGTCAACTTAACATTGCCTCAAAATAAAAGAAAAAAGAAACAGGCCAACAAAAATTGGTCACTCACTGCACCACATAGTGACAGATGCCAATGATGATTTCTGATGTGCAGCAGTGGTTCATCTGTACTGCCAGAAGCTGACAAACACTTTTGGCTCCAAATTGTAGGGATTCACTGGATGTGGCCTCCTACAAGGGTTCAGGATGGTCGAGTGGAGAGGTAGTGGTGAGGACCTGTCTCATGCTAAAAGTGTCAATGAGATAGCATTAAATTGACCTCCATTTATTGCTAAGGTTTTTACAATGATTCAGTCTCATCCGTGGCGTGGCCTGGTAGCAGCCATGCTGTGTCTGCATTGCAGGAATGTGCTGATTGACATGTCAGTGCCTTCTGTGAAAACTGTGGTCATAGCCATTGGCGTTGCCTGCGGTCAGGTCGGCAACTAACGGAGCTGGGTTTCTATTGGTATCAGTGATGCAGATGGAATGATCAGACTGTGAGCCATGAGTGGAAGGAAGGGGAGGATTATATAGTAGTGGACAATGCAATTGCCCTATACAGATGACCAAATGTGCTCCATTTCTTCAAGTGCATAATGTTTTTTGCTGGACTAATGTTTGGTTTCAGAACTTTAGAGCATTCTTTTACACTAGGTTTGTAGCCTGAAAAGCATTCTTGCATAGTCAAATTGCATCCTGCCCCTTTAACGTAATATCGTTATGCTGCCTTTGCAGTGATGTCACCTGTTTCTACATGATTAAATTCAGTGGAAACAGTTAACAGTTTAACCTTTAATTGTCTAGGTTGATCTCGAGGAACATTGATTTCCAATACCTACTGCATGAGCACTAAGGCTTATAATCGTTTTTAAATGGTGGCGTTGCTTTATCATCCACAGTATTTGGATACCGGTTGGCAGGTACATGGTGGGTTGTATGAGAAGTGTAAGCTGCTAGATGGCACATGCTTCAGTTTGTAACGAGTGCGTGGGGCACACAATACTCATTAAAGCCTGTACTATAGTAAGTGAGTGGGTTTCACCTTACAAGACAGGATTTTTGTATATATATTGACCGCGTGTACCTGAATGGTGGCAAATCAGACTTACACCCACTCTGTAATAACAATGATACGTCAAGCAAGTTCAAAATGCAATTACACGTCAGGACGGACAAAAAGCAACACAGAAGATGCTACCAATTTGTTAATAATACGGTCGCCAGCCTAATTAGGCATTAACTGAGTTTCTTCGCTGTACAAGTTGGTGTATATTCATGCAAAACAACACGTAGTAACACTGCATAATATAGTAAATTTTAGAACCAGAAAATCTATTGAACTGATAAGTTTCACTTTTTTGTACTGATATGGAAAAACCATGAATACATAACACTACACTATAATGTATACTACAAAACTTCGTACTGTCTATTGATCTGATTAAAATCGGGCTTAGGTTAACCTAGAAATAGCACTTTTGAATCACACACACAATGTCAATTTTGATAAAGGTAAAACACTGATAAATTTTGGCTTTTATATTGACTTTAACTTTGCTGATCAAATCAGTTTAAAACACTTCAGAATTCAAATGAATAAAAAGGGGGGGGTGGACCCTGAAACTGTTATGATCACTGTATTAAAAAAAAATTTGATTACTGAATTCATTATGCGCTCAAGATTTCCAGTATATGAGTTACTACTCTTTTTACCTTATTTCCTGCTTATTTAAATACCTTTTTATCTGTCTCGAAATAATTAAACTTCATTACTAAATCAATATTAAAGTTATCTTCCAACTTTGTCAGACCTTCGTTATTCATTTACTGGTTCATTAACAAAACAGTTCTTTAAACACCATTCTAACATAGTTAGGTCTGCAAGTAATTATTATTAACACAAACTTTAATTTTTCATCTCGGGACACTCGGATTGCACAACATTTGGAAAGGACCCTGTCTAGGTTAGTTGTGAGGATGATTAAATGATAGGAAAGTTCTGGTAAAATTTAAGTTGTTATTGAACAGTATGGAACAAAAGTAACACTGGTCCATACGAATACAGTACTAAAAGTTGCAACCTGTTTGTATCGATGCAGCGGTTGGCGGGCGGCGAGATGGCGAGGCACAGAGCACACATACAACCACAGCTATGGCTCTTGACGTACCGGCACTTTATTTCTTCATAGTGTCGCAATACTTTTCCGTTTAGTGCCTATGGAATTTTGCCATGCTGTATGGGCGTTGGAACGGCATACCCGAGGCTCAATGAAACTACGTCTTCCAGGAGAGCCTCCTCGCTCCAGAACGTGTTGCTCAGACCAATGCCAAACTCCAACTACTACTGCTGAGCCCGTTATGCCGTACAGCGCCCGTGTGCATTTTCCCGCGCTCGCCTGCCATCCACCTTTTACCGCTCCCTTACAGACAGGGTATTCACCTGAGGTTTTGCATTCTACATATCCTAATACATTGCCTACGTATGGACCAGACGCACATTTACAATTTCAAACATGTTACAACAGTTTCAACATTTGTTACATTTCAATTCTATTACAATATTGCTTGACATTTGTCATAAACATTAATATTAACATTGAAATTTGTTTACAGTTTTCTTAACACAATGACATGAAACAAAAAAAAAGAAATGAAATCAGAACATCGATTACACTAATTTATCGAAAAATCACATGGAAAAAAAATTTACTTATATGTACAATAGTACAGCGTTGTTGTTGTTACAAGTTCTTAGTGAAATTGGGAGTGTGGGAAAACTTTCACACTGACTTTTTCCATTCATCTTTATAAAACACTAGTGAATCCAGTAGCAATTGCTATATATGTATGAGAACTGGGTACATGTCTTAAACTCTTCCCCCCCCCTAACCATCTCCTCCCATATCATGTCTCTGTCCATCTCTTCCCCTCATCTCTGTCCTCCTCCTCCTCCTCCTCCTCCTCCTCCTCCTCCTCTCCTCTCTCTGACCTGATTTATTGTTATTGCGAACATAACCCTGATTAGGAATAGAAATCAATTTGAATGGGTGAATCGGATGGAATCATTAGTACACAGGGTATGAGAAAGACCTTTCCAGCTGCACTATCTGTGGAGATCAGTAGCTTTGATAACAGTCTTTGGCATGGTTTTAATCTGTGATCAGGTAGGATTAGCAGTTTAGCCATAAACACAACTTTCCTGTAATCGACTGTTGGATGTATCTGAACACCAAACATTCAGTTTAAATTGTCACCTTTGGCCATCTGTTTTCTCAACGATCCAAATTATTTTATGCCCAAGCTCCAACTGAGCAAGTTGGTCTCAGCTGTGTCCGTTGTTCTGGTCGTAATGGATCACACTTGAGAAATTCTTATTTGATGTGCCTCCAAACGCTGTCTGTGCTCTTCATCAGGTCTCATTGACTCAACGATTGGCCTGTATAGCATGTACACCGACCGATATTTTGACACGTCACTGGTCACATTTCTTCCAAAGAAATAAACCACATAGTGCAATCAATTGAATGTTTGCAATATACCAAATTACCATGAACAAACATAAATTCAATATTTGCAACACATCAAAGATATGATCGCCACTGATAACATACTGAAATATTGCTTTCAGTTGTATGCGTTTTCACAAAATATGCAGAATTTGTCTATCTGACTGAACATTGCCTCATTTTTGTGTGTGTGTGTGTGTGTGTGTGTGTGTGTGTGTGTGCGCGCGTTATGAAAACTCCTGACAGCAAAACTGTCAAACCGATTGTCACATTTCTTTCATTGGATTTTCATACAAAAATACGATTCAAATTTCTGACTTTTCCTGTGGGTTTTCCAAAAATTTTCTTTCATACAAACCTTGTCCTCACAATGAAAAAAGAAGAAGGAAAAAATCTGCCAAATTAGTCAAGCCATTCTCAAGTGATGATCTTCCACACATACAGCAACTGATTTTTCTTTATATATACAGATAGGTTTACCTTTATTTACATAAAAATTATGTAATATTTTAGGCAGTGAAAGAATTTAACTGATCTCGAGAAATGTCCTTTATTTCTTACAATAAATTTGTATAAATATTGCATTACATTCAGGAATCCCAATTTTCTCTGAAGAAACCACTAAATTATTTTTGTCACAATTTTAAAACATTCAAATAAAGGGTTCAGTAGTGCATTTTATTTTCTGACAAGAGGTTAGTTGCACGACAGAGGTAAGGCCCTACTTTAAATGGTTTTATCAGGCACCTTAATGTACCTCAGAATCATCATTTTTCCAAAATTTTTTGGTAGTCGTCTTTGGGTTTGTGTCCTTATGTCTGTTCCTGGTGTGCCATTCAGACTCACCATATATTTTATATCAGGCCATCCTCAGTTTGTGTCCTTATGTCTGTTCCTGGCTCACCATAGATTTTGTATCAGGCCATCCTCCACAATGCACAATCCTATCTAGTTTCTAATTTTATGCTTCCTATTTGGATATTGTACCAATTTTTCACTTGGGATTGTGTCTAATTCTCAATCAAAAGAAAAAGAGAAACACTTACCTCTTTTCACTCCTTCTTTACGCATAACATTATTTATGCGAAAATAATTACAGTTCTTTTGTTAAGAAATTGTTTGTGCTATTATTTATATAAGAGATAACAACATTCACAAAAATAAAGACAAACAAAAATATCATACAGAGATAGCAGTATAACGTGTTATCCTAGTTGGTAAATTATTTTCTATTTAAATAATGCCTCTATTAACATATTTATTTTATTATACTCTCTTTCAGCAATGATGATTGAAGTAATGGCAGGGAAATCTGCAGCAATACATGGATTGGTTCATGATGCCACACCTTTCAAATTTTCTGAAAAACAAACGGCAATAGAGTATTTTGGCAGTATGCTTGAAGCAGGTAAGTTGTCTTTAATCATTTGTGGAGCAGATTGAACAGACAAATAAAATAACCATAGACTGCTAATTACCCAGAATAATGAGTAATGATAACCTCCAAAGAAGCTGAACAGAAACAGTTGTGCGCCTTTACATCTGTTCTTACAGTACTATTACACACAGGCATATAAAATTATGTTGTTGAAGCTTGCTAATGATTATGTGTGGATTAAGTAGACAACTTTCAGAATGGTGAAATAAAAAGCACATAAAGTTTGAACATCAGCTTAGAGGAAACAGTAAATGGAAGGAGGAGAGGGGATCCTGGATAGGGTGACGGGGGGGTGGGGGGGGGGAGGGGGGGGGGGGATGCAAGAGTTTTTTGTGTGAGTAAATAAGTGAAACAACCACATTTAAAAACAATATGAGTATGTTTTACTTTTTTCTGTGTCAATAAAATAGTGTTGTGGTCCACAGCCAGTAAAAGTAGCATTATTACATAATTCATTGTACGTCTTGTTCACATGCCAGCACTTTTTTGTGTAAAGACTGTGTGTCAGACTGATGTGTGATATGAGTGAGGCTTCTAGGTAAATGATGCTCTGAGACACAATTTAAGTCATAATCGAGATCTGCCTGAAGTTTCTTCTATGTTACCTTCAGTTTCCTTCATATTTTCATGAAACAGGAGTCTTCTGACTGCATTTTCCATCCAATGAACCAAACCAACCATTAAGAGAACTTTTCTCAAACAGGGACACCTCTTAACTGACTTCATCATATAAAATCCTAACTCTTAAGAAAATTGTTATCATTTAGATTGTGATAGCTGCTACTTGACATGTTTCAAGTTATTGTCTCTTTTTGTTATGATCTTACACTTCATCCGTGACTGCTACCTAACTGCAAAACTTACTCTTCTTAACATTCCTGCATAACTTAGGCTTTCTAACGATGTTGGAAGTCTGCAGCATTGCTCCTGTTTCTACAAATGTCAAACAGAGCAAAGTGGACACATTAGAAGTTCTGTGAGGCTTTTTGCAGATGATGCTGATGTATACAGAGAAGTAGCAACACTAGTAAACTGTGACTAAGTGCAGGAAGACCTACAGAGAATCCGTACTTGCTGCATAGATTGGCAGTTGACTCTAACTTAAACAAATGTAATGTGTTGTGCACAAGGCTTAAAAACCCATTGTACAGCTATGCATTTACAGAACAATTTCAGGAAGGAATCACATGCATAAAAATGTAGGAATTTGCATACAGACAGATTTAAGGCAGGTAAGGCCCTGTACCAGATAGGGTTGTTACGGAAGATCGTGCGAGGAGGAGCACCGCATTTCATTAGAGGTTCATTTAGTAAACATGGAAGCATCATGGAGATGTTCATCCAACTCCAGTGGCAGATGCGTCTACATCTACATGATTACTCTGCTATTCACAATAAAGTGCCTGGCAGAAGGTTCAGTGACAAGAGAGGCAGAGAGACATTGTGCATCCAGGGTCACTTTAAGACCTAAGGGACACAAGCCACTGCTTGGGTTGCCAAGCTGAGATGGGCGCTGGAGGTACCACAGCTGTAAGGTTTCTAAAAGGTTTATCACAATTAGTAGCAGCCACTTGAAGTGCCAAGCTGAGAGGGTCGCTAGGGCTACCCAAGTGCAAAATTTGTATACAGTTTGTTCACATTTAGTGATGAAAACTGAAACAGGTGAAAGTGTATGAGGGAATAGAGGGGTGCCAAATTATAAGTTGCTTGTTTGGAAAAATGTTGTCAAATTTGCCCTGTGCACATTTTGGCATGATCTACTGTTAAAATACTGAGAACGTACATTCTAGAAGACTCAAACAATATATTGCTGTCTCGTACGTACATTTCACAAAAAGACAATGAAGGTAAAATGGGAGTGTGTCAGTCTGACATAAAGGCTTGCCAACAATTCTTCTTTCAGACCAGTCACGACAGGAACAGTAACGGGGGGGCAAGTGACAAGGGTACACAAAGTACCTCCACCACACACAGTAAAATGGCTTGTGCAGTATAAAAGTAGATGTAGTTGCCAATTGTAAAGGCATTAGACTCACATTGCAATATAGGTTTCCTGTGATTTTCCAAAATTGTGTAATGTGATGGTTACAATTTTTCCTTTTTTAAAAGGACATGTCCAATTTCTGCATAATCCTTAACATCAGAGCTTATGTTCCACCTCTAATGACATTATTGATCAGATGTCAGACCCAAATTTTCCTTCCTCCTACAGTGGCTGGAGATTTCTCTCCTATGATACAACAAATGGCTAAACATACCGTTAACTTTTAAATTCAAATTATCTAAGGGCATTTCCTTTTTAAGGGCCTTCCTGTTGACACCCAGTTCCCACTTCTCAACTGCGCCCTATCCAGTTCATATCTAGCTTCATCTAATTGGGCTAGTGTGGTACAAAGCAGTCAGATTAAGATTTATGAAATTGCTGAGGCAGTATTCACCTCATAGCAATTGGTTTGTAATACACTGAATGAAGATCAGGATAAGAGAAAGCTGAACATGTAACAGATACCTTGTTTGTTACCTCCAGACCAAAAATACTCAAGGGAGAGTTTTCAGAATCACATCAGAAAAAACTGAATTATGATCCCAAAGACACGTCGCATGTTTTTGTGTCTGTAGGCAATATGTGAATCTCATGTTCTGTCAGAAGGATAAAAATGGTATAAAAATTGTGGGCTTTCGAAAGTGAAAGTGCACATCTGTCATCTAGCAGCTAACATTGTTGACTACAGGTACAGAGGTGTGAGTTTCAGTGATCATCTGACTTTCTGTGCTGGGAAGATCTCAACAAGGCCACTCAGCCTTGTGAAAGCGAATGAGAAATCACTTAGTAAAACAGTCTTTAACGACATTAATACTGCAACCATAATGAAACGCATGCCATAGGGAACTACCAATTGTAGCACATGTTAGGGTATCTTCCCATTAGATTCACATACACTGGCAAGAATGATAGCTTAAATAACTCTGTTCACACTGCAATTATTGTAACCACGTATTTGTGGTCCCTGTGGGAACAATATGTAGAGGTCTGTAGTATATTTCTAGTTTCCTCACTTTATTGTGGCTCTTGCAACTTTCTATGGAGGGATTATAGGATAACTGGAGTTTGTGTAAGTTCAGATGCTCTTCCTTGGACCAAACAAACCTGCATTATTCTGTTTGAGTCCTATTTGGTATGGCTTCCACATATTAAGCAAGATTCTAGGATGGACAACATGACAATTTCGTAAGCAATCTCTTTGTGGACTAGCTCCATTTTCCAAGTATCGTACAAGGAACTGAAGTCTGCCATATGCTGTACCTGACATTCGACTGAGCCTTCATGGTCATTCCATTTCTTATCCCCACAAATCATTACACACAGATATTTGTTTCCCACCAGGGGGCTTGTCACTCTGGCTGGTTCGTGCTTGGCTACCACGGGGCCCCAGCCTTTGCAGAACTTTTTCCCTTCCATGCTGCATGTCTATCCTCTTGCTACTCCTTTTCCCCTGCCTTGGGGAACATGTCTGGGGTATTATTGAGAATGTTTTGCACTCTGTTGCTGACCTGCGAACAGCCTCCACTTTCTTTTTGGCTCCTTTTTCCTTTCTTTGTTTCCCTTCTCCTCTCGTTCCTCCGCTTTGGCGTTTGAGTATCCTCTTTTTTCTTCTTCCTCCCTGTGTGCTCCTGAAGGTCAACCCATGCGTCTGACGCATAAAAGGTGACTGGGTAACAAGTAATTCCGAGCCCCAGCTCGACAGGTAGGGCTCGTACATACCCCTGGTACAGGCCAGGCCCAGGGAGGGGTGATTGCCTGAACTGTAACCTTCCCAGATTGCCCATTGGTCCCTCTGTCAGATGTTCGGGAGGTATTACCTGAGTTGTGAACAATCACCTAAGGCAGGTGCGCCCCTTTGTGTAGGGGTCCCCCAGTTGGAAGGAGTGCGCCATCGGAGACGCTGGCAATCATGGGGGATTTCCTTGCGATGAGTCACTCATCCTCTCCACCATCGACGTCGACGAAATGTAAATGTAATGAGGCTACTGATTTGAAGATTCTTCCCGCTGCACCGCGGTTGTTCCTTGTGGTATCACATAGTAAAGACGGTCAGTCCTTCGCCACGGTCAGTCCGTTTATTATTCAGAAAGGTGTTGATGCAATTGTTGGCCCTGTGAACTCCTGCTCTTGTTTACGGAATGGCACCTTGCTTTTGGAGATGGCTTCTGATGCTCAAGCACAACAACTACTTGCTGCCTCACTTCTCCATTGCTACCCTGTTCATGTCGAGGCACATAGAACTTTAAATTCTTCCCGTGGTGTAATTTACACCAGGCTGCTTGACGGTCTAACCGAGGCAGAAATACAATCTTACCTCTCTGATCAGGGTGTCATTTCCATTCATCGTGTAATGAAAAAGGTCAGTTTCTCCTTGGTGCCCACCTGCACTATTTTCCTCACTTTTGATAGGGTGTTGCTGCTGTCCAAGATTAAAGCAGGCTACGAAATCATAACAGTCCTGCTGTATATTCCGAATCCGATGCGCTGTTACCAGTGTCATCAGTTCAATCACACAAGAACATCTTGTCGACACCAAGGCAAATGCGTAACCTGTGGCAGGGGTGAATGTCCACCTCCTTCTCCCCGTTGTATTAACTGCAATGGCGGCCACGCCGCTTTCTCCCGGAATTGTACCATCTATCTAGATGAGCAGGCTTTTGAAGACATTTAGGTAAAGGAAAAAGTGCCTTACCCAGTAGCTCGCAAGTTACTGGCTAGTCACAAACTGTGTCTTCTCCCGTCTGGCACTTATAGTTCAGTTCTTGTTTCCCCTCGCTCCATGAAGGACATGGCTACATAGACATGCGACCTCAAATTTGGCTCTGAGGTTGTGAAGTCACCCATTATCAAGGTAGCATCACCATCCCCCCGTCCTTCTGTGCAACCCCTCCATCCTTCTGTGCAACAAACTGTCAAACTCTCGCCTAAAGGGGTGGAGCTACCCACTACACAACCGGCAGGCAGGAAAGGCCAGAAGGAGTACTCCAGAGAAGACTTCCTCCATCCGTCAAGCCAGACACCACCCAAGTTTTCTTCTGTCCAGAAGGGCTCGAAAAAGTCCGCTAAAGACAAATGGTCTTCCCCTTCACCAACTCGAAGATCCTGCTCGATGGTATCGCCATGTGGTCGGTTAGCCTGGCCAGCCTCTGTCTCACTGGTGCGCATCACCAACTGTTTTTCGGTGTTGGACTCCACTGACCACCTGCACAAGCGCACCGATACTTGTGTGGACGCCATGGAGCAGGATCCTACTGCTTCTGTGCCATGTAGTAGTGACTCTCCACTGGCAGCCCTCAGCAGACACTGAGTTGACAACCCTACATCTCTTCCTCCTCATGGCTGTCCTCCAATGGAACGTTCGCGGTCTTCAGTCCCACAAAGAGGATTTGCGGTTGCTTCTCGCACTGCAGCATCCCCTTGTACTTTGCCTTCAGGAAATGAAATTGCACCCTCAAGACCGCTTTGAGCTTCCACATTACCTACCGATTCGTTTTGACCTTCCACCTGAGGTCGGCATCCCATCTCGTGGGGGCGTCATGCTGCTTATACGGAATGACCTTCATAGTCAACCCATCTCCCCCTGACTACCAGTCTTCAAGCTGTTGCCATTTGCCTCTTCCTTCCCCACCTGACTTTCTCCCTCTGTACCATTTATGTACCTTTGTCCTTCAATGTCATCAGGGCCAGCTTCCTTCAGCTTATTGGGCAGCTACCTCCACTGTTTTTGCTACTCAGTGACTTCAATGCACATCATCCCCTTTGCGGTTCTCCCAGGACCTGCCAGAGAGGTGCCCTCTGGGCTGACATTCTTAACCAACTCAACCTCTTCTGCCTTAACACTGGTGCACCCACTTTCCTTTCTGACTCCTCGCACACCTATTCTCATTTGGACGTATCCTTTTGCACTGCCCAGATTGCCCATCGTCTTGAGTGGTCCGTTCTTTCAGACACCTACTTGAGTGACCATTTCCTGTGTGCTCTCCGTCTGCTGATTCCTACCCATCCACATGCATGCCCAAATGGCAGCTCACTCAAGCTGGCTGTTAGCTTTACTCCTCCCTGGCGACCTTTGCAGAACAAGATTTCCTCAATTGTGATGACCAGGTGGACTATCTCACAAACGTTAGCCTTACTGCTGCAGAACGTTCCTTTCCTTGCACTCCCTCTTTACCATGTCGTGTCCCAGTCCTGTGGTGGACTGAGGCTTGCCACGAAGCAATTCGTGCACGGAGACATGCTCTCCGCATTTTTAAACGTTCCCTACACTGGAAAACTGCATTCATTATAATCAGATCTGTGCAAAGTATCGTCGAGTTCTTCGGGATAGCAAAAGAACTAGATGGATTTCATTCACTAGTTCTTTTTAACAGTTCCACACCTTCCTCTGTTGTGTGGGCCAACCTCAGACAACTCTCTGGAACCAAGATCCATTCCCCCATTTCTGGCCTGACAGTAGGTCCCGCTGTCCTTGTGGATCCTGTTGCTATCTCCAACACCTTGGGCCACCATTTTGCAGAAGTTTCAAGCTCTTCCCACTATCACCCTGCCTTTATCCATATGAAACGGGTGGAGGAGGCTCGGGCAATACCCTTCTCTTCTCCGAATTGAGTGCCACAATGCCGCCTTCACTATGAGGGAGCTAGATCTTGTTCTCAGTTCATCCCGGTCCTCTGCCTCAGGGACAGATGCTATCCACATTCAGATGTTGCAGCACCTCTCTCTTGTGGGCAAGCCCTTTCTGCTCAACACATACAACCGCATTTGGGCTGAGGGCACATTTCCTGGATGCTGGCGTGAAGCCACAGTCATACCCATACCTAAGCCCAGTAAGGACTAAAACCTTCCTTCTAGCTACCGTCCCATCTCTCTTACTAGCTGCGTTTGCCAAGTGATGGAACATATGATTCATGCCTGGCTGGTGTGGTGGCTCGAATCTAGCCATTTACTCACGAATGCACAGTGTGAATTTCAAGCACGGTGATCTGCAGTTGACCATCTCGTTGCTTTGTCCACCCATGTCGTGAATCGTTTTCTGAGGCAATCCCAGACTGTGGCCGTGTTTTTCGATTTGGAGAAGGCCTACGACACCTGCTGGAGAATTGGTATCCTCCGTACTCTTTACACATGGGGCTTCCGTGGGCACCTGCCCTGTTTTCTTCGGGCATTTTTACAAGACCGTGTTTTCAAGGTGCGTGTGGGTTCTGCTTTGTCAGACACCTTTATTCGGGAAAGTGGCGTGCCTCACAGTGTTCTGTCTTGGGCGTCATCCTCTTCGCTATCACCATTAACCCTATCATGGCCTGTCCCCCCCCCCCCCCCCCCCCCCCCCCCTCCGCGCGTCTCCGACTCCCATTTTGTCGATGATTTTGCTATCTGTTGCAGTTCTCCATCCATGGACCTGTCTAACTGAGCGGTGTCTTCAGCACTGTATTGATCGTCTTCACTCCTGGAGTATCGCTAATGGCTTTCGCTTTTTCACTGACAAAATCATCTATACGAATTTCTGGCACCGCAAATGGTTTCTCCCGCTATCTCTACATCTTGGGCCTGTTGCCCTTCCATTCATTGACACTATGAAATTCCTGGGGCGTATGGTCGATAGGAAACACTCTTGGTTCTCCCATGTCTCTTACCTGGCAGCCTGCTGTACACAGTCCCTCAATGTCCTACGTGTCCTCAATGGTACTTCTTGGGGTGATGATCAAACCACCCTCCTCCATTTGTACCGCTCCTTGTCCGTTCAAAACTCGACTATGGGTGCTTTCTTTATGCATCTGCACACCCATCCCTTTTATGTCATCTCAACACTATCCATCATCGTGGCACCCATTTGGTGATGGGTGCCTTTTACACCAGCCCAGTTGAGAGTCTGTATGCTGAAGCTGCTGAACTACCACTGTCCTACTTCATTGACTTTTTCCTCAGCAGGTATGCATGCTGTTCATCTGGCATGCGAGGTCACCCTTCCTATGCTTCCTTCTCTGATGATTCCTTCGAATGTCAGTATGGGACTCGTCCCTCTTCTCTGTTATCTCCTGGAGTCCGTTTTCGCCACTTGTTACGGCTGCTTAACTTCACGCTGGCTGCAACTTTCCCCGTGGGGGTGAACCCTTCACCACCTTGGCTTTGTGAAGTGGCCCATGTTAACCTTGACCTTCATTCGCTTCCTAGGGACACTACTCCAGCCTGTCTATCGCCTTCAGTTTCGACCTTCGCATGGAATTTAGCAATCGTACCTTTGTATACACTGATGGCTCTTGGACTGACCAGGGGGTTGGGTGTGCATTCATCATTGGGACCCGTGTCTTTCGATATCGGTTTCCGGCCCACATCTCAGTATTTACAGCCAAGTTTTCGTCTTGTATCAGGCCACAGAGTACATCCAGTGACACAGCCTTCCCTATTGTGTCCTCTGCTCAGACTCGCTCAGCTCCCTCTAAAGTCTCTGTGCAGTGTACACTGCTCATCCCTTAGTGCAGCAGGTACAGGAAAACTGTCACTTGCTCACTCTTGGTGGAGCCAATGTCATGTTTCTGTGAATCCCTGGTCATGTCGGTCTGCCAGGAAATGAGGCTACTGATGCTGCTGCCAAGGCTGCAGTCCTCTTACCTCAGCATGTGAGTACCTCTGTTCCCTCCGTTGATCTCTGTGTTGCCATCTGTGGTGTCCCTTTTGCATCGCCACTGGTCCTCCCTTCATGAGAATAAGCTTTGGCATATTAAGCCTCTCTGCCGAGAGGAGATTATTGTAACTCGGCTGCATATTGGGCACTGCCTTTTTAGCCTTCGTCATTTGCTCAGTGGCACTGTCCCACCACTTTGTACGCATTGTCCCCAAATTTTAACTGTCTGCCACTACCTGCTGGAATGTTCTTTTTTTACTAATTTACGTCCCATCTTGGTTTTGCCATCTGATTTATCGGCTGTTTTAGCAGCTGATGTGCGGGCAGTCGCCAGTGTTGTACTTTTTATCTGCTGAAGCAATATGATGTAGGCCATTTAATTTTTAGTTTTGGATCTCCATTTTTGTATGGTGTTTTTTTAGTCTTTTCCACGTGCCTTGTTTAGATTCTCCTATTCTTTCCATTGGGACTGACATATAGTCCTTTCCCTTGTCTCTGTGTTTGCATTCTATAGTTTTGACTCGGGCGTGTATGACTTCAGTTGTTTTTTGCGCCCCAAAACAAAACAAACAAACAAACAGATATTTGTTTGAGTTTACTATTGCTAGTTGTGAATCATTACCCTCTGCTCATAGGATACTATGCTCCTGCGTTCTTTGAAGTGCAAAATTTTACATTCGTAACTATTTAAAGTGAGGTGCCAATCTTCACCCCACTTTTAAATTTTATCAAGATCAGATGGAATATTTCTGCAGCTTTCTTCAGATAGTATGTACTTCATTATAGATAACTGCTTGATCAGTAAAAAGTCTTAGGTTGTTATTAATATTGTCTGTAAGGTCATTAATATACAACACAAACGACTCCCGTGGGACACCCCTGAAGTTATTCTGTATCTGTCAGTGGCTCCCCATCCAAGATAACATGCTGCATCCCGCACAGCAAGAAATCGTCAATCCCATCACAAATGTCTCTTGTTGCCCCACTTAATCGTACTTTCAACAATTTCATTTGATACTCCATGTGATCATGCTTTTTAGAAGTCAAGAAATTGTGCCTCTACCTGATTGCCTTGAAACAAAACTTTCACAATGTCATGTTAGAAAATTGTAAATTGGTTTTGCATGACGATGGTTTTCAGAATCCTTGCTGGTTTACGTGGAGGAAGTCTTCCTGTTTGAAATACCTCAGCATGTTCGAGCTCATTCTGTGATTTTGAAACAGATGTGTTGTTGAAACCAAACGTGAAACAGTTTTTCCTGGTGGTCTGGTGAAAACAGACATTTTTTACTCTCAAGAGTGTTGTTCTCTTTCAGGAGGAGGAAAATTTTCTTTTGACACACACTTACTCAGCAACATAGTGACCAACTGCCTTCTTACAACAGCACTTAAAAGGCATGCGATCTTTTTATGTGGCTTGTACCTCTAATTTAATTTTCTCCTCATTCCTTTTCTGTCCATCAGTTTTCTGTTCATAATTTTGAAGTATTTTGTATCATAATGAAAGAGGGAAGAAAAGTTCAGTTGAACTATTTAAAGCAGAATGGTGAGTGTGGATTGGATCTGTGTAATTTTGCTGGTAATAATAATATAATAAAAACATCATCAGCACCAATTACGTATAAAAATTCCATTGTTAGAATCTGTAGCAGTAGTTTATAACTTAAAATATTCCTGCGAAATGAGAATCATTGTAGACAAAGAATGCAAGTAGTTACAGCAAAATGATCTTCAAAGAAGTATTTTACCCACTACCATTGTTCCAGGTTCTTCATGCCATTTCACAACACTACTTTCAACATGATACTAAATAAATGCAGTCAAGTTGCAGTGCTAGCACAATGTAGTCAGCTGGGACATTGTGTGTGTGTGTGTGTGTGTGTGTGTGTGTGTGTGTGTGTGTGTGTGTGTGCGCGCGCGCGCGCATGTGTGGTTTTTTTTTTTTTTTTTTTTCAAAAAAAAAGAAAAAAAAAACCTCAGCTGTATGATGAGTTTAAATTATCAGAATTATTAGGATAAAAATGTGCCTTTTAAAATAGCAAATTGTGATTTCTTTTGGAAAATATGTACTGTCAGTTATTAATGGACAATTATAACCCTACCTTTGATCAACCTGGTGGAAAGTAAGCTTTTATCTTCCTGGCTTCTTTGTCATGTAATAGAAATCTCACTTTGTGTCCAACAAATTGCTTTAGTTTTTAAACTTCCAGCTTATCATATCCAGAAATGAAGAGAGAATCAGCTGGTTTATTTTAAAGTTATTTGTTTGCTGTTCTGTAAAACATTGTAGCACCACAGTGGAGCTGGTCTGTGAATTCTATTCTTGAACATGGGAAGAGTTAGCTGATGTTCATAAGCAGCTGGAAATTGCCCTGATTGCTGTCAAACAATTGGGATCTTCTGCAAGTGGGTGTGTTGGAAACTCCTGAGAGTCATGTAAGAGAGATACAAAAGATACCTGAAGTACTAACCTCTCCCGTGGATCCTGTCTCCTCTTCAGGAAGCATTGGGTCTTCCACTACTAGGCCACTTGACTGTGAGTGGCATGTTAATTGTGAGTGCTAGGGGCTCTGTACAGGAGAAACAGGGGTCAGGGAGAACTCAGGGTGTTACATCAATCCCCCCAACCAAATAGTTCAAGATGCAATCTTCTGCTGAAATCAAATTCAAGCCAATGAGACTCACTCCAAGTGTTAGGAAACATGCTATGTCCTGTGTTAAAAGATAGAGGATTATTATTGTTAGCAGTTCGAATAATGTATCACTTATAGAACTGGCAGCAAGGGATGTGAAGGAACCCTAAGTGCATTCAGTGTGCATGCCTGGGGAGCTCCTGTGGAAAAGAGTATGCAACCAGCTGCACATTGTAGCACACATTAGAACAAATAAAGCCCATCATGTGGGCTGTGAGATCACACTAAGATAATTCTGGCGACTGGCAGAGAAGGTTGAGAAGGCCAGTAAATATGTTACTCACAAAGTTTTGACCAGGCTAGCAATTTGTACCATTTTCATCAGGATTGATTATGACCCAATTTCCATGATCAGGCCCTGAAGGTGGCATGATGCTGACCACTAGCTGTGACATACTCTGTCACCTGGCATCATACAGATATGATATGGAGGAGCACAGTGCCAGCACACTGCCCTTCGGGCCATAATTGACTTTTCAGACTTTGGAGCAACTACTTCTTATTCTCTAATAGCTCCTCAGTTGCCATCACAAGTCTGATTGCTCCCTGTCCCAGTCCTCCTCCCAAGGAAAAATCCCATGTAGTATTGGGAATTGAACCTTGGCCCTCTGCATGAGAGTCAGAAACATTGACTACTTGCCTACAGAAGTGGACCCTTGTTGTGTAATTTTATTTATAATGATGCATACCATTTACAGGGCATAGATTCATAAGTAAAGAATCAGTCACCCATTTCTTTGTCATTCCATCCACATTCAACATAGGCCTCATTTAGGTTGTTGCCTTTGTACAAGGGTTTCTCAGTTAACAGATTCCAACCGAGAAGTGTGATCTAAACAGTTTGTAATATACCCTTCTATAATTATAGTAACCACTTCATTTAACTCAAAGTGTATTCCAACTGTCAGTTTCTTTCACTGTGAGACCAGGTGGGAGTCAGAGGGTATCAAATCAAATCACATTCCAACTATTTGTACTTTAAATTGCCAAGTTTTCCAATTGCCAAAACATCATTTGGGGAAGGTGATTTGTCCTACCGCTACATAATTTTTTGGGCTTTTTCATCCAAGTGGTGCAGAAAATTTACGAAGTATTCACTGCTTATTTTTTTTCTCTTGGAAAGGTAACCAATACAAAGAACTGCTTTTGAATTGAAATCAGCCAGTCATTTCCTAACTGTTGAAAATAAGGGAGTAGACTTTCGTAAACCTTCATCAACTTTTGATTCATTCCTGTGAGTGATAAATGCTTGTAACTGAGAATATACTGATGGCATGATTTCAAATTTATCAATTTCAGCTGAATACCCACCACACATTACTTCAGAAATACAGGTAACCAAACTTGATCCATTGAAAGCTTATAATACAATATTTTTCGAGATTAAAAATAAAAAACAAAATTTAACTGATGTGAATCTATGTGGAAGCCCACAATTTTTTTATTTGTTCCCATTTCCGTATCCGTGCTTGCGCGCTATGGAATAACATACACACGTTCAACTGATATATGATTGATGTGTTTATTTTGTTGAGCCAGTTTTATTTCATGCGCACTACGGAGTAGCATACATGTGTCCAACTGATATATGATTCATGTGTTTATTTTGTTGAGCCAGTTTTATTTCATGGATAATATACCATTATCTGCAGCTATTTTTTATCATGCTTCTTTTGTCCTTCGCAGGAGGCTATAATTATTATGGTACTGAAACCATGTATAGTGGTGTTGATGGTCGTGAACTAACAGCAAAAATTTTTTTTGGTATTGTGCATTATCAACGTCTTCGCCATATGGTTTCTGACAAATGGCAGGTGAGAGATTAATATTGAGGTTTATGTTATTTCCACTAATGCACTAAAATTTTCTGGTTTACGATGTTGAATGTTCTTTTCGACTTGTGTAAATATAATTAATTCAGTGTAATTTTCCAGACTAACTGAACTATTCCTTTGTTAAGCTTTCATTGAAAAAAGATGATTTCAGTGTGTCCATAACTGAGGACATTTCTTTTTGTATAACTTTCTAAAATTTTTTGAGAATGTTAAATACTCTTCAGTGTAATGATTAAATACTTATTGAATTACAGTAAGATTTTTAACAGGACCATTCTATTTAGATTGCTATTTATACATTCACTAGCAACCTGGGCCAGCTTCACATGGATAACACGAGAGTATCTATGGCCAGATGACTTTGTGTCGTAGCGGCAATTTTGCGTAGAGTTACGATTAAAATTCAGAAGTAACTGAATATCATTGCTTACGTAGAACTTCAAACAGTTCAAGTGATATAAGCCAGAAAAGCTCTCAGGTGGCATGAATGTTACCTGTTCCATATTTAATTGGCTTATAGTGTGACTTCTTGTGACAAGGATGTGAGCTGCAAGCTCTGTACCACCCAGTCCGTTTGACAACAGATCCAGTTTGATGCAAGCTGTGTTTACTGACCGGTCACCCGACTACAGTGCCAGTACAGCGTGGTCTGCCCAACTGCAGTGGAGTTTGGTGTTAGCTACAGCAACTTGCTGGGCACCTGGCTCTGGCACCAGTCTTATGGGAACTGCACTTTCTGTGTCAGCTTTTCCTGTATTTACCAATGTATCATAACTATGAAGCACACTTTTCCATTAGTGCAAATCACCCTCCGTCACACAACATTGGTATGTAGCACACACTGTCACTCAGGAGCATCTTCTACCATGAAGCATCCTCTGCCATGAAACATTGGTACATTCACCCTCTACCATGCAACATTGGTACGAAGCACGCAGCATTGGTAAAAAGCACCCTCTGCCACACATCGGCAAGAAGCACACACTGCCAATCAATGTTGGCATGGATCGCCCTCTGCCACACAACATTGGCATGAGGTGCCCTCTGCCACGCAACATAGCTACTTTCTGTCACATGAGCTACCAAGGTTCCGATGAGTAGTGCCATTCAGCACTAGATAACAGTGGCGTTGTTTTCACTGTGGTAGGTGACTTTAATTACATAATAATTCAGGCAATTTACACAAAATATTTTATGTTATGTGTTCCTTGTGAATCAGTCTGTCTATTAGTGGAGGACGAGGAGGATATTAGTGTTTAACGTCCCGTCGACAACGAGGTCATTAGAGACGGAGCGCAAGCTCGGGTGAGGGAAGGATGGGGAAGGAAATCGGCCATGCCCTTTCAAAGGAACCATCCCGGCATTTGCCTGAAGCGATTTAGGGAAATCACGGAAAACCTAAATCAGGATGGCCGGAGACGGGATTGAACCGTCGTCCTCCCGAATGCGAGTCCAGTGTGCTAACCACTGCGCCACCTCGCTCGGTGTCTATTAGTGGAGACCGTATCATAGTTCTTACAGTAGTTCTGCAAGCCACTGTATGGTGCATGGTGAACTGTACCACAGACCACTTCTAGTCATTCCCTTACCTGTTATATGTGCAAATAAAGTGAGTGAAAAATGACTGCCTAAAAGACTCTGTGCAAGTCTTAATTTCTTCCATATTATCTTTGTGGTCCTTGCATGAATTGTACATTGATGACAGTAGAATTGATCTGCAATCAGTCTCAAAACTGGTTCTCTAAATGCCCACAATAGTGCATCACAATAAGAGCATTGTCTTCATTCAAGTATTTCTCATTATAGTTCACAAAGCATCTCCGTAATACTTGCATTGTGATCGAACCTACCAGTAACACATCTAACACCATGCCTTGGATTGCTTCGATTTTTTCATTTAGTTACCTGATGGGTATCCCAAACATTTGAATGGCTCTCAAGAATGGTTCACAATAGCCTTCCAAACGCCATCTCCTTTATGGATGAGCTGCACTTTCCCAAAATTCTCCCAATAAAACAACGACTAACATTTGATTTCCCTACTACCAGTCTGAAATGCTCATTCCATTTCATATCGCTTTTGCAATGTTACTCCTAAATGTTAAATTGATGTGACTGTCCAGTAGCACCTTACTAATGCTGTATTTGAACATTACAGCATTGTTTTTCCTATTCATGTGCATTAATTTACATTTTCCTACATTTAGAGCAATCTGCCTTTCATCATACCAACTAGAAATTCTCTCCGTTATCTTGTGTGCTACACTCAGTGATGATACTTTCCCATACACCACAACAAAGAACCATCCTGCTCACCCTGTCCGTCAGATCATTTGTGTTTATAGAGAATAAGAGCAGTCGCATCGCACTACCCCGGGGTACTCCTAATGCTACCCTTGTCTCTGATGAACACTCACCACTGAGGACAACATATTGGTTTCTATTACTTAAAAAGTCAGTGAGCCATTCTCATATCTGGCAACCGAAGCCTTAGCCTTGGATCTTCGTCAACAGTCTGCAGTGGGGCATCATGTCAAATGTTTTCCAGAAATGTAGGAATGTGGAATCTGCCTGCTGCCCTCCATCCATGGTTTGTAGAATATCTTATGAGAAAAGGGAAAGCTGGGCTTTGCACGAGTGATGCTTTCTATATCTGTGCTGATGTATGAACAGAAACTTTTCTGTCTCGAGGAAATTTATTATATCGAAACTCAGCAGCAAACTTCACACTGGGCCAGAGATTGCAATAAGTGCCTCAGAGTACGCTCTGTAAAACCAAATAGGGATTCCTTCTCAACCCGGTGACTGATTTATTTTCAACACTTTTGGATGCTTCTCTATCCCATGGATAACTGTCTCAGTTTCTTCCATCCATGAGTTTGTGCGACAGTCAAAAACATTATGTTTGTGTAACCCTTCTGTGTGAATGAAATCTTAAAAGTTAAATTTAAATCTGCAACTTTTCATTTTTACTATCTTCTGTTGCACCTCAGACCGACTGAAGAGAGATGGGATAGAAGCTTTCAGTCAGCTTAGTGATTTGACATTCTCACATTCTGTGCAAGATCTTCCGCTAAGATAAGATAATGGAAGTTGTTTTATGCTTCGCGCATTGATCTTCTTATAGATGCATGAATTACTACTAAATGTTGAATGATGACATTTGCGTATTCTTTTTTGATCCTAGAGTGCAGCAATCTCTTTTTCTTCATATTTTCTTAATTTGATTATTAAACCACAGAGCATCTTTTCCATTTGTAATCACATAATTAGGCACATATGTCTCCAGAGAATGATTTTTCAGTCACTTTAAACTTTGCTCGTAATTCCTGTTGGCTTTCATATTGGAACTAAATGACGTCTGTTCATTGTCTAAGTGGATTGCTAACAACTGCTTATCTTTCTAGTGTAAGTTCTCTCCTAGCCTTCTTGGTGAATTTATTAACTTCAGTAACTACCATCGCTATGATGACATGATGATCACTAACCCCTGTTTATATACTGTATAGGGTTGGGCCTGTTTGCAGCTATTAACTTCTAAATATTTCCATTGTGTGTGAGTTGTCTAACTAGTTGTTCAAGGCAGTTTTCAGAAAAGTGTTCAAAATTCTTCCACAAGACTGCTTCATACCACCTGCGATGAGTCCATAGATGTACAGTGTATACTCGATATAAAGTTGTCTCCAATTGATAATGCCTGATCTGAGTATTTCTGCACAACTGAATGTAGACTTTCCTTCAATGATTCTACAATTCTTATAGTGGAATTAGGTGGCTGGTAAAAAATCTGATTATTAACTTGAGTTCACCTTGGCCTGCTACTCACGTCCAGTAACTTCACAGACAGACTCAAATTCAACCTTAATAGACACATTATTTTTGTTCACAGCAATGAACACCCTTCCTCCTAGGCCACCTAATCTTCTTTTCTATATTTTGTCACTAAATATTTTGGAGCTTTTCTACTTCAGCTTTCAGCCAGCTCTCGAATCAGAATAATTTGAGCGCGACAACTTTCCTCCAGGGAAGTAAGCGATCTGATTTTGCTGTCTACATATAGACTGGTTGAAACCTGGTAGTCAAGGGAAGGCAGGATTCAGTTAAGATTGTGGATGGGGCCGTAATCAGTTACTATTGGTTGCTTTTACATTTATACACAATTTATTTTAAACCCGTAATTCCAGACTCAACAATAAATAAAAATACCACACGTTATTAATGAAGGAATAAACAACTGTGTAAATAATAGTGTTTTCAGTTAGTTACAATTTAGCAAATCACCATTAAATACAGATACAGCAGATAATGTTTTAAAAGCAAGCCACTGTGATCTGGGCAGAAGGCCTTACAGGCCAGGAATGGCAGTAAATTAAGAATTGTGAAAAACTCGCCGGAACTTACAAATTACAGTTGTTGAAGCATTAAAGGCAAGTCGCCACAAACACAGCAGAAGGCATCAGACGCCAGGAATGGCAGTAAATAAAGTTTTAAGGCTTACTGCTAAAATACAAATATCAAATTAGAATTTTAAGGCAAATGACCACAATCACGGTTGAAGGCCTTACACACCAGGAATGGCAATAATATAAAAATTTTGAAACCTGCTATAAAACAGCAAATACAATAGCAGAGATAAAAAAAAGGCAACTGATCACCAAACGGGTGAAATAAGATGATGGTAAACTTTGTAACATGACTTTTAAAATCAACTGAAAACTACACTGCTAGATTTATTCCAGAAGGCGACCAGAGCTATTAATTACACATATATAACCTTTAATGTGGGCATTACAAGATATTGTAATAAACAATACAATAATAAAACGCAAGGACCAGTACATAAGTTCCTTAAAGGGTACTGAGGCAGATTATACCTGCAGAAGGTGTGGGCTGAAGGAGCATTACACTGAACTACTGGCCATCGGACCTCCTTTTAGAACACACCTCTTACAAGAACCAAGAGGCCACAGACGGTGCTCCAGGAATCGACCTCTGAGAAGGTCTGGCAACAAACTCTTTTGCAAGCGATGAGATAGGCAGCCAACAGTTGTTTTCACTTCACAAGATGGAAACTCAGACTAGTGGCAGTCTAATGAATGACTAGAGATAATCTTGCTGAAGGTACCTGACGATCGATAAACCAAATGCATCAATGGAACAATACGCCAAAGCCGGAACCAGTGCTCTGCACTACGTCTCCAGAATACTGTGCTTAAAGCACCCTGAACGAGAAAGGAATCACTACCACCAGAGTAGAAGAATCACCAACTGGCCTACAATCAAGAAAGCTGTGAAAACTACACGCCTTACCGGACAGCAGTGGCAAGGTGAGGAAACATACACTGCCAGTACATACATGTACCCCCAGGGCAGGTAACTGGCGTTAGCAGCCACCAGGCAAGAAAAATTACCGCTGGTTGAACTTAACAAATTGAAACAAGTTGAACGCAGTAAATAGTAATAAGAAGTCGAGAAAAGCTAAGCAGATCAGCCTTCCTCCAGCACTCCACTCGCTGCTCTTCGCCTCGGCAACACTATGAGCAGCGACACAAACCCAAGTCACTGGTGAATCGCGAGATATCACAATAGTGGAGGTTTCTCTACTTGGATTGAAATGCACTCATCTTAAGGGTCCGGTTTACGACGAGGTCGTGCACCCTTGTGACCACAGGCGGTCCTGGCATGTTCTGGCACTGCGCGGACCTGGCTCCTCCTGAGTCCCCAACCGAACTGGCCCACTCACACGACGCGGAAAAACGATGACGACGACCCAAAGATAGGGCAACAGATACTACATGCTGCCACTAGTGGACAGGCAGCACTTGCGTAACCGAGTGGCGCCAGTCAACACGGGAAGAAGACAAAACAACCGCAACCATGCCAACTAAACGATACCGTCTGGCCTCCAACAGAGGGCGGAAACCTACAAACAGCACCAACTTGAGCCGCAGCATGGCTTACCGGTGAGCATTTATCAGAGGACCTCAAACTATTGTATAGTGCACAAAGGGAGTCCTACAGCCATCCATCCCATAATGCAAGTCCAAAAATCTGCAACAGTGACCACCACAAAATTGATGGAGCCTCAGATTGGGACACTCTACTCAGCTCCAAACCAAAGGACCCCGATCGACTACGGGTATGATGTTGCAAATCATGGACTCTGCTTGCTCCCCATGAGCGAGACTAGAAGGAGGTAGACTGAACATACAGTAAAATCTTCCAGTGATAAAATACCATATATTGAGGTGTTCTGTGATGTATGGACTATTGAGAAGTAGCTTTTTTTTAGGACACATGTTCAACAAGGTTTAATTTACAAAAATTTAAAAAAAGTAGCCAGTAAAGACGCTACGCTTTTCTACTAACTCCTAGTGAGACGCTACATTGTTCAAAAGAGGAGGTACTGCAGTGGGTGTTCCTCAGAATTTGACTACGGGTCATTTGCTTTTTCATTCTATGTATATGATCTACCATTTTTCTGGACAAAGGTGCAAGTTATTTTTATGAATAATACAAGTACAGTTGCAAACTGGCCAAAGAATGTTCAACAGAGAAAATAGTAAATGGCGTTTTTGTAAAAAGTTACTACTTGGATTTTCAGAATCAGTCAGAAGAGCACACTTCTGCAGCTTTGTACTGTAAAAGGCTATAACATATTAATATTATCCACTGTTGGACTACACCCAATGTTAAGATTTGCTGCTACAGCTCTGATGTTGGACAATGTCTGACACATTTCCATTAGTGTAAAATAAATAATTATAGGGGAGAATGCAATGGGTAGAAAAATTGGATTGAAAGAGTTAAGTGTGTACATTAATGGAAACATATATAAATTAAGAAACAAAGAAAAATATTATACCTTTTAAAACATTTGGGTTTAGTATTCATGTCTTAGCATAATGGTGTAATTTGAGGCCATACATAACAGTAAATTGCCACAGTCTGGATATTATGAATGATTAGTGGACTGGGGGGGGGGGGGGGGGGGGTGGTAACATTTTCATCGCATAGAAGAGAATTTCTGGAATTACAAATGGGGCTTGCATGTATATGTCTTACAGGCATTTGTAAATTCATAAACTGGTGAAATTGGTTGTCAACAATCCTTTCTAGTTGGAGAGAAATAATGTTGATTATAAATACAGCCTTAGAAGGGAAAATAAGCTGCACTCTCATTAAAGTGTTTGTAACTGAAGATTAAAGTTGTTTCTAGTTGACAGCTCACCTTTACTACAGAGAAATTACAAAACATAAGTTAGTAGTCAGTCACATGCCTGTATATGGTCAACATGTAGCACTGTATATACAGGGTGATTCAAAAAGAATACCACAACTTTAGGAATTTAAAACTCTGCAACGACAAAAGGCAGAGCTAAGCACTATCTGTCGGCGAATTAAGGGAGCTATAAAGTTTCATTTAGTTGTACATTTGTTCGCTTGAGGCGCTGTTGACTAGGCTGAAAACCAAACTACCCGAGGCAGCCCGTGACAGAGCACTTCATCACTGGCCTCCAAGAAGCCCTGATCTTACCCACTGCGATTTTTTCTTATGGGGGTATGTTAAGGATATGGTGTTTCGGCCACCTCTCCCAGCCACCATTGATGATTTGAAACGAGAAATAACAGCAGCTATCCAAACTGTTACGCCTGATATGCTACAGAGAGTGTGGAACGAGTTGGAGTATCGGGTTGATATTGCTTGTGTGTCTGGAGGGGGCCATATTGAACCCTCTGAACTTGTTTTTGAGTGAAAAAAAAAAAAAAAAACCTTTTTAAATACGCTTTGTAATGATGTATAACAGAAGGTTATATTATGTTTCTTTCATTAAATACACATTTTTAAAGTTGTGGTATTCTTTTTGAATCACCCTGTATTTTTAATAAATGTGTGTTAACTGTTGGTCACATGACTTTTCCACATCTCAGTGTTCATAACAAATATGGTATGTGGAACATGCAACTGATCAACTTAATAAAAGTTTACTTTTATTATATGTATCACTTTTTGTTGGCACAGGTATGAAGATGTTCAAAAAGATCAAAAGAGGTTATTTTACATTTGATGTGAAACCACGATGGCACAGTAATTGTTACGAAATACCAAAGGCTGCCAATCTCTCTGGACAACATATAGTCCCTAATATAAACTAATTGTTCTTGTGGTTAGAACTGATCCCTCCTTAAAATAATGGGTTATGAACAATTACTTGCTACATTAGTAATAAAGATAAATATGATGAAATAAATTTTTGTAGATTCGCAAAGCAGATATTACTTTTTAGTTTAATTTTCACAGCCAGTTGACACTATTCATAGGGAGTTTAGCACATTACATACAAGCATATTTCTGAAATAAGATTTGGATTTTGATTATTGTAAAAAGGAAAGTAACATGCTGCATGCTCAGAAAGTAGAAACATGATAGCATCTTCCATGGGAAGATAGTGATGCAGCTGCCGCAACAGAAAACATTTGCACATATAGGCAGTCTGTGCTTATGCCACCATAGCACATACCTGACTGACTGGTACCATATTTCCTGCTAACTAGCCATGGCTCGCAGTCCAAATGCAACTGGAAAACATGGTAAATATAGTGATCAAGTTGGTTCACAGAGAGCCTCACAGTTTAACGAAGTTAGATATCAGAGATGCCATTTCAAAAATTTAATTGTTTTGAAAACTTTGTAAACTCAATAATTTGTGATATCGTGCAATCAGGAACACTGTCTGTAACCTATAACCCATGAAGTAGAATTTAGTGTCTGATATTTTCTGTAACAGGTTCGTAGCACTGGTCCAATTGATGTATTAACTCACCAACCTGTAAAAGGTCGACGTCGTGGTGGTGGTATCCGATTTGGAGAAATGGAACGTGATTCACTATTGTCACATGGAGCTTCTTTCTTGCTGCAGGACAGATTGTTTCACTGTTCTGACAAGACAAAGGTATGATTGTTGAAAGATGATTGAGTAGATTGTGGTTGCTCTTCACTTTTACCATTTTAATTATGTGGATTACCTAATGTACAGTGTTTCAGAGCACATTTGTCATAATTAACTGATTTCTTGCTTCAGTGGAAATTTTCTAGTTGTTTTAATACATCATAAATTTAATGTGTTTACAGCGACATAAATACATTTAACAGTTCAAACATTTTGAGTTGGCTCCTCTTTCTTACAAAGTTGCATAATTAATAACCCATGTCCTCTGATAAAAGTTCCCAGCAAGAAGTGAGAAAAGATTATGTATCTTGCATCATGCGAGAGAGGACATGATGACACATTCATTGTATGTTATATGCATGCAAGCACAGAACATTTTTAACTCTCATTTTGTATATAACTGCCCATAGTGCACCACAGAATATTCTTTACCACCATATATAAAATGTGTTCTTGCCTTGTACATATTCTAGCAGTTAATATGGATTCACAGTTTAGCAAAGGATGTAACATTTAAAAACTCATTAGAATTTGTAAAGATCATTGAAACTGAAATTCTGGTTGTTTAACCTCTTCCATGACTGATTTGCTGTTGTTTTGATACGTTTTTGCATTCTTGGAATAAGCAGACCTCTATGCATTCTACAGTTTCCATGAATAATAAAATGTTTTACAATATTTACTGAGTACAAGCTTTTTTTAAGAATTCCAGTTAAGTATATTTGCTGTAATGATTTTTATGTCCCAAGTTAAAACTATGCTGACTCAGGATTAAAATGTGAATCCTAACCTTTCACTGTCAGTGCACTACCAGTCACACCATTTGAGACTGCCTCCAGGAGTGACTTCAACTATAATGTATCGTATTGTGTATGCCGATAAAATTTTTGTTTGTAAGTAAGAAAATATGTGTATTGAAAGATAAGCTCTTTACACAAAGTACTCGAGTTCATTATGCTCCCCTTCCCTCATGTACGTGTCACTCTGTGTTGATTTGTTGTTACTTATAGCTTGCTCTGAAGGTAAATAAGAACAGAATGTCAGCTACTTTGCAATTTTTCACAGTCTGAGAAATACGATTTGATCAGACATGGTTGTTTGTGTCTTTTCTCGCATTTGTAAATAAACTGCTGATGTGCTTTTATTGGTCCCTTTATTTTTGCAGACACTCATATGCAAGAAATGTGGAAATATTTTGAGTCCACTCTACATTCTGAACCGAAAGCAAGATCACCATGAAAGTGTGATTCAGTGCAGGATGTGCAAAGACAGCAGTGCAGTTCAAGAGATTGAGATTCCTTACATATATAGATATCTTGTTGCACAGTTAGCATCTGTAAATATTAATCTCAAGCTGGATGTAACAGAAGAGTGATTAATATTCAGAAAGATATTATGAAGTGTTTTGTATGTGTATATTTTTGTACATTGTGTATAAAATAAAATTTATGATTGTTTAACTGATACAGAATTTTTTTCCAGAGTTAGAGCTTATTTATTTATGTGCCCAATATGATGAAACTGGTACTGGTAGAATTTTCTTCCATTGTAAGTACAATTCAACTTAAAAACTGCTGTCAAAAATTTTTTACAAATGACAACAGAAGAAAAGGATGAAAGGTTAACTGCAAGAAGGAAATATCTCAAATTTTACAAGTTCTCAGTAAACCAAAAAATGTTTTTAAAAATTGGAATTGTAAGTAGTATGAAAATTTCCTTCCTGATGAAGTTCCTGAATGGTTCTTACATACCACAGTATTTTCACTCCAAAATGTGTTGTCGCATCGTAACCAGAATCAAATCCAAATACAACAGCTGGGTAGTCAATGAGGTACAACAATTAGCAATGACATCATGTTTATTATGTATGGACAGAACAGAACCAAACTCCTGGGTGGAGAGTGATACTATTTATAGAAGCATTGAATATTTCAGAATATACAAAAATTACAACCATAAGAAGTTTGAGAAACTTTAAGAAACAATATTTACTAAGTAACAATAAATGCTAGTGGTTGGGTTTGAAATGGCAATCCACAGCACACAGACACTAACTGCTACTCCACAAGGCACATAGTACAGCTTGTGGCATTAATTCCCCTTCTGAAGAAACAGTGACCTGCTGTCTCAGAAGTTCTCACTGGAGCCAACTGGATGTAGATCTTTTGGGAGCACTGATTTATCCTCATGATCAAGTCATGTCACATCCTCTTCACTATGGATCAGCACTGAAGGTAGGCTCTTCAATCAAAGCATCATGACTGTAGAGAAGATGTATATCTTTACCTCAGGACTGTGGTAAGGTGTAATACAGAGGACATCTCTGCACTTTTGTCTTCTGGATGAAAGGTCATAATTCTTGACTTGGTATGTGACATCCAACAAGTGACAAAGAATACAACAATGTGGTCCAAAGTAGTGCTTTAGTATAACTTTTATGATAGCCCCACTTTCCACATGGATATAAAAATCCATACCAAATCTTACAGACTGTATCTCAGTGCCTGGTGCTTGGTATTACAGCACTCTCAATCTTTCTTCTGGATGTCCAGGATACATAAGTGTGCCAGCTATCTTGCTCATTCAGTCCTATTGATGAGGTATTTCACGTAGCCATCCTGAGTATCATCCAGTTGAAATGGAAACAGCATATCCATTATTGTTTCAGCCTCACAACCTTCTGTTACATTATTATGTCATGACAGGCATTATTGAATCCCAATATCTCTGTTCAGCATTTTCATATATTGAGTGTTTCTGCCAACATCATACTGTGTGAGGCCATTCATCTGTGGATGCTAGGCAATTGTCATCATGTGGGTGATGCTGCAACATGAAATTACCTCTGATCCTAGTCTCTACAGAAAAACTTTTTCACAGAGATCATTCCATAGGGTGGGCTGTGCTTCAAAATGATAACTTTGACAAGGAACTTTTTAGTTTCCGAGCCTCTGGCAGTTGACACAGCCTTGGTGCCAGAGTAGTGTTGAGGTAGTCAGTGCAGATTATTATCCCTCAATTCCCATTTGGAACCTCCTGAAGAGCCCAATCCAGTTCAGTGGAATGGAGCTGCTGTAGGCAGAATTGGTACCAGATGCCTCATAGGTAATTGTGGCAGGTGATTCCACCACTGGCATTCCTTACAGTGGCTCACATAGTTCTAATGAATTGGTAGAGACCTGGGTTGTGTGATTCTGTCTTTAGTCTTCACAAATCCCAAGTGACCAGATGTTGGAGTATTGTGGAAATACTTCAGGATAGCTGGCTGTAGATGAGTTGGGATGTTGTGCAACCATTACCACCCCATCAGATCATAATTCTTCTTCTGCAACTGGAATCTTCCTTTGGTCAGTTCCTCATTCTTCAAGGCTTCCATAGTTTTCATCCATACTGGACAGTGCCCATCGTATCAGTCGACCCAACAGATCCTTCTGGCTAATCAGCTTGCATGGGGAATGTTGGCCTGTCACAATAGTGAATGGTTTGACAAATAAGTATGACTGGAACTAGTTGATGGTTCAGACAACTACAAGGAACTTTTTCTCGATTGTAGAAAAGTTCTTCTTGAACTTGAAGATTACTCTGGAAGAATAAGCTATCACCTATTCAATATCATTTTGAAGTTGTACTAGAACTGCCCCTTTCCTCTAACCATTAGTACGTGTATAAATCTGTCTTGACATCCTTGTCATATAGTGCTAGGACTGGAGATGATGTTAACATCTCCTTGAGGACAAGTAAATACCTTTCTTGCAACTCATTCCAGGGTAATTTTGCATCTCCCTGTAGTAGTTCTTTCAAGTTACATGCCTTGGTATGGAAGTCCTTTATGAATTTCTGTTAGTATGAACAGATTCCTACAAAACTTCCCGCAGCATGAATGTGGGAATTGGAAAATCTGTGGCTCTTCTTATTTTCTCTGGATCAGGACAGAAACTAGATACCCAAAGATTTTTATTTCTTGGGTGACAAAGAGACTTTTTTGGATTGAGGCAGAGGCATGTAGTCTGAACGCTAGATGTTCTTCAAATGTCTTTAAAAAATTACTGTCATCCACATAATAAAGAAATGTAGCCCCTTTCAGGTGTCAAAGCAGATTGTCCATTATACAATGGGAGGTGGCTGGAGTGTTACGTAGTTCAAATGGCATAACTTTGATCTCATTAAGGACACCAGAATTTATTAAGGCAATCTTTTTCTGGTCAGCCAAATCAATTCTGATTTGCCAATAACCTGTCAACACATCCATAGTTGAGCACAACTTTGCTCCTTTCAAGCAATCTAGGACATCATAAATGAGCAACAGCAGGTAGATATCTTTCTTCGTGATTTTGATCAGTCATCAGTAACCAACACAGAAACTCTATGGTCCACCTTTTTTCTTCACAAGGATGACGGGAGAGGACCAAGAACTCTGTGAAAGTTCAGTGATGTTATCTTGCAGCATTTTCTCCACTTCCTCCCAGATTATATGCAATTCAGCTGACAAAACACTATAGGAATGCTTGTTAAATGGTGGATGACCCCCAGTATTGATACGTTGTTTTGCCATGTGCTATTTGATCTGTCTTTTGTCCATTCAAAATCATCTGAAATTGGCATAGAATGGCTAAAACTCACTGACAGTGTTCCTTGGTCAGGTCAGATTCTATTGGCAGTGCAATAGTAGCTTCTTCCACCACATTGTCTGTAGTGGTAGCAAAGCACTGAGATGAGTTTGGCTGCTCATAATAATTGTTTTTTTCTCTCATTATTATTATTTTACACATCAAGGACCAAAGAGAGGAGAAAATCTCCATGGTCGTGGAATGAGTCAGTAAATGAAGTTAACACCAGAAAAGTTAGCAGATAAAATATGATTTGCAGGAATCCTATGCAAACATCTAGTTGCTTTGTGTATGTTTGTGTAATCAAGGTTACAACACACAAATTAGCTTAATTTTTTTTCCGGTGCCTTCCTGACATAATGGAATGAGTGAGCTATGAGGAAGTCCTTCAGTTTAGATAATAAAGTGCAAAGATAATTGCTGCTCACTGAAAATGGATGCAGCAGAATACTACAAACCTTCCTGCACAGTAGTTAAGGCATGCGATCCAAAAACAGATTTGATTTCTGCCTAGTATTAACTGAATGAAAGCTGCTAGTTCATGAGAATAAGCTCATATTGTTAACAACAAATGACATTAAAGAAATTGTGTATTGAGAGGCTAGTGTCAAACAAAATCCCAGATCCTGAACAGGGTTCAACAGGAGGCTCGCGCGCTTAAGGGATGTCTCCACTAGCCAGTTACTTCTGCAAATTGCTTTGGCAAGTTAATTTCCGAAACTTTCTGCAACTTTTTGTGTCATGTCACAAGATAGGCAAATGAAAGTTTACAATGTCATTATGAAAGATCAGTCACCACCATTATTATGGTTGTTATCATCAAAGAAAAATTGTTACAAAAGGCAAAGTTAAGAAAAGTTTGAGTGAAGAAATTTGATGCAAAGTGTACACATGTAAGTTATCAAGAAACAGGCTGTGGCGTTTAGGGATTCCAATGGTACATTTGTTTCAGCCAATCTGTCTTCATGCCATTCTCCTTTTTAATAAAGACTTTTTCATACCAGAATGGAAGACACACAAATTCTGCATGTTTGAGAAAAATTTCCAACAACTGACAAGTTCGCCAAGTTGCAAGATGCAAGAAACTGTTTCCACTAACTTGCAGAGACTACTACTGCAAGTTGACGAAACTTGCGGAAGTCAACTTGCTGGCAGTGTTGTCATGTGAAAGAACTTGCAAAAGTAGCCTCTGCAGGCGACTTGGGAAAGTTCACGTGCTAGTGGACACATGTCATTACACCGAACATTGCTCTAACTGCCCATTTCTGAGCTAAAAACCCCTGTTATGAATGGGAAGAGATACCTCACAATACTGTGTGTCATAAATCAATGAAGTTAAGCAGTTTTGCTGTTGGACCATCACTTGTTACAACTATTGTTCTAATGGTGAATATAGCAGCATTCTGTTTTTGAACAAAATCCTGAATGTGGGCATTCCATGACAGTTTACCATCTATCTGAATACCTAGTAATTTGGAGTGTTGAGATTCACTAATCTGATACCCATTCTGTTCAATCAGAATGTCAATTTTAGTTGAATTGTGTGTTAGAAACTAAAAATTAAGCCTTAGTGTGATTCAGCATCAATTTATTTTCTGCTTTCCTTGAACTTACATCATGAAATGCACTATTTGATACATTTTTTTGATAGAGGTGGAGCCCCTCCACGCCCACACCGGCATGATGGCCAACACAAAAGGTCTACTGCCATCTCTGCATAAGGGTTAGTATTCACTAAAGTGAGGTGTCGCAGGATGTGGGTACTGCGATGTTTGCGTACGTCTGGTTAGGATTAACCATTAATACGCGCTCATCTGGAGATAGATTGGTCGAAATCTGACGAAGGGTAGTGGTTTGAAGGGCAGAGGAAAAAAAGTGCCAAAGCAAGAGCCAAGGGAAAAAAACCTCTGCGAATGTTAGGTCGGGCGGCAAGAGCAGTAGCGGTTGTCTTGCTGCCTGCGATAGGTTGTGCAAGGATAGGCTTTGTTAGTAGTGGGTATCGTGCATGTCGATACCTTGACGTTGTGCGTTTGTGCTGCTCGGCGGCTGGCGCTGGGTGCTGGTACAGAGTCCTCGTTCAGCGTCCTGCAACCTGCAACAGTTAGGTTTGTTATCGGGCTTGTGTCCGATAGGTCATATACCGGAGGCACAGTGTGAGGGAGTGTTGGCGGATTGTTCGTGCGTCTGTGGGCGAGCTCGTCGGTGTCCCTGCTGTGGCCTGTTGGTCGGCTCTAATAGCAGCTGGTAGTTGCCAGTCAGTGTTGCTGATATGCAGGGGCTTACCGACGTTTGTCGCTGTTTGCGTATGTTAGTTTACCATAGGTGGTTATGCCCTAGCTAGCAGTGTCTTTGGCCGCTTGTGTTTCCACCTGTGGTTGTGATCGTAGTTTCCCAAAGTGAGGATGAAAGGATTGTTCGAGTGTCTCGAGTTCCTGTATAGTCGTGTGGCGTGTTTCTTGAATACTTCCTTGAGGGTATCAAGGCGGTATTCATGGTGAAGATCCACGGTGCGTGTGTAGCGTGGAGCATTGCTAATGATTCGTAGCACCTTGTTCTGTATGATCTGCAGGCGGCGCAGTCGTGTGGGAGCTGCATATCCTCAGACGGGAGCTGCGTACGTCATCAGAGGTCTAATCAGTGTCATGTATAAGGACCTCGACACCCTCCTATTCAGTGTGCTTTACCTGTTGAGCATTGGGTAGAGCTGTTTGAGCCTCGCGTGTGCTCGGTTGGCAACGTATTCGATGTGGTCCCCCCATGTAAGTTTCCGGTCCAGCCAGGCACCAAGGTATCTGACTTTCTCTCGGAAACGTATTGGGCGTGTATGTAGTGTTATCGGTCTACAGTGTTGGTGTTTGCGCAGTAGTTTCGGTCTGTGTGTGAACAGAACTGCTTCGCACTTGTCGACGTTTACTTTAATACGCCATCGCTCCAGCCAAGGCTCAGCTGTTCTGAGTGCTGTCTGTATTCGTGAGTTGATGTTCGACGGTTTCCAGTCTTGCGCGAGGATGGCTGTGTCATCCGCGTAGACGGCTAACGTCGTGTTTCGTGTCGCTGGGAAGTCATTGATGTACAGGTTAAACAAGATGGGTCCTAGGATGCTTCCTTGGGGTACTCCAGCTTGGATACCGTGTTGTATTGATTGTTTATCCTGCACGTTAGTGTTGAAACATCTGTTCGTGAGATATGAGTGTATGAGACGTACGAGTCCGTCCGGGAAACCAGCTTCGCTTAGTTTGCGTATGGGTCCATTGTGCCAGAGACGATCGAAAGCCTTCTCGATGTCTAGGAACACGGCCCCTGTGGCTTTGTTCATGTTGTAGCCGTGTGTTATATGTTCGACTACGCGGAGGAGTTGTTGTGTTGTCGAGTGGTGATTCCTAAAGCCGAATTGCTCCGGTCTTAGGGTGTCGTTGGCGATGCAATGCCTAGTGATGCGTTTTAGTATTACCTTCTCAACAATCTTGCTGAGCGAACACAGCAGACTGATGGGTCGGTAATTTTGTGGGAGGGAGTGGTCTTTCCCTGGCTTCCTGAACATCAGGACCTTGGCCGCCTTCCAAAAGTCAGGGAAGTGTTGGTGTGTCAGGATGGCATTCGTTAAGTGCGTGAGGTAATCTACGGCTTTATCCGTGAACTCCTGGAGGACACGGTTTTGAATGCCATCAGGCCCAGGGGCTTTTCTAGCGTTGGTGTGCTTGATAGCCCATGTGACTTCATTTGTGCTAGTACGTCTTATTTCGTTGCGTGAGGGCTGGGCTACAAGTCGTGTAACCTCCTGGTCCGTTTCAAGTGTCAATGCTGGGTCTGAAGGAAACAGATTCGGCATGAAAGACGCTGCAAGTGTTGTGGCCATAAGCTCTGCCTTCTCCGTTGCGGAGTAGGCTGGGCCATCTGGTCCTTGTAACGTGGGAATGTAATGTTTCTCCCTGGTGAAGTGTCTGGCCAGCTGCCACACACTAGGACGTGTGGTATCCAGCCCAGCGAGTTTCTGTCCCCATTGTTCGTTTCTGAATGTTTGAATTTTATTCCGTATTATGCCCTGGAGTCTGTTGACGTGCAGTTTATAGAACGGGCGCCTGGTATGCTGCCAGTATCTCCTGAGGCGGTTCCTCATTGAGATAAGGCCCAGGATTTCCTGGGGCAGGGCCGCCGAGTGTTGTCTTGGTGTTGTAAATGGAATGGCGTCAGTCATTGCGTCTTGGACGGCAGTTGTGAGAGCCTCCACAGCCTCATCGATTTGCTGTGTGTTGTTAATTTCGTGGGTGTCAGGAATGCGACTATCAAGCGTTTCCTTGAACAGTGTCCAATTCGCACGCTTGTAGTTAAGCATCCTGCGTGGTTCGATGTCCTGCGGTGTCTCTTCCATGTGCAGTATTACAGGCATGTGGTCTGAGTCCAGATCGTTTTCAACCGTTAGGTTGAGTGTGCATGTGATGCCCTTTATGAGGGCTATGTCTAACACGTCTGGCCTATGTCGGGCCTGTGTAGGCACGAACGTGGGAACGTCCGGTCCAAGTATAATGTAGTTTCGGCCTAGTGCGTGTTCGTACAGTTTCTTGCCGTTGGAGGTTCGTATTCGTGAGTTCCAATCAGGGTGTTTTGCGTTGAGGTCTCCAGCGGCTATTACCCGCGGTGCTATGTTGAGTACTGTGCTGATATCGCATGTTACTATGTTTTTAGGAGGATTGTATAGCGATACCAGTCTGGTGTTGGCTCCGTTGAACTTGACCCTGACGGCCGTAGCCTCTAGTCTTTCAAGTGCTGGGAGCTCAATGTTCGTGTGGTCTATGTCTCTGTGTATGATGATTGCCATGCCGCCTCCCCTCCTGCCATCCGCTCGGTCGGTACGATAGACGCAATAACCTGGGAAGTTTAGTTGTTTGTGAGGCGTAAGCAGTGTTTCGTTCACGAGCGATTCGGATACCCTTTCGCTCCATGAACGCGGCCATTTCGGCTTTTTTGCTTGCGATCCCATTGGCATTCCAAAACAGGATCTGTGTGATTGTGTGTAAGTCTGCGTATCGGGGCTGGTGTGGTGTATTATCCATGTAGTAGTGTAAAAAGCGGTGTGATAGTGGCTTGGAAGCTAGTCCAGTTGAGCGTACCCGACATGAACTGCATGAAGAGTTGTGAGACACACCCCATAATCTTCGTGACTATTTCGGTGGTCGTGCGTCTGGGGAATAATGTTTCCATTATTCTCTGGAATGTTGTCGTAGTGTTCGTCATGTCGGCCTGCGAGTTATTGGTCGTGTTAGCGGCCGCTTGTTCCAGTGTTGGCGTTTGGTGAGGGCTGGCCTGCGAGTCGGTTGTTCGTGTGGCAGTTGTGGGCGCCTGTGTATTCTCTGTGGTGAGTGGGTGTGTAATGTGGGTTGTTGAGTTGGTGTCCGGGATGTATTCGTGGGTGTTGGTGTTCTGTTGCCTGTGTACTTGTTGTGGTGTGATCGTGTTCCTCGTGCTGCGGCTGTTTCTCCTTCTCCTTCTCCTCCTCCTCTGGCGCTGTGGTTGTCCCTGTGTAGATGCGTTTTCTGTAGCCTGTGGTGGGCTGCAGTTCGCGATCTCAGGGGGTAGGGTGGTGTTGTTGCTTGTTTCGTGTGGTGTGCCCGGTGCGGGTGTGGTGTCAGGTGTTGTGCTTGTCTGTTGTGTGTGTGTTGCTGGGGGTGTTTGCTGAGCGTGTTCTGAGCTCTGGGGCTCTTCTGACCATCCCGCGCTGCTGGGGCTGCCAGCGACCAATCCAGCGAAGGATATTCCACTTCTTACTGGGCGCGGGGGCGGTAGGTTTCGCATGTTTCGCGATTTTGCGCCTCAGAGCTGCTTTGTAAACAATGCACCCTCTGTAGTTTGCCGGATGGGCAGCACCACAGTTGGCGCACTTGCGGGGTGCTGTATGGGGGAGTTTGCAGCGTTGGGTTGTGTGACCGCCAGCGCAAATGCGGCAGCGGGGTGCGAGACCGCATCTGATACCCGCGTGCGCATAGCGCTGGCAGTTGTGGCATTGTTGGGGGGTGCGCGGCGTGTTGTAAATTTCTACATTTACGACCATGTGAAGAAATAGCTTTAACTTCAGCAGGTCGCGGGATTTGGCCGTGTCGGCCAACTCCGCCATGTAGTTATGAGACGGTCTCGCTGTGCCGAACTCTGACATTCGGTTTACCCGAATGCACTCCCACCCGAGAGCAGATAGTTCATTGTGTACTGTGTCAGTCGGGTTTCGTGAGTCTATCCCCTTTATCACGTACTGCTGTGTTTTTTCCAACACTGTCCTGTACGTGAAGTGTTCTACCTTCCTTTCTTTGAGAAAGTCCAGTAGATTTGTGTAGTCTGCCTTGTTCGCCACGTACAGTGCGGCGTGTTCCCCGGTGAGCTTAGAGTAGTATGTTGTGGGGCTGTGCTGATTGTTAAATTCCTTGTTTAGGAGACTTAGGTCTCCGTAGTTGTGAATGATGACCGGTGGGAAGCCAGTCGCGGTGTTGTTTGTGTTCTGCGTAGCTGCTTGTATATTTGTGGTTGCTGCAGTTGCAGGGTTGTTTGTGTTGGTCCCTGTGTTGTTATTGTTGTTTGTTCGCTATGTAGATGGTGTTGGCAGCAGCGCTCGGCCGTTGCCTCGTGAGTTTGTGGGCTCACTTGTTTGCGTATTTGGCTGCTGTTTGCGCCTTGGGCCGACCTGCTGCCACGGCCCGTCTTCATCTGTGTTTGTTGTGTCCTCTGTCGGCTCTGGATCCGGTTCCGTCGGTGCCTGGGCCGCCAGAGGTGAAATAGGGGGCATGTCCTTCTGTTGTTCAGCAGGTGCCTGTGTGTGTGGTGTGGGTGTTTCTGTTTGTGTGTTTTCACTGCCCATCAGCTCTGCGATCAGCTCCAGCTGTTCCGCGATCTGTTTGTCCTTCAAGGCAACCTGCTCTTGGAAGGTGGACAGTGGGACGGAAATGATGGCGGGAGTAGCCAGCATTACCGCCTCTTGTGCTGCAGCTTTGCTGTGGGTGAGTGGTGGGGAAGCACAGGAAAGATCGGACATCTTTGCTGTTTCGGGAGTATTTATTTATTTGGATAGGGAAGGATGGATGCACGACAATTTTGCTCTTTTTCAAGAAGCAACAATATTTGCTTTTTAGCGAAAGCGCTGTGTATCGTGTTCCTACAGAAGAGGGGTGTCCCTACGACCTATCTGCGCGGAGTGCAATGTGCGGTGCAAGAGAGTGCGGGTTGAAGAGAGCGGCCTACAGTGCGCGAGGTTATCCGACGTGAACGGGCCCCTGACACTGAGATTACCCTACCAAAGAACGGGAGAGTCCCGCTGGGGAGATTTGCAACCGAAGTTGCAGGAAGTTGAGCCGAAGCTCTTGCCACTTAGCGCCCAAAAGCGTTAAGCGGCTTGCGCGGGTTCGTGCCGCTCAGTAGAGCGTCACTGGCAGCTACGCCAGTTGCAGCTTGTTAGAGACCACTCCGAGGAGCTATCAGCGGGCAGCTACGCCAGGTGCAGAGAGCAGCGTTCCGCTCGGGTCGGCTGCTCGACTGCGAGTCGCGCTATTTGAAACATTGCCTGTGTTGCACTTTACTTGCCCCACTACCATCACCACCCCACTGTCATCAGCAAACAGAAATATTTTAGAATTGCCTGTTGTATTAAAAGACACATCATTTATATATAGGATGTTCAGAAACCCTCTGAGAATTTAGTAAGGGTGTTGCAGGGGAGGTTGCGCTGAGAAATAATTGTTTAAAAAAAATTAAATACGGGGCTATTACAAATGATTGAAGCGATTTCATAAATTCACTGTAGCTCCATTCATTGACATATGGTCACGACACACTACAGATATGTAGAAAAACTCATAAAGTTTTGTTCGGCTGAAGCCGCACTTCAGGTTTCTGCCGCCAGAACGCTCGAGAGCGCAGTGAGACAAAATGGCGACAGGAGCCGAGAAAGCGTATGTCATGCTTGAAATGCACTCACATCAGTCAGTCATAACAGTGCAACGACACTTCAGGACGAAGTTCAACAAAGATCCACCAACTGCTAACTCCATTCGGCGATGGTATGCGCAGTTTAAAGCTTCTGGATGCCTCTGTAAGGGGAAATCAACGGGTCGGCCTGCAGTGAGCGAAGAAACGGTTGAACGCGTGCGGGCAAATTTCACGCGTAGCCCGTGGAAATCGACGAATAAAGCAAGCAGGGAGCTAAACGTACCACAGCCGACGGTTTGGAAAATCTGACGGAAAAGGCTAAAGCAGAAGCCTTACTGCTTACAATTGCTACAAGCCCTGACACCCGATGACAAAGTCAAACGCTTCCAATTTTCGGCGCAGTTGCAACAGCTCATGGAAGAGGATGCGTTCAGTTGGAAACTTGTTTTCAGTGATGAAGCAACATTTTTTCTTAATGGTGAAGTGAACAGACACAATGTGCGAATCTGGGCGGTAGAGAATCCTCACGCATTCGTGCAGCAAATTCGCAATTCACCAAAAGTTAACGTGTTTTGTGCAATCTCACGGTTTAAAGTTTACGGCCCCTTTTTCTTCTGCGAAAAAAACGTTACAGGACACGTGTATCTGGACATGCTGGAAAATTGGCTCATGCCACAACTGGAGACCGACAGTGCCGACTTCATCTTTCTACAGGATGGTGCTCCACCGCATTTCCATCATGATGTTCGGCATTTCTTAAACAGGAGATTGGAAAACCGATGGATCGGTCGTGGTGGAGAACATGATCAGCAATTCATGTCATGGCTTCCACGCTCTCCCGACTTAACCCCATGCAATTTCTTTCTGTGGGGTTATGTGAAAGATTCAGTGTTTAAACCTCCTCTACCAAGAAACGTGCCAGAACTGCGAGCTCGCATCAACGATGCTTTCGAACCCGAGTGTGGGAGGAACTTGATTATCAGCTTGATGTCTGCCGAATCACTAAAGGGGCACATATCGAACATTTGTGAATGCCTAAAAAAACTTTTTGAGTTTTTGTATGTGTGTGCAAAGCATTGTGAAAATATCTCAAATAATAAAGTTATTGTAGAGCTGTGAAATCGCTTCAATCATTTGTAATAACCCTGTATATTGTGCCATTCACGAGTTACTTCGGATTGAAGTTAGCCAGTCATGTCATTGCACATGCAGATTCAAGCACCTGAACACAGTAAAATGCAATAATGCACAGACATCTGTGGATCCGTGAGTTACCACTTGTTAAGATACTCATTACTACTGAAAATGTGCCCTTTTTGGAAGTGATAAATTTAAGATAGATGATCAAAAGATATGTTCGCTCAGTTTGAGAAGACCAAAGAAGAAAAAAATATAGCAGCACAGTCTCTGGCAGGCTGCTTGAATTTGCATGTGCAACTAATGTCAATGCTAAATAACTTGGAAATGGGACTACTTATCGAATTTTTTCTTTTAAGAATTATTTCTCAGCTCAACCTTCCCTGCAATGCTCTTACAGATAACATCTCATAGCCATTCTTATTACTGTTAAGAGTGACCTTTTTCTGTCTGTTCTTAAAGTTTGAGAGGATTCAGTTGTGAGCTGCTGCTTTTATTCCATAATGGTCCAACTTCTTCAGTAATAGTCTGCGATCAACACAGTCAAACACCTTAATTAAATTAAAGAAGATACATAGCATTTGCAACTTTTTCTTTACTCTATCCTATGACTCAGAGAGAGAGAGAGAGAGAGAGAGAGAGAGAGAGAGAGAGAGAGAGAGAATACAGCACTTTCAGCTGTTAAACCACTTCTATAACCAAACCGTACTTTTACAGCAAATTATGTAAGATGAGATGATCAATTACAGCCTTTGTAATAACTTTAGCAAACACTGAGCTCATAGAAATAGGTCTCAAACTCTCTATGTTATCCCTTTCTCGTTTTTTAGAAAGTGGGTTCACTATCAAGTCCTTCAGTTGTTTAGGGAACTGACCACTCCTAAAGGCAAAATTACATATGTGGCCAAGTACTGGGCTACCATGTGAGGTGTGTTCAAAAAGTAAGGTGACTACATTTTTATGAAAAAATATTTACTTCTTCATTGATATTCATGTTGTCCCCTTCAAAGTAATACCCCTCAGATACAATACACCTGTGCCATTGCTTCTTCCAACCCTCGAAGCACTTTTTGCTACAGCCTTGAGTACTTCCAGCGATGCAGTTTTTATTTCCTCAGTCGTTGAAAATCTTTGTCCTTTCATATGTCTCTTCAGTTTTGGGAACAGGAAAAAGTTGCAGGGGGCCAAGTGTGGTGAATATGGTGGCTGAGGCATGATTGTCATGTTGTTTTTGGCCAAAAAATCTCTCACAAGCAACGATGAATGAGCAGGTGCATTGTCATAATGAAAAAGCCATGAATTGTTATTCCACAATTCCGTACTTTTCTTGTGGATTGCTTCTCGCAAAGACACATAACATCAAGATAATACTCCTTATTGATCGTACGACCTTGAGGCAAACATTCATGATGCACTATGCCACAGTAATTGAAAAACTCGGTGAGCAAAACTTTGACATTTGATTGAACTTGGCGCACTTTTTTTGGTCTTGGCTCTCCACGATACTTCCATTGGAACAATTGGGCTTTGGTTTCGATGTCATAACCATAAACCCATGTTTCGTCACCAGTTATGACCCTTTTGAGCAAATCAGGATCATCATTGACATCATTCAAGAGCTCCTGAGCAATGCTCTTGTGACTATTCTTCTGATCAAAATTGAGAACTTTTGGTACAAACTTCACTGACACACGTCTCATGCCCAAAACATCCCAAAAAATTGCATGACACAAGCCGACTGATATGCCAACGTCCACAGAAACTTCTCTTAATGTAATTTGATGATTTTCCAAAACAATTTTCTTCACAGCTTTGACATTACTATCTGTTGTTGTGCTGGGCATCCAGAACGAGGTTCGTCATAGGCACCTTCTCGGTCATCTTGGAGGAACTTATACCACTTGTAAACATTTTGTGTTACTTAGAGTAGACTCACCGTAAGCTGCTGTCATTTCAAGTGTTTTAGAGCGCTTGATTCCATTTTTCACATAAAATTTGATACAAATTCTTTGCCCCAGTTTCTATAATAATCGAAAATCGCCAAACACACTAAATCTCGTCTAACTTTCTTATCTGTAAAAAACAAATTAAGATTGCAGTACACTTGAAATTGTGAACATATGAAACAACATAACAAACAAAAAGATCGATAATCGAATGTATGTTGCCTGCGGAGTTTGAAAACTCACCTTACTTTTTGAATAGCCCTTGTATGCTGCACTGTGCTTTAGTATCCTGTTAGATAACCCATTATATCAATGAGTGTTTATTCTTCGGGACTGATGACCCTGTAGTTCAGTCCCTTTCTCTCCAAACCAACAAACCTACATTATTCTTCAGTGATGTAATTATTAACTCAGTTTCCCCCTTGTCAGTCTCAGAGAGATTTCTTTCAGGTAGCAGTCTTGGAAAGCCGTTTTTCAGTGAGTTATATGATTTCCTGTAAAAACTAAGTTTTTATTTACTTTCCGTGCTATATTTAGAAATGATGTGATGATGTTTGGTTTGTGGGGCACTCAACTGCGCGGTTATCAGCGCCCTTTCAAATTCCCAACCTTTGCTCAGCCCGATCTCACTACTTTCATGAATGATGATGAAATTATGAGGACAACACAAACACCTAGTCATCTCAAGGCAGGTGAAAATCCCTGGCCCCGCCGGGAATCGAACCCGGGACCCCGTGCTCGGGAAGTGAGAACGAGACCACGAGCTGGGGACTATATTTAGAAAGTGATTGTTAAATACTCTACATATATTTGATTTATCATAACAAAAACATTTTTACTACGTATTGATTTTATATCATTGGCCTTGTGCTGTTGGCCAGACACTTTCACGGCTGACCATATGGTTTTAATTTTGCCCTGAGAATTAGCTATTCAGTTTGTTTTTTGTCTTGCTAATGACTTTTAAAGAACCTTGTAGTACTGTTTGTAATGGGCTACTACACCTCAATTGTGATTATTTCTTAAAGTTCTAATATTATTCCCACTTGGTTCTTCATGCTATCCTTATCCCATTAGTCAGCCACACTGGTTGTCTGTCTGTGCTAGTACCCTGTTTCAAACACACTATTGGAAAGCAGCTTTCAGAGAGCATGAGATATGCCAAGGAAAACATTAAATTTGTCATGTTATCAGCATTATAAATATCGTGTCATTCTTGTTCTTTAATGATGTTTTAAAAGTGTGTCTGTTGCAACTTCTTTTCATTTCTAAATAGTTTATAATTATATTCAATTCTTTTCCTTGCACAATAACTTACAAAATTAATTTTAGTCACCAGGTACAACTGATTGTTGGTACTTTTCATAAACTGAATCAAGAACTCCTTCTAGCTTAAACAGAAATGTCCTGGTATCAAGAGTTAAGGGACCTATTGATAATTGTAATTAAAAGCTCAGTTTCATGAAATTCAACTTTCCAGCACAACATTCAGTGAGCTGTTAAGTGCAGTGCTTTCATTAATCAGTAGATTCAAATGAAATACTGCTTTTCATGTACATGGCCACTCTCCCACTTTGCAATGAGTTCCGTGGAAAATAGCCAGCTAATATATTGGGTTGGTGCATAAGTTCATATTGTTTTCCCGTAAGTTTAATAAACACTACTGATACACGCAACAGAGACTTTAGTTATCAGTAATATATTCTTCTTCACTGTTTACAAGTCTGCCATTGCTGCAGTAACTTTCCCATTCCACAATTGTAGAAATTGTGTGGTTTTGAGGCAAGCAACTCATTGAATCATGTCCTGAGTGCATTTTTTTCCGTAAAGAAAGTTCCTTGAAGGTTTTCTGGTGGAGTGTGGGAAAGAGTGAAAATCTGAGTGTGGAAGACCAGGTGAATAAGGTGGGTATGGAATGACTTCCCAACCCAACTGATATCTAGTATTTTTTGCCCCTCTAGCAGAATGCAGGCTGGCACTATCAGGAAGTAGCATCACTTCACTCAGTCTTCCTAGTCATTATTCTTGAACTGTGCCTGTAAGACATCTCAGTTGTTGACAATAAATGTCAGCAGTGATGGGTAAACCTCTGGGAAGCAATTCATAGTACACCACACCATCACTGATCCATCATATGCATAAAATAATCTTTTGTGGATGTGCACAGGTCTTTGTAAGTGGGGTTGTTGCTTTGATGGGCTCAATTTTTCTTATGTTAGCATAAAGACACAATCTCTTGCCACCATTAACGATACAGGATAGGAACAGGTGGTGTTGTCCATGAGCCAATTGATGATGTGCAAGCAGAGGTTCACATATAGTCACCTGCTGATTTTTGTGTTTTTGGTTTCAAGAATGCAGTACCCAGACAACAGATTTTTGAATCTTCCCCATTGCACGCAAATATTGCATAATGGAGGAATGATCACAGTTCATCACATCTGCCAGTTCTTTACTACACCGATGTGGATTAATGTGTGTAAATGATCTTCAAACTGTGACTGTCTGCCTAACATGGAGAGTCGCTAATGTCAAAACGATCTTACTTAAATGAGAAAGCCGTTTTGATGCCATGCTTTGTCCAATGGCATTATTCCCAGAGATTGTGCAAATTTTTCGGCTGTCTCCGCTGCTGTCGCCCCTCTATTGAACCCAAACAGAAGAATATGTCGGAAACATTCAGATTTGTTCACTTGGTACTCCATTTTCTAGAGTCCACAACTCCACTCATTATCTCCAAATGACAATATGTAAACTCAAATAGCAACAGTGAACTACAAATATGACAACTGATAAATAAACCCATAGCAAGTGGAATACCAATGTGCAAAACAAAAACACATCAAACTTATACACCAACCTAATGTATCCTGGTATTGGAGCCCTCTGAATGGTCATGTTGTTTAAGTGATGCTCTGATTTACCAAAATGTCAGTCGACATCTACAAGCAGTTCACTCATACCTCTTACATATTGATGAAATATGCTACTGTAACTTTTTTTAAGGTTGTTGCTTTGTTAAAGGGATACCTGCTAGCTGACTTCAATCTAAAAAAGAATGCAGCTCTAAAAATGTTACTACAGGAATTTTTCCATGAGTGGACCCACAACCTGCCACTACACTGTCACCTATAAGTTTTGCCAACTTCCCCTTCCCATACGTATTAAAGTCCAGGCCATGCCCAGTGAAACCCGATACATTAATAGACTCAATTGGAACTACTGCAATGTCAGCCATACCATCTCAAGCCTCATTTTAATACACTAACAACTGTATTAAGATGAGGCTGTTGATGATACTAAAGCAGCTTCAAATTTGTGCCACCAGTTTGTGAGTAGCTATCCTTTCCAGATCATACTCCCTGTCCATATCAAGACTACTGCAAGCTCCACCCACACTCCTCCTCATAGTGAAAATTTACACTTATCAAAGAACCATATTTCTGTGTTAATGAAGGTATGCTACTATAGTAAAATGGTTTTATGAACTACCTACAGTGATTTAAAATTTTGCTCAGTAGAGAGAAGGTAACAACTACTCCGCCACTAATACTACTACCACAAATACTTAACAGATTACTTGTCCAAAACAAAAATTACACATTATGCAGTAAGCTAACTTTTCTGGAAGTTTGTTCTACGGTTATTTCACAAGAAACATGAAGGAAAAAAGGTTTAAAATTATTAAAATTAATAACGGACTACAATACACAAATAAATTTGTCACTACATAGCTCTCAGATGCACTCCAGCTGCTAACTGCCCACCACTAAATGTAAATAAACACTCTCATGGATAATATGTTATCGATGAGTGCTATACACTGCAAGATAGTTGAAAAATGTAAATCCACTAATAAATTACTTACAGAGCAAATGTTACCAAATGCATTTGCTAAAAAAAACTAAAAATAAATATAAACAAAAAAATTCATACATAGATGTGTTTAAGGAAGTGGAGAGGGATTTGAATAGCATTATGCCCACTATGCATATAAGGATGATAACCAAAGTTCTCCTTGACCACTTACAACGCTTATGATCATCACTGGAATGTACATTTGTTTTGTGAGCCTGAGTAGCTTTGCACAATCAACAGAAGCTTCACTGTTTAACTGAGCATCTAGACTGACAACTAGAACTCAGTTTGTTGATAATGGTAGTATAACAGTGTCTTCAATGGCAAACAACTGCCAGAGCAATCTTTGTTACCTGTGAATACCTTTGTTTAGTCTGGAGCTCTGACATTCCCCCGTCTGTGACTACTTATAATGTCTGGGAGGGGGAAAGGAGCAGCACACCTGAGCATAACATTATGACTACATTCTGTTAAAAGACTAATTTGAAGTGTTTGTACTACAGGTTGGCTTTGATTGTCGGCAACTGACTGGTATCAATAGAGTTGGTGAGATGGTTGATGTCTGACAGCCTACTAGTCTTTAACAGTTGTCTCCTTTCTCTGCAGTAGCGTACATGTCCAGTTCGTCTACACAGAAAACAGTGTGTTGTCCTCTGTTCTCCAAATGTCTGTTCTTATGCAGGGTGCTATACTTGGTTGTACCTGCATCACTCAGATGATGGGTTGTCCCTTTATTGTCAGACAACAAGTCTGAGTCAATTCTAGTGGTGCACTAGACTGGTGGCAGAGATTGGTGCTCTAGATCGATAACTTCTTCTTTGACATTCTCTGTTACCTCCTGGAGTTGACATTTATGGTAGCCACCTCTTCTCTTACTACCTGGGAGATAGGGGTGACAAGATCGTGGTGATCTTCCCTAACTGCCATAGGATGCACATTTGGGAACTGGTCATACTTCTTTCGTTTCTGTTGCATTTCATGATGCACTGGCATCAATTGATGAGTTCCTCAGTTGTTGAGACATCCTTTACCAGAACAGCAAGATTCATTAGCTTCAAAAGGTAAACACATGAACTGAAAAAAAATAAAAATAAAAAAATCAGCATATGAGACCCATAAACTAAAAACGAATCAGCAATTTTAAGATAAAGTTATTTTTTTTACTATTCTGTAAAATACTACACTAAGACATAATTGCAGCCCCTCTGTGCTTGCTGTTTTTGGGCAGGGAGTGAGTTGGTTGCTGTTCATAACCTCCTGCAAATTACCCTGACTACTGTGAGTGGTGGATATGTTCGTATGGCTACCAAGAGATGCTTCCCAGAGGTACCTCAAGTACTACCCTCTCCTGTGGATACTGCCACTCCTGCAGGAACTACAAGGTGGATCATTACTTGTCCACTTAACTGAGTGGTGTGTTAATGGCAGGTCTGAGTGTCCTATACAGGGTAGACAGAGGTCTACATCTACATCTACATTTATACTTTGCAAGCCACCCAACGTTGTGTGGTGAAGGGCACTTTACGTGCCACTGTCATTACCTCCCTTTCCTGTTCCAGTGGCGTATGGTTCGCAGGAAGAACGACTGCCAGAAAGCCTCCGTACACACTCGAATCTCTCTAATTTTACATTCGTGATCTCCTCGGGAGGCATAAGTAGGGGGAAGCAATGTATTCGATACCTCATCCAGAAACACACCTTCTTGAAACCTGAACAGCAAGCTACACCGTGATGCAGAGCGCCTCTCTTGCAGAGTCTGCCACTTGAGTTTGCTAAACATCTCCGTAACGCTATCACGCTTACCAAATAACCCTGTGACAATATGCGCCGCTCTTCTTTGGATCTTCTCTATCTCCTCTGTCAACTCGACCTGGTACAGATCCCACACTGATGAGCAATACTCAAGTATAGGTTGAACGAGTGTATTGTAAGCCACCTCCTTTGTTGATGGACTACATTTTCTAAGCACTCTCCCAATGAATCTCAACCTGGCACCCGCCTTACCAACAATTAATTTTATATGATCATTCCACTTCAAATCGTTCCGCACGCATACTCCCAGATATTTTACAGAAGTAACTGCTACCAGTGTTTGTTCCGCTATCATATAATCATACAATAAAGGATCCTTCTTTCTATGTATTCGCAATACATTACATTTGTCTGTGTTAAGGGTCAGTTGCCACTCTCTGCACCAAGTGCCTATCCGCTGCAGATCTTCTTGCATTTCGCTGCAATTTTCTAATCCTGCAACTTCTCTGTATACTACAGCATCATCCACGGAAAGCCACATGGAACTTCCGTCACTATCTACTAGGTCATTTATATATATTGTGAAAAGCAATGGTCCCGTAACATCCCCCGTGGCACGCCAGAGGTTACTTTAACGTCTGTAGATGTCTCTCCATTGAGAACAACATGCTGTGTTCTGTTTGCTAAAAACTCTTCAATCCAGCCACACAGCTGGTTTGATATTCCGTAGGCTCTTACTTTGTTTATCAGGTGACAGTGCGGAACTGCATCGAACACCTTCCGGAAGTCAAGGAAAATGGCATCTACCTGGGAGCCTGTATCTAATATTTTCTGGGTCTCATGAACAAATAAAGCGAGTTGGGTCTCACCGCTCGCTGTTTCCAGAATCCATGTTGATTCCTACAGAGTAGATTCTGGGTTTCCAGAAATGACATGATACGCGAGCAAAAAACATGTTCTAAAATTCTACAACAGATCGATGTCAGAGATATAGGTCTATAGTTTTGCACATCTGCTCGACGACCCTTCTTGAAGACTGGGACTACCTGTGCTCTTTTCCAATCATTTGGAACCTTCCGTTTCTCTAGAGACTTGCGATACACAGCTGTTAGAAGGGGGGCAAGTTCTTTCGCGTACTCTGTGTAGAATAGAATTGGTATCCCGTCAGGTCCAGTGGACCTTCCTCTATTGAGTGATTTCAGTTGCCTTTCTATTCCTTGGACACTTATTTCGATGTCAGCCATTTTTTTGTTTGTGCGAGGATTTAGAGAAGAAACTGGAGTGTGGTCTTCCTCTGTGAAACAGCTTTGGAAAAAGGTGTTTAGTATTTCAGCTTTATGCGTGTCATCCTCTGTTTCAATGCCATCATCGTCCCAGAGTGTCTGGATATGCTGTTTTGAGCCACTTACTGATTTAACGTAAGACCAGAACTTCCTAGGATTTTCTGCCAAGTCGGTACATAGAATTTTACTTTCTAATTCACTGAACGCTTCACGCATAGCCCTCCTTACTCTAACTTTGACATCGTTTAGCTTCTGTTTGTCTGAGAGGTTTTGGCTGTGTTTAAACTTGTAGTGAAGCTATCTTTGCTTTCACAGTAGTTTCCTAACTTTGTTGTTGAACCACGGTGGGTTTTTCCCATCCCTCGCAGTTTTTCTCGGCACATACTTGTCTAAAACGCATTTTACGATTGCCTTGAACGTTTTTCCATAAACACTCAACATTGTCAGCGTCAGAACAGAAATTGTCGTTTTGATCTGTTAGGTAATCTGAAATCTGCCTCCCATTACTCTTCCTAAACAGATAAACCTTCCTCCCTTTCTTTATTTTCCTATTTACTTCCATATTCAGGGATGCTGCTAAGTCCTTATGATCACTGATTCCCTGTTCTGCACTTACAGAGTCGAAAAGTTCAGGTCTGTTTGTTATCAGTAGGTCCAAAATGTTATCTCCACGAGTCGGTTCTCGAGGTAATTTTCAGATAGTGCACTCAGTATAATGTCACTCGATGCCCTGTCCCTACCACCCATCCTAAACATCTGAGTGACCCAGTCTATATCCGGTAAATTGAAATCTCCACCTAAGACTATAACATGCTGAGAAAATTTATGTGAAATGTATTCCAGATTTTCTCTCAGTTGTTCTGCCACTAATGCTGCTGAGTCGGGAGGTCGGTGAAAGGAGCCAATTATTAACCTAGCTCGGTTGTTGAGTGTAACCTCCACCCATAATAATTCACAGGAACTATCCACTTCTACTTCACTACAGGATAAACTACTACTAACAGCGACAAACACGCCACCACCGGTTGCATGCAATCTATCCTTTCTAAACACCGTCTGTGCCTTTGTAAAAATTTCAGCAGAATTTATCTCTGGCTTCAGCCAGCTTTCCGTACCTAAAACGATTTCAGCTTCGGTGCCTTCTATCAGCACTTGAAGTTCCGGTACTTTACCAACTCAGCTTCAACAGTTTACAATTACAATACCGATTGCTGCTTGGTCCCCGCATGTCCTGACTTTGCCCCGCACCCTTTGAGGCTGTTGCCCTTTCTGTACTTGCCCGAGGCCATCCAACCTAAAAAACCGCCCAGTCCATGCCACACAACCCCTGCTACCCGTGTAGCCGCCTGCTGTGTGTAGTGGACTCCTGACCTATCCAGCAGAACCTGAAACCCCACCACCCTATGGCGCAAGTCGAGGAATCTGCAGCCCACACGGTCGCAGAACCGTCTCAGCCTCTGATTCAGACCCTCCACTTGGCTGTGTACCAAAGGTCCGCAGTCAGTCCTGTTGACGATGCTGCAGATGGAGAGCTGTGCTTTCATACCACTAGCGAGACTGGCAGTCTTCACCAAATCAGATAGCCGCCGGACGCCAGAGATGATTTTCTCCTATCCATAGCGACACACATCATTGGTGGAGAACTCAGGATGTTGCACCTAACCAACTGACTTACAGGTTCAAGGTGCTGACTTGTAATGAAACCAAAACTCAGCCAGTGAGGCTCACTTCACTTACTGGGAAACTTGCTGTGTCCTTGATGAAGCAGCAGCAAATGCAAAGGGGTGGAGTCTATTAATCATTGACAGTTCAGATGTATGGTGAATAATGGTGCCCCTAAGGGAAATTTCAGCAAGGAACACTGGGTGCACTAAGTGTGTGTGCCTCAACACCTCATTCAGCACGATGAAGAGCCTATTCTGGCAGTCATTGAGGGAACAGAATTGTGGTGCACATTGCAACAAACGATACCTGTCCTCTGAGCTCCGCGTCATACTTGGACCATTTCAGCGACTAACAGAGAAGGTTGAAAATATCGGCCTCACTCACAGTGTTTCAACAAAGCTCCTAATCTAAGTGTTGTCTCCAGAAAAGTTAGTGGCCCTTTGGTTCTGAGTTTAGTGGAAGGCTTGAACCAGATACTCCGAAGGCTAGCTAGGCTGGGATTTCCTATATACGTCCCATAGCATTGAGAGTTGTAGAGTCGTCCCAAGTGGGACAGGTGTGCACTACAAATCAGAGGAAGCTACCCAGGTAACTGACTGTGTAGGGTTGCACACAAAGGCTTTTTAGATTAAACAACTCTCCCCCCAATCCAGATAACGATAGCTATAGGTCTGAAATAGCAGTGTGAGATCCAAAGAAATGGCTCTCCACGGGTGAGAGTATTAAAACCCTATTGATTAACTGTCAAAGCATTCGCAAGGAGATGTCAGAGTTTGAAGTGCTCCTAAAAAGCACTGAAACTCTCAAATGCTAGGCACATGAAGCTGATTAGAAACTGAAGGTGACATTAGTGAGATCTTTGGGGACAATATAAGTATGTAGCACAAGGATAGGAAAGTGAAAGTAGTGTACTTGTCACAATAGACAAGAAACTCAAATCCATGGAGACAGAAATTGAGGATGCATGTGAAAGTGTTTGGGCAAGACTAAGTATCAAGAGTGGGCATAAAATTCAATTCTATCAACCACCAGACTTGCTACTCATGTAATCAAAAACTTTAGAAAAAGCCTAATTTTCCTTAAACATTAAGTTCACTAATCATAAAGTAATCATTAGAGGAGACTTTAATCATCAACTGGGATAATTTAAGTTTTGTTTTGATGGCATCCTCTAAATATTATTAAATGCCTACTCTGAAAACTGTCTAGAACAGATAGTTTGGAAATGTATTAGATTTAATGGCAACAAGCAGACCTGACCTCTTTGTGGGTGTTCACATTGAAGCTGAAATCAGTGATCATGAGGCAGTTATAACAACAATGAATATCAAAATACAAAGGGCAATTAAAACAAGTGGAAATATTTATACGTTCAGCAAATTAGACAAATAAGCAGTAGTGTCACATTTCAGTGAGGAACCTGAAAGTTTTTGCTCAGGGCAGGAGCATGTAGAGGAGCTATGGCTCAAGTTTAACCCTTTTGTGAGCCGTGGGGAACATGCTTCCCACTACAATGAACTCGCTCCTAGTCCCGTGGGATTCACAGTTCCCACCATTTTTGCTGTACCTTTGCGCAGAGGCATTCTATAGCTGAGTGTTGCTCTGTAGAGGATCCTTTCAGTGCTGTTTGCGTGACATTTTGTGATTTTTTTCCTCAAAGCTATACTGCTTCAAGGCATGTTTCTGTGGAACAAGACATGGTGATGAACATGACAGTGAATCATTTGCGCTTCCGACTGTTGCCAGTAATGATACGTTGGACAATGAAAGTGAAGAAGAATGGAACAGTGACTGTTCTTACATCGACAATGTAAAGAACAACTTTGACACACAAATGGAAGGAAAACCAAAATTTCTCTGTAGTGCCAATGATTGGGAGCTCACTTATTTTTCTAAGTCCTTTGCTGATGATGTTTTCACTCTCATTGTAAATGAAACAAACTTGTATGCAAAACAAAATTGTTGTAGTAGATGTCCATCAAACACCTGCGTGGACACAACTGCTCAAGAAATGAGGGCTTATATAGGATGTCTTATTCTAATGGGAATTCTTCAACTTCTTGCTCTCTCTAACTTCTGGAGTTCAGACCCTATACTAAAAGTAGAGCCAATTGCTAATGTAATGACAAGTAAAAGATTGTAGAGAATGTTCACTGTAATAACAACGAAACTGCAAGGCCAAAAAATCATCCAGAATATGGTAAATGCATAAACTGCCATAATTGAAAAGCTTTTGCAGAGCTGTAAGAATAATTGTAAGCCCTCATCATTTATGTGAGTGGATGAATCGATGATTCCTTTCAAAGGACGATCATCTATGAAACATTATATGCCAATGAAGCGAGTGAAACGAGGCTACAAAGTGTGGTGCTTGTCAAATTCACTCACTGGATATATAATGATCTTTGATGTTTACACAGGCAAGTATAGGCAGATAGTGACTTTACATTGGGCGAAAGGGTTGTAGTAGATGTAATAAAGGAAATAAATAATAAAAATAATGTAGTTGCATTTGACAGATTCTTCACCACCATGAAACTGATGTCAACACTTTTGAAGAAGGGTGTGTATGGATGTGCGACAGTGAAGACCAACAGGAAAGATTTACTCAAATTTATGAAGGAAAAAGTAAAATTGGAACGAGGAGAATTCCAGTTTGAAACAAAAGGAGCCATTTCTACAGTAAAATGGATGGATAACTGCCCAGTCACTTTCCTGTCCTCAATTCATGACCCAAGATCAACAGCCACAGTGAAAAGGAAAAACAAGGATGGTACTAGTACAGAGATTTCTTGTCCTGAAGTCGTGGCTGAATACAACAAAATAATAGGTGGTGTTGATAAGTTTGATCAATTACGAGAAAGGTATGCTATTGGCAAACGTTCTGTAAAATGGTGGCACAGACTATTTTATTTCCTGGTGGACGTTGCTTTCGTGAACAGTTTTATCCTGTAGAAAATAAGTAAAAGAGAAAGTGGACAGCATGATCAGCTCACTTACAGGATCCATCTAGCCAGACAATTGATCGCTGGCTTCGCATCCCGAAAAAGGCGTGGACAAAAACCTGTCTTTCTGGCAGAAAGGGTTAAAGTACCTGAAGATGTTCGTCATGTGGCTGTAGGGGAGCATCAACCGATTTTAGGAGAAATCTACAGGAGGTGGCGTCATTGTAGTACCAAAGCTGCGGAAAAGTGCACCTGCTGTGTTTGTACATATTGTCAAATACTACTTTGCATAGACCTATGTTTCAGAAAATTTCATGGCAAGTAATAGTGAACAAGCATTGTAACTAGAGAAGTAAATTTATCAAATAAATATGACATATATTGAAAAAGTTGTTTTTGTCATTTAACTCCAAGGAAGGGCAGTAGGAAGAATACTTTCACAGTTGAAGCAAATTTGATATTCTGTATGATAAATATACCTATCTGTTAACTACTATCTGCTCTCCATTCATTAAAAAAAATTGCTCAATAATTTTGCCCATGAAACGGTTAAGAGAATAGTTGACCATGCACTGGATAGGTATGTACCAATGTAGAGCTGTTCATAATGGGAGAAATCCAGCCATGGTATACAGTCACTGTGTGGAAACTGCTGCATAATAGGTAAAAAACATAGCGAAGGGCTACAAGTAGAGTGAATCTGAATGAAACATGTTTTTCAGTCAAGAGAGCAATGCATGTGGCCTTCAAGACTACCTTACCTGAATACTATCAAAAAATATTTCACAAAACAGAAAGCATGTAAAGCTTGTTAGTGGCACCAAAGATAAGGCCCAATAAGTCAAGCCCCAGAGTGTGATGGAATCCTTATCAGATTTCATATACAAATTGATGGCTGAGTTAGCCCTTGTTAACTATAATCTATTGCAGAATGTTTGAAAGAAAAGTTGTGCCTAGTAACTGGAAGAAAGCACAGGTCACATCTGTCTACAAGATAGGTAGCAGAAGTGACCCAAAAAACTACCGCCCGATATCCTAGGCATCCATTTGTGGTAGAATCTTAGAACATATTCTGAGCGCAAACAGAATGAGGTACCTTGAAAAGAACGACGCACTCAGAGCCAATTTCGAAACACGTATCATGTGAAACTACTCACATTTTTCTCAAGTGACATCATGAAAGCCATAGATCAAGACAGCCAGGTAGATGCAGTATTTCTTGATTTCCGAAAAGCATTAGACTCTGTATACCTACACTTATTGTCAAAAGTACGATCATATGGGAATATCGAATGAAATACGTGATTTCTTGGTAGGACGAATGCAGCATGCTGTCTTGGATGGAGAATCATGTTATATATTGATGACCTTGCAGACAATATTAATAGTAACCTCAGATTTTTTGCAGATGCTGCAGTTATCTACAGAGAAGTAGAGTCTGAATGAAGAAGCTGCACAAATATTCAGTCACACCTTGATCAGATTTTAAAGTGGTGCAAAGGTTGGCAACTAGCTTTAAATGTTCAGAAATGTAAAGAACTGTGCACTTCACAAAACAAAAGAAACATGATACTCTACGAATATAACAATGGCTAGCTGCAGTTGGAAACGGAAAACTCATAAAAATATCTGAGTGTAACACTTAGCAAGAACATGAAATGGAACCATCAGTTTACTGGTAGGATATAAGCGATATGCAATCAGTCTACAAAGATGGTTTCTGTCAAATCCCTCATGCAACCCATCTTAGAATACACCTCAAATGTGTCAAACCTGTAAAAAAGAGGACTAGTAAGGGATATTGAATGTATATGGAGAAGGGTAGCATGAAGTCACAGGTTGGTTTGACCTGCGAGACATTGTCACAGTGATGTTGAAAGAGCTGAACTGGCAGACACTTCAAGATAGAAACTATTTCAAGAAAGTCTACAGAAAAGTTTCAACAAACAGCTTTAAAAGATGACCCTACATATCGCTCCCACAGGGATCGTGAGGACAAACTTTTCTCCAGCCTATAATTTGTCCCAGCTAACAATCCTCACTTTGTTGTACTTGAACCAATACTGGGCTATGATGTACAAGTAAAAGTACACATTTGTCAAATACATCATGTAACCTCACTTCCTACATTTGGTGACTCAGCCAAACTGTTTCATCAGTTTCATTGGATCCTGGCCACAGTAACCAGGAAACACTGACTGATACTTGATATGCTGCTGACTTACTGCTGGTTTGTAATCCACTGGTCTCCTGAGTATACAGAACCTGAGAGCGATGTACTGCTTGTATTCCCGTTCCTGTCCATGTATGTGATGGCTTTTATGTTGCCTGATTGAAGCAATGATGATGCAGATGTTTTGAAACATTTGGTGTTTCCACCAAAAGATATCATGCTGTAACTGGAATGAAGTCCAAATCCTAAAGCAGGCTCATCAATGACATACAACACTTATCACAGAAAGCATGTTTATTATACACACCAACATAAAACCAGGAATGAAATTCTTCAAGGAGAGCATTACTATTTATACAGACTTCAAATATTTCAGAATATACAAACGAGAGAACTTTCAAGGACCTCCCAGAAATTATAAATACTGAACAACAAATAACTACTGGCAGTCGGGTTTGAATTGGCGACTTGCCAGAAAGCAATGCTAGCTGCTACACCACAAGATATGTGGCACAGTTCACAGTACTATGACTTCTTCAGTCACCTGCAAGTTTCCATGCTGCTGCAAACAAATTACCACTTTATACTCCATTTTGTTTTGCCCCTTCTAGTGGTGTGGGACTTTCAATGTGAAAGTGATAACGACCATACAAAAATAAATAAATAAAAACTAAGCTGCCAGCTGTTCACACAGTAACAGAGAACTGGGAGGGGAGTAGCTAATAATAGGTCAGGGAGCCACACTCTCTTTTTCAGATTTAATTTGCAATCTCATTCATTACTTTCACCTTTGACACTCATATTTTATCTGTATTACTATAAAGTAAAGAAGCTAATCAGTTTTGAGCAGCACTAAACAACCATAGATTTGGGATGGGATATGAGAGCACATGCCTCAAGATGTTTGAGGACTTCTTGATCCATTTCCCAAAGCATACCCCATCATACAGCAATGTAAACAGGCAACTTATAAGTTTGATCATTTCATTTGAGCTGCATCCTTCCTTTGGTGTGAGAAAAAGACAGCTGTACTAAATCTGATATGTGTAGTGCATACTAATGACAATGGACAGGAAAGATAGTCCTGAGAGTACTTCATAGATGTCTCTGAAAGCAAAATGTAATTTTGTATTTGCTTCCAGTATATTCATTTCAGAAGGCAAAAAAAGTGTGATATGCCATTTGAACAAGCATGAATATTTCAAGACAGTGAGATATCAACTGGTAGCTTTTGTTCTCAGTAAGTCAGTAGTGTGTAAATGACTAATGACTACAATATGTTTACTCATGTTCTGTGGATAAAAAAAGAGACTTTGTTGCGTAAAACTGTGTCAGCTTGTTTGTACCTACCCAATAAAGCACAATGACCAGTGTATGATTCCTCACCCTCGCTAGACGCTCCAGTGTGCTGCTCAGAATCACTATCATAAAGATCATCTCCACTTTTCATGACAAATTCTTCCAATATTGACTGCTAAGTAGCCAAAATCCAAGCACACTTCTGACAGACATATACTGAAAATGACTGCCTGGCATAAAAAGAAGGTTGCTTTATTACTGATGTAATTTCTACAGAACTATCTTACACTAGCTTTGAATAACTGAATAATACATACATCCAAAGCCTGCAACACACTTGTCATTCCACCAAGAATAATCACTAAATCACACTTTCATTTTTTCAGTTTTTGTTTCACCCAATCATCAATGAACCCACAAAATCGATTCAATAGAAGCATTGGTCTCGAGCGAAGAAGAGCTCCTAGCTGCTTATTCCACACTGCTGAAATCGTCTAGGGCCAGTTCCTCCATCATCCATCCACCGCCACGAGCTCTTACGATAACACCCGCTGGAAAGCTTTTCTCCCTTGAGGGTAATGTGATTTCCGATTAAAAAAAAAACATTATGGCAATTTTCACCTATCACATGCAACGCTCAAGATCACTGTACATGGCTGCTTTTCAGTACCACATGTGCATATTTGCCCAACTACATTCCCCAACAGTATTTACTGTAGTGCTGTTTGACATATCAAAATAGACCAGCATACGGTTTGCATTTTTTATTTGGGAATGTAAATAAAAAATTTTTGCATTTAAATTGAATCACATAAAACTGAAAAGATATCAAACTGTTTTTGTGAACTTGAAGCAGTTTTTATGCAATTGTAGTTCGGCAGGGAAAGATAGGTTCTTTTGTTAAATTGCCAATCCCATCCATATGAAAATAAGTTCCACTGGCAAAATGTTTGTTTTATGTGCTACTTTGCAGCCTTCAATTTGAATCATTTCAGTTATAATGACACATTCACATTTCCTGTTCTGAACTACAATATCAAGCAAGTCTTTTTCCACATCTCAATATCTGCACTATTTCCCTAACAAAGAACACCACCGATGAATGTTTATTTCATCAAAATGAAATGTCTGACTTTCCACCCTCCAGGTTCCTTTGCAGAGCTGATAAATTTTCTCTTGCCCTCAGCTTTGAACGTCCACACACACTCTTTAATTAGTTGCATCACCAGACCTGCCATATGCAAAATCTGTCCCCTTGGTGATGAGTCATTCTTTGTGATGACGTTGAAGGAGGAGAGGGGGATGGACTGGCTTGTTAGGACCATAAGGGCCTGAAGCATACAGTTTCAATTTGAAAATTTACCATGTATGCATACTTCTGACATCTATGGACCTTATGGTGAACCAGCTTTGTCTATACTATTGGTCCACATCGTATATATGAACATTCACAGAAAACTGTCTCACCAATTTATCTGATAGTCACTTCCATATGGGCACAAACATATTGCTGCTCTGCACTGCTCAACTGTTATGTAGGGTTGCCAGCATAATTTAGTGTCTGCATCATGTACTCAGTAAATGCAATTCGTAACCAGAAGTATATTGGTGGTTTTATCTGGTGCTCAAGCAACAGAATGCACTTAATGAAAATGAGGACCACAAAATGTTGTTATAGAGTATAATTTTGTGCGTGTGTGTCTGACGCATTCAGTGTCTGTTCTTCATATTCTATTCTAGTTTTTCACTAATTATAAACTTTACAATTGTTGAAACATACTCCTGTCACTAGTCTATAAATTGAAAAATTGTGAATTAACTTTAATAGTAAATGTAATCCTAAATATTAATATTTCACAATACAAAGTGGGTATATTACTTTTTCATAGGTAATCAGCCTTTGAGGTTGGTGGTTTGTCTACAAATTTGATTTTCAGAAACATCAATTTCTTTCAAAACTTTGTGTCTGTGCTTTGAGCCCTTTTGATTCTCAATGCCTCAATTCTTTTCCTGCTTCCTACTGAAACCCATACTGTTGGAGATGCCACCCTTAGTTATGCGCGAGTCAAAGAAATGGAGGGAGAGAGATGAAACTTTAAGTACTGTCCAACTGAACATTCTTGTAAATTTAGTAGTATAGTCCATGACTGAGATTTACTTTTTACTATAATCTTGTGTCAAAAGTTTCCAGAGGTGCAACCCATATTCACACAAAAAAGGTAGTCTTTAGTTTACATGTGAAGTTGCATGTTAGTTAAAAAATGAAACATTACGTCAAGATAAATACGAAGTATGGATGTAAATAAAATATCTCTTTAACAGTTATCCATTCCAGAAACCATGTATTTGGGCACATAGGGTTTTCCTTTAACTATTCTCTCGGTCAAATTCTAGTTTCAACATTGACCAAATGTAACTGGAACATGCATGAAGTCTGCTGAGTCACAGATAGGTACAACAAAAAGATATATCAGAACGTGAGCTTTTGGCCAACAAGGCCTTCACACACACACACACACACACACACATACACACACACACACACACACACACACACACACACACACACACACAAAAAAAACAACCCACACACCTCACACATGTGAGCGCAACTCACCACAGACCTTAGCAACTATCCTTTCATATTGTTATGCTTTCATCTCAACTCTTCTCAAAGTTCTGGTTGGGGTGTGGGATAAATGGAGCTGCAACCACTAACATACAACATATGTGTCTATGTTGGGAGACAACAGAGACACTAAGAACAGTTTAATTCAAGAATGGATAGTTATCACTGGGAGAGTATTAACATTTACAAAGGCTAAGGACAACACTGCAATTCACTTGCTAGCTTCCATTAAAATAATTAAATGTGGTACTAACAGCAACATTTTGCTGTATTTTTAATTGTAGCATCATTGTAAAGTATAAATATAATTTTTAACAGCTAATGTTGTTCTTTAGAATACTGAATAAACTGTAATTTAGAGTAAATAAATATCCCCTTTGTTCATGTACAGGAGACATCTTCATGCCCTCATGTTCCTTTAAAGTTCTGAATTATACTTTTTTTTAGTACTTGCAATGTCTGGGTTCTTTTTAGCTTTCCACTCAATTTTTTCCTCATCTTGGACTCAATTTTACAAAGCAGTCTATTTACAGCTATATCTCTTCGACACAATCCTGCATGCTTCTTGTTAGAATCTTTTAAACAAGCTACGCAGTACATGTATTAAATACTCTACTGTAACATAGAAGAAAGCTAAGCAGTACGTTACAATGCTATTTTTGGTCTTTGGAGATTGCTGTGTGTCCGAAATTTTGATAAGTTAGTGTAGCAGAGGTCTAGTAGAATAAACAATAGCATTGAGCAATGGACCCTAAATTTTACACTTTATAATACAGTGGACGAAAGCTTTGAAGTTTTTTCACACAAGAAATTCCTCTCAACACTCCAATAAGAGAGGAAATGTTTCTCCATAGGACAAAGTGTGGCAAATACATTATTTCACTGAAACAACATAATTACAAAAGAAAATTTTGTATTGAAATCAAGTTTTGACACTGTGCATTACATAACCGACATTTTGCATTACATAACAGGAATAAGATCTCAAACAATGATCAACAATTTTGTAAAACCATCAAAGGTCAAAAATCTTATGTAACTGTCAACAGTTCATGCATAAATACATACTGCAACATGTCATTTGATATAACATGCCTGATATTGAACAAATGTCCATTACAGTTTGTTTTCACTGACACTTTGTTCACCAACTTTTTCGCACTGTTCAAATGCTTCCACAAAATAAATACAGGAACACGAATTAAATACTGTACAAACAATAAAATATGCGAGCTGTACAATGATTTCATGAATGTGGTGAACAGCCAATTGTACACTATTTGATGATGTCATGACTTGTTATTTTGCTAAACTAGCACTGAACACAGTCCCAATGTACAAATGGGAGGATAAATTAACTACATTAAATACAGTGTCTACTTTGTAGACTCTTTTAGATACGCAATTAAATCAGCACGCTCTTGTGGCTTCTTAAGTCCAGCAAACACCATTTTTGTTCCGGGAATGTATTTCTTGGGGTTCTCCAAGTAGATGAAGAGAGTATCCTCATTCCAAGTAATACCTAAACAGAAAATATTATATGTACACAATCAAAGTCTATGTTGTATGTGCATAATAATATACAATTACTAACAAAGAGATAGAGGGGCTGGCCAGTACTTACCTCAGCTCAGTACAGCCGATAGATACACAAAAAACAGAACCGAAAATTTACGTTCCTAGCTTTCAGAACGTAAATTTTCGGTTCTGTTTTTTGTGTATCTATCGGCTGTACTGAGCTGAGGTAAGTACTGGCCAGTCCCTCTATCTCTTTGTTAGTATTTGTTTAACATCTTTATATGAGATTTTCCATTAATAATATACAATGCCTGACAAAAAATGAAGTATTCAGAAGAGGAGGAGGAAATGAAATGATGCTTCACAGGCTGCAAGGTTATATGGCGTTATTGCAATAGGTTCAAAATTACAAAGAACTTGGCAATACGAACCCACTTATCAGGATGGCACTGCATGCCATATGGCCTAGGTGCATGCACTGATTCAGCTGGGAAGGATGTCAAAGCAAATGTTATCCTCTCCTATAGCAAGCACAGGATCACAATTATCATAAATGGTCCTTGATAACCTGGACAATGGCACTGGGACGGAGCTGATGCCAAAGCTCATCCCACACATTCTATTGGGGACAGATCTGGAGATCTTGCTCAACAAAAGAGTACCTCAGCATCACATAGACAGTTCATTGCAACACTTAGCATGTGAGAGTGAGAATTGTCCTACTGAAAAATGTCACCATGATACTATTGCTTGAGAGGGAACACATGAGGTAGCAGGATGTCTGTTGCGTACAGTTGTATCATCAGAGTTCCCTCAACCACTGTGAGGCATGATCTCAAGTCATACCCGATGGCTCCCCACACCATGATGTCAAAAGTAACACCACTGCACCTCTCCAAACATTGGTCACCACTATACTCACTGACGATGGTCATCCAAAGTAGTGTAGGACCGTGATTCATGGCCAAACACAATGGGAAGCCATTCACCAATAGTCTTTGCTTTCTGGTCATAGCAACACTCCAACTACAACTATCATGGTTGTGATGTTAATGGTAGTTTATGTATGGAGCAGTAATGACCCTAGTCCAGCTGCTGACCAACAGAAAGGGTGACACAGAATGTTGCAGGGAATACAGTATTTGTTCTTGGATGTCAGGCGTAGATGTGAAGAGGGTACAATGTGCTTGTTGCAAAATAAGATGATCCTCCCGTGTGGCAGTCAGACGAGATCAGCTGGAGCCTTGACAACAGGTATGCCTACCCTCATATTCCCATGCAGCCCAACGTTGTGCCACTGTCACATCAGAACATCCACAAACCTATATATTGCTTAAGTCAACTAGCCAGCCAAATGGAGACCCACAATGAGGGCTCTTTACAACTTTATCATGTGTTGATAATGCTGTCTCATCACACAATTATGTGGCGTCTCCGTGTCCTTCACAATGACCTCAACATGCGATCCTGTTTCACGTCCCTTACTTTATATATACCGTACCAGGTCTGTTAACTATACTAAACACAGACACTAATGCACCCTGATTACTGTTGAACCTGACAGAGAATAATGCAACCTCTAAAATCCTTTACATACCTGCTGAACATGTGTATATGTACGTACTTACACTGATGCCTGGCATTGTCTCCTGGGTGCTTCACTTACTTAGTCAGACACTGTACTACTTGTCAACAATACAAATTTCGCCAACCCCCCACCTCCCCCCCACAGATTAACAGCTTATGTTAATTTTAAAAATTAGCACACTTGCAAATGTTATTAGAGAATGAAAGCACCTGACAGTAAAAGAAAATTATCATTCAAATACATATCTCTTCTAAATATTTCTAGAAATTACTAACATGTAACAACATTACTTGAAACATTTTTTCATTTGTGAACATCCCTTTTATCAATGCTATAACTGGAACACCAGTGAATAAGAGGTGACTGACTTTTCACATTGCTGACAATCCGCAAACTATATTTAAGCGGCACCCTCAATCACAAATCTAATGACAGTATTCAAGAGGCCTTCCATGAAGGGTGCACACTGTTCGATAGGCCTACTAATACAAATGCTAAAGCATTACTTTTTTACTGAATTTTATTACCTTAGTCTCTACAAGCACATCCTCTTATTTCCAAAACTGGATGAAGACAAAAATAAAAGCTTATAAGTCATAAAGCCAAACGAAATTAAAAAAAAATTCAGGCTGCTGTAAATTAGGTTAGCATACATTGAACAGTAAATCAATAAACATATCTATATGTTTAACGCTACTGTGACTCCATTCGCTGATCTCTCACACCTTGGTAAAAGTTGCCTAACTCCCTTGCACTTTTTGTAGTTTATGTATAATTATATGTGTATTCAAAAAGCGAGTAATAATTAAGATTTGAGAAAAGTTAAGTCACGAGGTTATGGAATTTTTTCGGAAGCTCAGCATCTCGTACTACTGTTCTGATAGTGTGATTGTATTAGACAGTACATTATTTTCAGGCTCTCACACTGTTTGTGTGTGCATATCACAATGTAGAACTAAAGCTGATAGTTGAGAAAAAGAGGTTTACAACAAGCTGCTTAGCAAATCCTTCGCTGGTGTGAAGAATGTCAGAAACAGAATCTGAAAAAAGTTTCAGGTGGATGCATTTGAATTTTTAAATATTGACCCTGAAGGTATAATCCATAACCAATGGATCACATTGGCTGAGATACACTTGGAACCACACAAACAGCAGTGGAAGACTTTACTGAACTTTCACTTTACTGATGAACTTCCTTTGATAAGCAAGTATCTGTAACTGTTAAAAATCTCAGGGTGAGGTAGGTGGTTACACTTTTTTTATGATAGAGATAAAGAATTTCATTGAAAAGTAAACAAGTAATATTGTACTCATTTGTCATTTACAAGAGCAATGGAGGATTAAAAAGTATCCTTTATCAATAGTGTACTTTCAGGTGCCTGCAGAGTAACTGTTTCATTTTTGCACAATATTTTGACATTTACCCAGCCGTCTTCCTCATTGCTGTGAGCTTTGCTGTTAAGTGTACTTGGTGCCTGGACTCCAATCAGTCTAGTTACACAGTGTGTTTTGAAAATAATCAGTGCTGTAATCCAGGCAATGAGTACACATAAGAGCCAAACTTGAAGCAATTGAAGACTGCTGGCTTGGTTGCTTAAATGTTGCACATAAACAGAAACACCTTGGATGACCACTTGGAGGCACACTATTAACCAATCATGCCACAACTGATTGACTTATCAGTTACTGCATCATCAGTGATTACATACAACATGATACAGTTGATGGAGCATACCTATCCGGTTCAACTAATCACATCACTTAAAATGTTCCATCACTGAAATGGAACATATTTTCTGATGGTTCTGCTGACCAACACGAAACTTTTAAGAACTTTATCAAACTTCGCTATCACTGAAAGTTACCAATATGGCTGGAATTGGCACAACAATCTCTAACCATTGCGGAAGCAGCTCTAGTATATACACCAAGTTACAGCTGGACCTGAAATTTGGCACAAGTTCATGCAAGTCCCTTCAATAAATCCTGCTCGAATTCCATTACAACTGAAGAAGGTTAAGCTGGAGGCATTTCTAGCCTGATCAAATTGACATTGAATAATACCAACATTTAACAAACTAATAAGGAAAGTCACACTCTAATCACTATAGGGAACCGATCAGATAAGACACTCAACATCTCTGACACGTAAAAAGCAAATAATATAAACTTTAATAAGGCACGTGGGACGTTGCAGACAATGACAACTGTCTTTCTGCAACTGTCGGGATTAACATCTGACGTTTACTGTACCACCTAAAACTGGAGAGGCCTGAAATTCAGAAGAGAGGAGGGCTGTACGACTACTAATGCAATATAATTACCTTTGCTCTTGTTCGCATCAGTGTATGAGAATCCTGGAGCTTGTCCCGTTTTACGGCCGAAGAGACCATGAAGATTTGGGCCTGTTTTATGCTTTCCTCCAGCTTCTACTGTATGGCACTGTGCACACCGCTGGACAAAAATCTATTAAAAACAATAATGATTATAAAACAGGAAATCAATTTAATCTACAAAAAATACATATCTTCAGAGATCAATGGAAGACTGTCGCTGCCTGAAAACCACTACATTCTTCAGATTTTAGAACATCTCTTCACAGCCAACAAAATATGCCATTGGAATTCATTTTCAGATTTTTAAATAGTTAACTCTATATATATGAAATACCTTTAATGCTATGGACTCTGCAAAACCCCTCACCAAATAAGAAGGAAATTTGTAATGGACACGACACCAAAATTTCGTGTCATAGCAGTATCTCGACAGTCTTAACAACACTAACTGGTGATCTTGACCAGACCATCACTTTGATTTGGACGAAGAAGGTTAAATATGCTATAACAACTCCAAACTTCCTGGCAGATTAAAACTATGTGCCGGTGCCGGAGCCAGATTCGGCGCACAGTTTGATTGCCACGAAGTATCAAATCGGCGTACACTCCATTTCAAAATAAAAATTCATTCTGATACCAACGGAAGTCGTTAATGTTATATTATATGATATCACTGTAACTAAATATTTACCTTTTTCCCCTTCTCAACGTCTCCCGATGGTACGCCCATTCTTCTGAGATTATCGTTGCTATGAAATACAGAAGTCAATTGTTAGTTACGTCGTCTGCTTTACGGCGAAACTAGTGACCTAATTGACTTACAGCCAAAAAGATTACATAATGTGCACACTCAAAAACAAAGTAGACTTATCGTATGTTGTAAATCTAATAATTTTGCACTAACACAATACGATACTGATATACATATCAATAAAACTTCCTCGTCGGCTTGAAACATGACCACGCGTGCATATCCCGCGTGAGGTTCACGGGAAATGTACAAAATATTTTACGATAACAATGTAAAAACAAACACTATTTATCAACAAGAACCTTTAAAAACTTAACAAAAATCCTGTCCTATAATAATTATACTTATACGACAATTACCACGGCTAACGCAACACTCCCGCTCACTTGCTGGAAGGTAAATGAAGGACGTCGTTGGGATCGATGTGTTGGGCAAGAATTGAATCGACCAATCGTTGGTCAAAGACATTATTGTCACATAAAGAGAAACTTACAAAAAGGAAAATTAATAAAAATAGCGCCAAGTCCATGAAAATATGCGCGATACATGAGCATATTTAAATGCATCGATCAGTATCTTTTTATACGCGCAGTATCCAAAAACGTACGTTATGAGATATTACATATCAAACGTACATATCTTTGAACTCTCTTATTAGAGCCAAAGTAATGTTTCAATTTTATTTATGATTCACTCGTTCAATGTTTCTGCTAAAAAATCACTTGTCATGTGCGGTAGCGCCATATACTAAATAGGACAGGCATGAAAGTGTTCTAGTGAAAATAAGTAACAAAACGGAATTTATAATTTGCGATTCTGTATTCTAAACTTCAAACTATAAAATCAATTTTCTGTCCAAGATCAGGACACATCAATTCAAGAAACATAAAAATGATTGAAATACCTATTACAATACAGCTGAATGGCAGAAATAAAAATTAAAATAATTAAGAAAGGTGGCTTAATTGGCATTGGGACAAAGTCCATACAAAAAAGCGTTAAATGTCATTATGAATGACACATGAAATTCTCTCTGCTCAGAAAACATTACTGTTCAAATTCTAGACTTGTTGTTAGAGTTGTTATAAATAGTTGGTCAATCAATGATTCATACACAAAATAATAAATGGTAGATTGGTGAATACTATAACAGACTTGGTGTAGGCCTAATATTCACTGATACATACATTTTTATGTTATAGTATCTAGGAAAGGATCCTGTACATTTATAAGAAGGACATGAAAAGACACTGTATGTCGTCTGCCCACTAGGAATCAGGCTTGACAGTAGATCGTTTGAGAAGGGCATGGTCTAAGGTGATGTAATAAGCAAATGAGGATTCTGGTCACTACGTAGCTTCTACCTTTTCAGCTTTGTTTTGTTATTCTTATTACTTTGTAAGTGATGGCAGAATACTTTCCATAGAGTGATTAGAGGCTATATCTCAAGACCAGACTAGGAGACTACTATGAAATGTGGCTAAGGAACATAGTGCATGACATTCAATTTGCCACACTGTCTGAGGTAGAATCTGCTAGAAATAATGACAACTGTGTCAGTAATCCATACAAAGCTTGACATGGTGCTATATGGAGAGTGTGGCATGTTGCAAATTCATTGTGCAGTAGATTAACAGACCTGGGTGATGAGTTGTAGCCAATAACTCGCATCTATCAGAATCGATATACTCATTTGCCATTTACATGTCATAGCAAAGATTCTGGACGACTACTGTGTAATGTGCTGAAATCCTGTCATCTTGTGAGTTCCATCAGGACATATGTAGGACCTTATATGTGAGAAAATGAAGCAGCATGCTCCAGTAAAATGAAAATCAAAAAAATGGGGACTAATGAAGAGACCATAATTGGTTTCACTTCATCACTCCATCGACTGCGAAAAACTGCCTGCATGTCCAATGGGGATCACTCACACTGCAATACTGCATTGTTTAATACTTAATAGATGACTTGCTGGGGTTTGGTCAGAAAGTAGGATATGTGCTAGAATGTCACAACCAATTCCCTCATTGCTTAAGAATCATCAAGACAATATTATTACAAATCAAAATCTTGGCTTCTAGATGTCGCTAGTGTCCACACAAATGAAACCAATATGTAGGGAGAACCCACAAAGAGATGGTATACTTATGTCGGTCACCTGTGAGAGCGTGAGAATGCTAGTGTGAGGCTTGTATCAAACAGCAACGATGAAATGTTGTCAAGGAATGCAGTTCAAGGCATTATGTACATACTTGCACTGCCTGTCATTGTTATTCCAGTGGAGCACACTCATTTGTCTTTCTACTGTAATAAAGAGAATTAACATCCAACATAGACTTAACTGCCATGGTACCTAGTGTGATGGTTGATGAGTATTTTGATTCTTATAGCTTTTGAGAATGAAGAAAAGATATTTGAACCTTATAGCTTTAGCGTCAACAGTGGGGTTAAAAACATACTTCGTGTTCATACACGAGTTTATCTGTCTGTGCTACTAATCTTAGGCATATGGCCATTGCTGCTGTAAATTCTCCATATTCACCTATAACAATTACTGAGGGATTCTGTTCTGGTTCCACTATGGCTCTAACTAGATTGGTGGCAATTGAAAACTGCACGATGGTGTACAAAACCCAGGAGAAGTCCTGTTGGCCATGGCATCTGAAAATCTTCCCTAAAACACCGTATTTGGAATTCTAGATCAACTAACTCGTGGAGTCAGTGTTGTCTTCACATGCTAAGACATTGGCTTTGTATTACAATAATGTATTCTGTCACTTATTTAGAAATGAAATCGTCAAACGAATTTGTTTGATTAACAAAGTATGTATCTCATTCATATTTCAACTTGGAGGATCGTATTTAGTTGTAACTGTAATATAGTTAACAGGTGGCAGCACCCATTGAATAGAAAACACATGTACAAGTTATTATGCATTCACCATGACAAATGCCTCTTGAAAACGCATATAATACTTCTTAAGTTCTTGGATGACTTCTTAATTGACAAGAATACAATAGAACTCTTTTTCAGTTTTATGGTGCATTACTTTGGAATTTTTTTCACACACTAATAATGTAACATTGATATGATGAAGAAATGGCCAAATAGAGTGCCACTAAAACGACATTTATGATATGTTAACATGATTTAATGATTAGCAGCACTATGGTGAAATGATAACATGACATGGTTTTCTGGCTACAATGGCATAGGAATAAGCAAGAAGGGAGGAATAAAAACACACAACCAAGTGATTAATGTTTTACTAACAAAGTAGGAACAACAAAGTCTGGAAAAGAAAGTAAGAATGGTAAGGTGAAGGAGATATCAGTTACGAACAGAGTGGAATGTTCAAATACATATAAAATGATACGAAGTAGCCTACATGTAGCAAGAAAGAAAGAACTTAATCTGTGTTATTGTGTAGTGGGATACTTTTGAGGATGTTGTACATGGGACACTATCTCTGAAAGAAATGAAAGGATAACTGATTTGAAAAGAGAAAATGATGTATCTAGGGAATGAGGTGAAAGAAATATAATGTAATTTCAATAATAACATAATATTTAATTTCTGACACTCATTCCAGTCTTCTCAAAAATAAAGCTAGCTTGAGGTGTGAAAGATTATGGAATTTAAGTAAATGGGAAAGTGTTAATGATATGAAAGAGTCCAAAATTGTATAGTTGAGATAATACAGATCAGAAGGACAAATTGAAAAAATAAAGGAAAATAGATGTAACCCAAAATTTAAGATTTGTAGGTACTCAGACTATAATTTCACTGAATTAATTACAAGCCAATGATGAAATGATTGCATAGCCAAAATCTGTTATATTACTCACGAGAAGTAAATAATTTTAAAGACTATTTCTGGTAATTATAGCATGTAAATATGATCTATTTTGCTTATTTGAGTTCATATTAGACGTTAGGTGCCAGTGCAGTCTTGCTTCTATAGCTATAATTTCCACAGTGACAATTTTTAGCCTCTTAAATCATAATTAACAAAACTAAGAGACTATCACAAATGTTTCTATTGACAAGCATACTATATTCACATGTAAAGTACATTACTCTCATCCTGATATTTTTATCATTAATTTCCAAATGTTTCAGATAAAAACAAGTAATTTATAATACAAGACAAAAAAACTATAATGTGTGTAAATGGATATCTTTATCTGATATAGAACCGGTAATAAAGATGGAATTTTGTTTGTACCAATAATATCACTATCATATTGATTGTTTTATGTGTAAATACACATAGGAAAATGTAACATATATAGTTAAAAGGTTTAGTGAGATATAACTTCCTTATTATGTGCTGCCTGGAGATATGTCTACAGTAAGGTAATTTATCTAAGTGGGAGAATATGTAGTGGTGCATACCATTCCCAAGGATGTTATGTTTTCTTAGTGATGCATGATGGTCACAATGAAAGTTGTTTGTATAGCAATAAAGTAATAACAGAAAATAATGTGTCTAATATAAATGATCAGATATTGTGAGCTTGCTTTATTTTTATTTTGCAGATGATGAGCCATATTCAGGGATGGTGCACCTCTTCAACAAGGGATGGCAGTCACAGTAACGTAGCAAGATGAAATACCTGCTTGGCTGCAGAAGTAAGTATTTCATTAACAGTCATTCTGTCCTGGAGATGCACAGATAGCCTACGAAATATTGTATGAACATCAGAAAAATATTGTAATGGGAGTGCAGTGAACTTGTGAGAGGAGTATTGTTCTTCTACATGGATGAATTAGATATTTGATTGGTATGACACTCTGATGTATTTAAAGTGGAAAAAACATAAGTCAGTTCATAAAATATATTGTGAGAGAGATTATATTCTTGCATTTTAAAGTAATTATTACAACCATGTGACGAACTGTGGGAGACTGATGTAGAAGATACATGACCAACCTAACGTTATATAATTTAGCTGCCAATTTGAAACAACAGATACATTGCTCCTGCACTGTTCATTCAACAGGATATAAAATTTCAATGTCTCGAACATCCATCTTACTTACCAGAGCTTGCCTCAAGTTATTTTAATATGTTCAGATGGTTCAGAGAAGTGTTGAAGATGTGAAAATTGAGTAACACAACTGACTGTGTTCACAAGAATTCATGTATCATGGTAACTATGCACTTTCAAAACAGTGAAATACCTGCATCACACATTATTGGAGGTATTTCAAAAAATGACACATCCACAATTTTTCTTTTATTTTGTTTGCATAATATGTAATAAATAATAAAGATTTCATTTCAATAACCCACTTACTATGGCATTGAGGATTAATGTTGGTCAGACATGTAATGAAATCTATGGTTTGTAACCTTTCTCTCTCTCTCTCTAATCAGATATGCAAAAAACCCTGATCATGGTAGCCTGATCAGATCAGAAAATTAAGGCAATTGTTTCTGATTTATCAACTGATTAATGGGGAAAGTGTGGAGCAAGATACTTTTACAAACAAATTACCTCATTTGTGTATGTCCGTTGTAAATTGAGCATTCACACAAGAAAGACAACAAAATGTACCACAACATTTTCTGACTACCCTACAGTAAATCAAAGAAACTGTTTCTAAATATGGTCACCAGTACAATTGAATAAACACTGTTCATTAACCAGATGGTCACCTGAACGGAAAATTATGTAACTTATCCAAATAAATGTGTGCTGACAAAATAGTTCACACACGGAACCAACATAATCACTTTGTAAAATGACAAAGAAATGTTCACTATGTTTTCAATTTACCAAAGAAGATCAAATATAATAATTAAAACAAGGCTGCAAATAATCGTTATGATACACAAACTTGCATTAGCTGGCAGCACTTTTTACCTACCTACATGAAACTCATTACCTTCTGAAATAAATATAAGAGAGTTCAACTGTTTAAATAGTTTAGAACTTTTCACATGATATCAAAATTAAACACCATTACATCACCAAAATATGAACATCAGGTAGGTAACATAAATACTTCCACAAAATCGAACATGAAATGAAAAGTGTAAAAAAATTATACTTTTAGCTTGTTGGTATTACTGCATTGAATTTTTTCATTATTATCTTAGTAACACTTTTATTCAAATTATAATGAGTTTCGCTGTCTCTGACTGTTATAGTTAACAAACTGAAGGACCGATTAAGATGTTATTACTGAACGATCTAGATAGTTGTCTAACAAAACAAAGCTAGCATAATTTTGAAATTTAATTGACAAATTAGACAACCATCATCGACACTCAGTTCTATTACAACAGAAAACGAGCAGGACCCTAGTTCAGGTAACAATAACTAAGGTTAATGACAAAATCAAATAATTAGAATTTTATGCAACCAGTGTTCTTCTTTGTGTGTCGTTTCTCTGTGAAATTCACTGGTCTTACGTACCTCATAAAAACTCCACGCCACTCTGATATGAACAGTCCCACAGGCTACCATCACTGTTTAGTCTCTGGTAATATAAAAACGCCTTACTTTTCCTCACTTTTTCCCACTGACATTACCAAATGTAATATACAAATTTTCAAAGAGTGTTAAATGTCATTTTACAAAATGTATAATAATGTGGGAACGTATTTTCTTTTATTTGTAGATGTAATTTCAAAGTTGCAGAAAGACAAGTATTTTGCAGGTACTTTTCATTATACAAAATCGGATGATACTTGAGAAAAATATGATTTCACGTCAGTATTACAGAGCTACAGGTTGTGTAAAGTATGACTGAAAGTAGCAAATGGATAAAATATAATTTCATTATAAAATGTACTTATATTGTCCAAAAGGAGCAAACATCCTTTCCAAGTGCGCTATATGTGAATGCTTTAAATGTAGAACTTTTAAAATTTAGATATGCCATAATTGTCTTTAAGTTGTACCTATAGATTGTGCATGTATTAGAAATTTTCATTCATCAATATTGGCAAAGGAAACTTTCTTCCTTTCCTATTGCCTGGTAAAGAGCATTTGTTCGAGGGTCGATAATTGCAGATTTGTAGTGTAGACACTGTGATTGTACATGATGGAAAAAGTTTATGACCGTTGATTTATTGATGTGTCCAAATTGCTTGAGGTTCATAAAGTTGTATTGCCTCATACAAACTGAAGATATGCACTTCCAATCTCCCTGGATCACCCTTATTTGAAAACAGGATTACTATAAAACCGTTGGATGTCCTTTAGACAAATGATCTGTATAGGGGCAATGTAACAGAAAGGATATCTTGTTTGCCAATTACCATTAAGAACATATTCCTAATATTTATACAATATGAAAGTATAATTTCACAACAAGGAGTCTGTAAGATTAACACCAATAAAAATAGCTGAATATATAGATATAAAACATCTTTCAACAATACTGATGAACAGATGTTCCTGTACCTTCTGTCAATGTAGAAGAAAGAGAAAACTATTACATGGGAGGTTTAAATAAAATACTAATTTTAAGGTTGACAGAGGTAATAAGTCTCACAGACTCAATCAAGTACGAAGTCAAATAATATTAATGTTGCTAAAAGAAGAATGTGGTTTTGAAAGTTTGAAATTTTCCTCTTCTTCTTAACGCAATATTCGAAAAAAGTCATGTACAGCTGTTCAGTTCCTCCAAGGTAAGTGTGCTGCAATTAACTGCGTTATGTGATGTAATTACATCGCCACTGATAGAGAGAAATCATCATTAACAGGCAAGAATCACTCTCTTACCCTCCTATACAAGGAAAAATTGTTAAGATAAGTTTTATGATCTATGGAACATGATTAAATAGTAACTTTTCCAACATTGCCAATTTGTGCCCCATATGTTCTCAGATAGCCTCCTTCATCTACATCTACATCTACGTGGAACTCCGCAAATCACATTTAAGTGCCTGGCAGAGGGTTCATTGAACCATCTCCACAATTTTCTATTATTCCAATCTTGTATAGTGCACAGAAAGAAAGAACAATTATATCTTTCCGTACGAGCTCTGATTGCCCTTATTTAATTGTGGTGATCGTTTCTCCCTATGTAGGTCGGTGTCAACTAAATATTTTCGCATTTGAAGGAGAAAGTTGGTGATTGAAATTTTGTGAGAAGATTCTGTCGCAACAAAAAACGCCTTTCTTTTAATGATGTCCAGTGCAGATCCTGTAACATTTCTGTGACACTCTCTGCCATATTTCGCCATAATACAAAACGTGCTGCCCTCTTTGATCTTTTTCGATGTACTCCATCAGTCCTATCTGGTAAGAAACACACACTGTGAAGCAGTATTCTAAAAGAAGATGGACAAGTGTAGTGCAGGAAGTCTCCTTAGTAGATCTGTTACATTTCCCAAGTGTCTTGCCAAAAAACGCAGTCTTTGGTTAGACTTTCCCACAACATTTTTTATGTGTTCCTTCCAATTTAAGTTCTTCGTAATTGTAATACCTAGGTATTTAGTTGAATTTACGGCTTTTAGATTAGATTGATTTATCGTGTAACCCAAGTTTGACGAATTCCTTTTAGCACTCATGTGGATGACCTCACACTTTTCGTTATTTGGGACAACTGCCAATTTCCGCACCATTCAGATATCTTTTCTAAATCGTTTTGCAGTTTGTTTTGATATTCTGATGACTTTATTAGTCGATAAGCGACAGTGTCATCTGCAAACAACCTAAGACAGCTGCTCAGATTGTCTCCCAAATCTTTTATATAGATAAGGAACAGCATAGGGCTTAAAACACTACCTTGGGGAACGCCAGAAATCACTTCTGTTTTAGTCGATGACTTTCCATCATTTACTACGAGCTGTGACCTCACTGACAAGAAATCACAAATCCATTCACACAACTAAGACGGTATTCCATAAGCACACAATTTTACCACAAGTCGCTTGTGTGGTACAGTGCCAAAAGCCTTCCGGAAATACAGAAATAGGGAATCGGGCGGAAATCCCTTGTCAATAGCACTCAACACTTCATGTGAATACAGAGCTAGTTGTGTTTCACAGGAACGATGTTTTCTAAACCCATGTTGACTGTGTGTCAATAGACTGTTATCTTCGAGGTAATTCATAATGTTTGAACACAATATATGTTCCAAAATTCTGCTGCATATCGGCGTTAATGATATGGGCCTGTAATTTAGTGGATTACTCCTACTACCTTTCGTGAATATTGGTGAGACCTGTGCAACTTTCTAGTCTTTGGGTACTGATCTTTCCTCGAGTGAACGATTGTATATGATTGTTAACTATGGAGCTAATGCATCAGCATACTCTGAAAGGAACCCAATTCGTATACAGTTTGGACCAGAAGACATGCTTTTATTAAATGATTGAAGTTGCTTCACTACTCTGTGGATATTTACTTCTATGTTACTCATGTTGGCAGCTGTTCTTGATTCGAATTCTGGAATACTTATTTCGTCTTCTTAGGAAAATGCTGGAAAACGTACAACATGGAAGATCTCCTCTTCAAATCCCAACAGGTTCCATATAACTTCCACAGAATCTCATAAAAATAAAGCCTCAACATTATTTCCTTCTATGAAAGTCAATCCTTAAGGATGGAAGTTATTAATAGCTATATAGAGCAATTGAATGAATTGGAATGATGAGTCATTGAATGCTGTAAATAAAATTTGCTTATGTAAAATCCAAATCTCTTAGAAAAATCTTCCAAAACATTGGAAGTAAACAGAATGTAATGCTAGTAGACCACAGTTTTAAAAAGTTAATTGAAAGTAATGAGCATATGATATTATATGACCTAATTTAGAAATCTGTTTTATGTTAAACTTTTCACTGAGAACAAGAGAAAGTGGTAAATCATCAGCTGCTATAGGAAATATCCCAACAAATTATGTATTTGATTATGCAAAAAATTTCTACCTAAACCTAAGAAATTTTGCAACTTTGCTCTAGACACAGATAAAGGTGACTTTGAGAAGCTTATCTAAATGAAATCTGAATTTTTCTATAATAAATGAAATGTCACAGTTGTACCTTTATGACACAGTACTTTAAGGGACAAAATAATTGAAGAACTCTTAAGCTGTTTCTTACTTTGGTATTGAATCCTTAACCTCTACAATTTATTTATGTAACTTAGGGAGTTAGTGGAATGAGCTACTTTAGGGATAACAATAACCACTGCCAGATAAATCTTGCTGCACAATAAATCAAAATTTAACAGAATATCTCGTTTGAGCTATATGTGAAAAGATCGTGTTGGCAGTAAAACATAGCCACACAAGATAATGTCACTTCTGTCAAGAAAGAAAATACCTTCTGATATAATTTAGTTAAATTATCCTAAAATTTTAATAACCCCATTACTGGCTGGAACAGAATACCCACCAAAGTAACTAGTGCAATTTATGACCCTGTTCTACATCACATGTTAATCATTGTCAACTAGTCCTTTCAACAATGTCGAATGTGCTAAAATAAGCTGGGATAAAACTGTACTCAAAACTGGAAAGCAGTAGAAAAACAAATTATCGCCATATGTGTAAAGTATCCGAAAATATTGTAGTAACAGGGAATGATGATATTTTTTAAAAAAAAATGTTGTATAACAGAGAGGGAATAAATACAATGGGCAACATCAGCTGTGTGGATGAGATAGGTTCCTAATTACATGAGAGTAAAAAAATATTACCCATCTTTGAGTGGCACCATCTTGAATACAAATCAAAATCGGTTTTGTCCTGAGTTCTAACTCAGCCATTGCTTAAATTTTGAATAAAAATCGTCATCAATGAGGGCTGAAGACTTCCATTATAAGGAGTCACCATTTTCGCCAACGGCCTTGACAAAGAGGGTAGAGGAACAGACAGAGTTTTAGGGCACTCTCTAAAATCTGGAAGAATCAGTAATGATCAACGATGTGAGAATGCAGATGACAATGCAAATCACTCCATTAGAGAAACATAATATCTATCCACAGGGCATGTGGCTAGTACTTGAAGAACTGTCATGTTCTCTTCAGTGGCAAAAGAAAATCCCCCATTCGCATCTTTGAGAGAGGATTGCCAAGAGTGAGGTGACCATGAGAAAATTTATTTAATAGCCAACTAAACTGTAACATTCTATGGGTAGGAGCATGCAATCTCAGAACTTTGAATGTTATAGGGAAGTTAGAAAATCAGAAAAGGGAAATGGAAAGGCTCACTCGAAGTACAGTGGGATTCAGTGAAACGAAATAGATAGAACATAAGCATGTCTGCTCAGACGACTGTAGGGTAATATCAACAGTAGCACAAAATTGTGTACCAGGAGTAGCATTCCTTATGAACAAGAAGGCAAGGAAGAGACTGGGTTTCTGTGAGCAGTTCAGTGTTAGGGATTGTTTTTATCAGAATCGACAGCAGATCAATGATAACAACAACCGTTTTGGTATACACGCCAATGTACAAGCAGAAGACAGAGAGATAGAGAAAAAAATATTATTGTACTGTATAGGTCACTCAATATGTAAAGGGAGATGAAAATTTACTTATTAAATGTGAGATACTGGAATGCATAGTAGGTGCAGAAACAGAAGAAAGAGTTATGAGAAAATATAGGCTTGGTAGTAGGAATGAGACAAGAGAAAACTTGATAGAGTTATACAATAAATTTCATTTAGTAAGCGTGAATTTACTCTTCGAAAATCATGAGAGGAGGAAGAATATTTGGTAAGGGTCTGAAGAATAGAAGATTCCAGTTAGTTTACATCATGTTCAGACGGAGATTCCAAAATCAGATGTGGGATAGTAAGGCAGATCCAAGAACGGAGATGCATCGTCATGTGACTAGGGCCTCCCATCAGGTAGAATATTCACCGGGTGCAAGTCTTTCGATTTGACGCTACTTTGGCGACTTGCGCGTCGATGGGGATGAAATGATGATGATTAGGACCACACAACACCCTGTCCCTGAGCGGAGAAAATCTCTGACCCAGCCAGAAATCGAACCCGGCCCCTTAGGATTGACATTCTGCCGTGCTGACCACTCAGCTACTAGGGGCAGACAAGAACAAAATGGTTCAAATGGCTCTGAGCACTATGTGACTTATCATCTGAGGTCATCAGTCCCCTAGAACTTAGGACTACTCAAACCTAGCTAACCTAAGGACATCACACACATCCATGCCTGAGGCAGGATTCGAACCTGCGACCGTAGCGGTCGTGCGATTCCAGACTGAAGCACCTAGAACCGCTCGGCACCATAGCTGGCCGGACAAGAACAGATATAGACTCAGTTTACATTTCAGTAACAATAAAGAGTAGACTGAAGTTTAAGAGAATTCTCAAGAAGAATCAGTATTGACAGAAGTGGGTTACTGGGGTAATGAGGAATTATGAGGTGCATTTGAAGCTCTTTAATGTTATAGAGACTGCAATAATCTATACAACAGTTGGCAAGTAAACTGAAGAAGAATTGATGCAGCAAAAATATGGGGAAATCAAAAAAGAAATGGTCTTTAGATAGACTAATTCAGGACATAGAAAAGTCAATATAGCTTTTGGTGAAATTAAAAGAAATTGCTCCAGCATTAAGAATGCAATGGGAATTCCACTGTTAAATGCAGAGGAAACAGCACTTAAGTGTAAAGAGTACCCTGAATGCCTGTATAGGTGCATCCACACCACTCATGCTCACCAGACCTGTGCTTGTCTGACTCCTCTTTCAGGAGACTTGTGCTGCTTCTGTCATTGTACACACTACCCCAGTTGCTTGTCAAGCTTTGACTTGGGAGTATTAACTCTGTACTTGCAGTCGTGACCAGTGCCAGCTTCCTAATTTAACCCTTTCAGACCTTTTACTATGTGTTAGCTGTAAAAGAGGAATTTTTTCCCAATGGGAACCTAAGGTGCACATTTGTCAGTGTTCAACATTTTGATCATGCGCAAGTGTTGCTAACTGTTGTGCATCACTCTGAAAATATCAACAAGTGAATGTAGCAGTGTGCAGCAGCTTATGACTACCAGAATTTACAAAATTGGTTGGTTTGTTATATTCCACTGTGTAGTTGAATATTGTTGTTGTTGCTTTGTGTGGTAATTATTGAATGATTATTTTACTATTTATTAGAACATTCCACAATTATTTCATTTAGTCCATAAAATGAAGCCAAGTGTACAAAGTATGTTTTGAAAATGGGTACATTTTCTGTAAATCTTGCAGCTGAAATCATTAAAAAGTCGCCAAAAATTCTCCTTTCTTCATAAAAAATTCAGGTCTCAAAGGGTTAGAAATGGACAAAGTGGTTATAGCAAATGCCAGCTTCCTTTTGATACAGTTGTTAGCTCAGGAACAAGATAGAAGAAGATGCAACAAAGACCCAAGAAAGGGCAGGAGGTGGGTGATCATTGTTTTCAGAAGCAGAAAAAGATATAATGGAAGTGATTTAATGGATGACTGGATGTTGAAAACATACACTTGAAGATATTTTCTCATATGTCTGCATCTGATTATGAAAATTTGATTAATTTGGTTGGACCGAAAATAGCAAAGGCTAAAAGCGTATTTTGGAAATCTATATCAGTTACTCAGTAGCTGGCACTTACTCTCAGATACCTAATTACTGGCGCTTCCTATTCCAGCCTCAGTTTTTTTTATGAAAAGTCTCCAAGCAAATGATATCACACATTGTTCCTGAAGTACATGCAGCTCTTACCTCAGCTTGAAGGAGTTTTTAAAGGTAAGTTAATAAATCATATAAATTTTGTTATTAGTGAACTTTTATTCATCAGTTACTAAATAAAAAATAATAAACAAAGTTTCTGGTTTTAAAATGAGTAAAAAAACTGAACACAAAGATTATTACTTCTATTAAGTATTATAAATCAAGCAAATCCAGAAAATGGGGAGAGCCCTGTTGTTCAATGTTGCATCTAATCATGGGCTTGTACATGCTGAGTTGAAGGAATGGATAAATGACACTAGCAGCTGCAGTCACTGTCGGCTGAACTTGGTCTAGAATGTTAGAAACAGCCGCTTTGTGTTCTGAAAACCATATTGAAAAGTTCTTTTTTAACAAAAGCATGCGTTCTTTTGTCCATAAATCGTAGAACATTCTCCACAAGTGTCAAACTTTAGATACAGCTGTTTGTAGTGCATTATATGCCTCTCCTATACGAGACTTGTTGGACCTTTTTCCCTGATTCTGTCTTGGTGAAGCAAATATTTTCTTGTGATGATTTCGTGAGGATCGTATCTTGTTGCCTTGAATTGTTTGGCGATCCAATTCTTGATTTCTTCACAACTACTCGCAGTACCTTCGTCTGTATCCATGCTCACAACTCTCTGTTCTTCGAAATCCTCATTAAATTTTTCCTAAAGCAAAGCAATGACTATAGATTAACATAAACAATAACAAAGCAAGCAAAATAAGAGAAGAAAAGAATGGATGTTGGAAATGGGGAAAGTACACTAATAATCATGAAAAAATTGGGAGGAATGTAATGCTGGTAAGTAAAATTTAGAATATTCATTGTAATTATTATTAATGATCATTATTATTAGAATGTCCATTGTTATTAATGCTATCAACAATTATTAATGTTATTAGGAATTATTAGTTTATTTTTTTCAGATGCTGCAAACACAACAAGAGTGGTTGCTTGTAGCAGAGGAATATGGGAGAAATGGACCTTTCCCGATGCCTTGGTGCAACAGATGGAAAACATTGTGCAATCAAAGGCCAGCTAATTCTGGAAGCGATTTTTTTCAATTGTAAGATTTTTCAGTACTGTTCTTTTTGCTCAAGCTAGAGGATATTGACTATTGTTTTTGTATGTTAATGTGGGCTGTTAAGGTCGAATTTCAGATGATGGTGAAATACATCTCTTTTTAAGAATATAATGAATGGTACCATCGTTTTCCCAGATGATCATACTCTCCCAGGCAGACATAAAAAATACTCTATGTTATTGTTGCAGCCAACACATTTCATCTCAACAGTTATGTCATGAAGACATGTTGTGGACAACAACCTCAGAGCTCAATGAAAAGAATTTTTAACTACAGACTTTCAAGAGCAAGGAATATTGAGGAAAATGCGTTTGGAAAACTTTGTTTCATTTTGGGATACTAAGAAGGGACATATTACTACAGCCTAAGAATGCCCAAATTGCTATTATGACTTACATACCCCCATAATTTCTTGTGAAAAATTTATGCTTACAGACAAATTTCTACTCTTGTAGGAGCAGTGGATCATAGGGAGAATGGACACTTAATGCCAGGAACTTGGAGAAATGAGATCACTCCTGCTTCAACATTTACTCGATTAATGAACATTTCATGATGCTCAGTGCAGACTGCCCAAGACATTACAGATGAATTCACAACTTCTTTCATGTCTGAAGATAGGAGATTGGCATGGCAAGATGCTTATCAATACCCTATTACAGAATTTTTTTCAGTTGCTAGCTATCTATATATTAGTGACTACCTGATTGTACACTTTTGAACTACCTCTGTATGTGAGGTTTTACTTTCATTAATTACTATTGTATTATTATTATTTCCCTAAATTTTAATATATATATATATATATATATATATATATATATATATATAACATATATAATATATACAGATATACATAGATGTGTGAATATATTGTGCTACATAAATAAATGTTATGCATTATTCTTTATTTATTATCTAGTTTTTCTGTCAAGTTTTCCTTGTTTGATCACATTTAAGGGGGTTTGGTACTTTTTACCAGTAAAATAAATTCTGTATTTAGTACTTTTTAAAAACTGTAATGATCAGAACTCATTTCATGACAAACCAAAATTTTCTATTATAATTAGAACTTCTCTAATTTTTTAAATTTTGAAAACTGGAAACTATAAGCAATTCCTATATTACTAATAGTAATGATAATGAGATAGAATAAGTATAAGAATATTTTAAGATAAGATATGGTATGATTAATAATATTTCAGGGCAAACACCAAAAAAATTTAAAGATAATAGGGACTGAAATACAAGTCAATGAAGACAGAAGTTAAGTAATCATGAAGACAGACCCCTAAAGGTACCAAACGATATTAATTTTGCTAATAAGTTTTTTGACATAGGAGATTCAGTATTAGAGTTTAACAGAGCTTTGGAAAACTTGCTATCAAGTAAGACAGGGATGGATATACCTCCTTCAGAATTTCAAAAATCACAGGGGAAAGTGGCAACCACACAACTTTCCAAATTGATTTGTAGAATCTATGAGATTGCAGGCATACCATCAGAATTTTATAAAAATGTCTTCCTCACAGTCCCAGAATCAACAAGGACAGGTAAGCATGAGAACTATCGCACATTCAGCTCAATGGCTAATACATCTGGCATCTGGGTTGCTAACAAGAATAATATACACAAGAATGGAAAAGAAAATTTAGAAGCTGGTAGATGAAGATCAATCTAGCTTTAGGAAAGGTAAATGCATCAGCAATTGATAATAAAAGCAGAACTTAAGAAAAATCGAGACATATTCAGGAGATTTGTTGACCTATAAGAAGCATTCACCAATGTAAAATGGCGTAAGGTACTCGAAATTCTGAAAAGGATTAAACTATTGGTAAAGAGGGGTAGTCTACAGTATGTACAAGAATCAAGAGGTAACAGTAAGAATGGAAGACCAAGACGAAGTCCTTCATTTAAAAAGGATGTAAGAAAGGGATAGTCATTTACTCCTCCTGTTCAGTCTATACATAGAAGGAGGAATCATGGAAGTAAAAGAAAGTTTCAAGACTAAGTTCAAAATTTAGGGTGAAACAATGTCAATGATATATTTTGCTAATGGCGTTACTATCTTCAGTGAAAGTGAAGAGGATTCATAAGACATGTTGAATGTACTGAACACAGTAATGAGTACAGAGTATGTATTTAGAGTCAACCAAAGAATGATGAATGTTATGAGGATTGGTAGAAATATGATTAGCAATAAACTTAGCATCAAAATTGGTGAAGAAGAAGTGGACAAAGTGAGTCAGTTCTTCTACTTTAGGAGCAAAAAAACACATGATAGATGAAGCAAGTAGCAAATGAACTAGTATTAAACACAGACCCTAATTTGAGGAAGTGATTTCCGAAAATGTTCGTTTGGATCACAGCATTGCATGGTAATGAATCACGGACTGTGGGAAAACCGAAAAAGAAGAGAATCAAAGCATTTGAGATGTGGTGCTACATGTAATGCTGTCGCTAATTTGGGGAATTACTGCGAGAAAAACAGCTCCAGTACAACAAAATGTGAATTGAGCAGGCAGGCAGAGGGGCCTGGTATGCGATTACATAAACGAATCTATTTACCTACCACAAGGCAGCCAAGCTGAACCATGCAATCTTGGCAGCATAGCAGAAAACAGTGCAATTATGAACTGGCCTGAGGGGAATTTCCACACCAATGGGCCATTAAGGTCTTGATCTTTATATACCTGGAAGCAGTGTACTGGAACAGCAAATGTGCCAGTAACCACAATAAAACACCCTCTGATACGAGCACAGTTGTGTGCAGTGTGCAGCACCCTCTGCGACACCAGGGTCACACAAGTCTCCACCATGTTATGTGCCAGCGAGCAGCTGATGCCAATATGGGCAGCCGTCTCCACCAGACCCGTCCATGGGGTTAAGTCTGCATCTGTAGCCTTGGTGCCGTACAATGGATGGATCATCTCCAGGCTCTACAGTGGCATTCGAACTTCTGCCTTGGAGGGCAGTGGTTTGCGACCAGGACAGAACCACTGCCATCCACATGCACTGGATTGAGCTTCTTTTCCTGTAGCAGTGAACTCCTACGAGAATCTGCACAGATGTCTAAGTCGCTGGCACTTCTTGCTCATGCCTGCATAGTGCTAACTCGGGGCATGCTACTGAATGAAGCACACAGTGCCAGCAAAGCTGGAAACAGTCATCAAACATCCAGCAAACCGCCATGGCCTTCTGCAGCCCGAATACTAAGCGCCTGCAAGTGGCATGTCCATGGCATCGCAGCACTTCGATCATTGTAGTGCAAGACTGAATAACGATGTTTTGCCTTGCAGCTGGCTTTTCCTAGCCACCACTGGCCAGCATCAGCATCTCAACACCCCACCACTACACCATATCTACGCTGCATTTGCCCCATTCATCCCAGGTCACTAGAGATTGGTGTCAGAAATGGTAACTGTAGCTAATGCATATACAAAACCAAACCTCACTGAGACTATTTAAAACTTAGAGTAGTGAAAGTACTTCTCTACCACAGATCTGAGGAGTAGCTACCATCATATAGCGGTATTCCCTGAAGACTTTCTGGAAACAGCATTCTTGGTCCTCTGGGACCACTTTCAATGGCGTAAGATGCTATTTGCATTGAAGAATGCTCTGGTATCATTTTAGCATTTTCCAGATGGGGGCCTGTGGGACTGAAATCTCGTCAATTCACTTTATATTTAGATGATATAACTGTTTTCGTGAAGGATATGCCAGAACATACACAATATTTGCAAGAGTTCTTTAGAAGGTTACAAGCAGTACATTAGCAACGAGCATGGAAAAAGTCACTTTGCTTTTGAAGAAGTACCATATTTGTGATGCATGATTTGCAGTGGAGTCAAGATGCATCTGAGGTTGGTACAGGGAGTATGGGATTTTCCAGTTCCTAATACTACTAGGAAGTTGTAGTCTTTATTGGGATTAGTGAACTGTTAATGAAAATATGTACAAGGATTTAGAGATGTGATGGGGCCACTTACACGACTATTAAAAAAGGGTGTAATGTTCGAATGGGTAAAGAATGTCAAGATGCATTTGAGGAATTAAAGAAAGCATTAACATCAAGGCCAATACTAACTTATGGGCAACAGTTTGTCTTGTCGTGTGATGCTTCTAATCAAGCTGTTGAGTGTGTTTTCAGTCAAATAGTTTACAGAGAGGAGCGTCTGGTAGCATACAGGTCTAGTCAACTGAATTGAGTGAAGAAAAACTACTCCAAAAAAGAAAAAGAGATCTTAGAGTGGTGTTCGGAATGACTTATTTCCGATTTTATTTGCACAGAAAGAAGTTTATAGTAGTAACTAACCTTCAGTTCTAAAGTGGTTGATAGGTCTTTAAGACCCTTCTTGTAGACTGACCAGATGGGCACTGAGTTTGAATGAGTTCAAGTGTAGAGTCGTACACAAACCTGATAAGAAACGTACAAATATGGAAGGTTTAAGCAGAAAGGTAGAGTTGACACAGACAGCGTGATGCAGCCTTGCACAGTGGCACGTAGTGGAACATACTGATGCAGAATATGAACTGCACATATCACTGCCACAATTCATGGTGTGTGTATTAGGTTGTTACGCAAGATAATGACATTGGAACCATGGGTAGTAATGCATGTAGTAATGCACTTGGAGCTAAAAGAAGAAGTTCTGAAAGAAGTACATATTGTTGGGACATGTGGATTGTAGAATAATTAATGGGAGTGACATTACTGGTGGAAGTCATGGAAAGAAGACGTTGATCCATAACTGAGAGGTTGTATACAATGTGTGCAACAGGAAGATATGAGCAATAAGTTAATGCCTTTGCAAAGGTTTACTGGAAGTGTTGGAACCTTTCCAACTGATAGGGTTAGACAACCTTGTTCCATTTAACTGTACTAAGGCAGGAAATCGACTTGTGTTGATTGTAATAGATCATTTTTCTCTATATTTGAAAATTGTTGCAATCCCTAACCAGCAGGCAGCAACAGTAACAAGCACTGGTCAACAGCTGGGTGCTCAGAGTTGGAGTGCTAGAAATGATAATCATGGATCAAGGGACAAATTTTATGGCGTATTTGTTAAATCAGCTGTGTAATTTGCTAAAGGTTAGAAAGATAAGAACTAGTCTGCTACACCCCAGGGCTAATGGTAGGACAGAGAAGGTATATTGCATTACTGGCACCATGTCAAGTTATTGTGTGAACTCACACCATAATGATTGGGACATATAAGTATCATTTGTTGTAGCTGTATACAGTTCAAAGATCCATTCAGAAACAGAGCTATCGCCATATGAGACAGTTTACAGAACAAGCATGCCATACCCATTTGAGAAAATAAGGCCAAACATTGGCAAGAATGGGGACTCTATCAAGAGTTCCACTAAAACATTAAGCTAAATATGAAAGCACATTCTGGGAGCAAATACCAGAGCCCTAGAATGCCAAGAAAGGAATAGTGTGGGCTATTACTGGACTATAAAGTCAGCCTGTGGGTAATGTTATTGGACCCTTACATAATGAAGGATAAGACCAAAAAGTGTGTAAGTAGTTATCAAAGGCCATATCAGGTAATTAAAAAATATCACCAGTTAATGTCCAACTCCAATTACCAACTTGTGCAATGATTTTTCATGTTAGACACCTGAAGCCATTTCAAGTTACTCCAGATGGGCTCATGCAAGTGTTGTCATCATTCAGGACTAAAGCTATGGATAGTTGGAACAAGAGGAAGAATAAAAACTTTGTGCAACCTATGCATGAGATTCAACATGGATTAAGACAAAGAAAGTAGGAGAAAATAGTTCATGTTTTGTTGTTAGGATGAATACAGTTGAAAAGCTAAACAGGATAGAGTGTGTTTAGGGTTAAACATGGAAGTGTAAATGATTAATATAACGAATGTTTGTGAGACTAATGGGAATGAGTTGTGTCTCTTCTGTGTTCATTTGCATGTAAGTTAGGTATTTAGTGTTGTTTTCTATTTTATATCTACAATATGGCAGACCTTTTAAAGGGGACAGGGGAATGATGGGAAATCCCCATTCCCGGGTTGCTACAGGCTGAGGTATAGGTGGGGGGAGTCCTTGTCTTAGTGGTGTCCCACCTCTTCAGCAGGAGTGGATTGGGACAATGTGGATACTTCCAATGGAAAGTGGAGTACTTTTCATGAGACAGGAGGATGTGGTACTTATGAGCCATCATTGGCCACTGAAGGTGACCCAGAATGCTTGGAAAACGTTTAACAAGGTGCTTAGAATATGTGTTTGTGGAATTACGGCGAGATCTGTAAGGGAAAGATGTGTTGAAATAAATGAGAAGTGAGTAGCAGGTCGCGCTGGTCATATGAACAAATATGAGGGCAGATGCAGTAGGTAGTGGAAATGGTACCACATGGTATAGTGACATTAAAGTGGAAGGTTAGCCAAGTGGGAAGAACACTGAAGCTGTATTTGAAGCTGCAGATATTGGTGACAACTGGGAACTAAATGATACAAGAGAGAGAGTGAATGTTGTGGTGAGAAGGAATAAAGCCACTATGGAATGACACGAGTTTTGGAAGAAGGGGTATTGAATAACACATACACGCTGTGGTGATTGGCAGTGGAGGTACCACAGCTTGAGAAGATGACAGTAAATACTGTGAACCAAGATCCGGAAGTTATACAGACATAGGTTGATACTTAAATACAAGAATGGTAGTGATGAGTTGATGCAGCCTTTAGCTGACAACTTTTTGGATGGACGGGTAGTGGTGACTGATTTACAGGAAGCAATTTTACGTGCTGCATATGGAGAGCTGAGTCCAACTCTGTTAACGCCAGATCATTTCCTAGTAGGTCTGTGGAAAGTGCAGAAGGAATTGCCGCTAGATTTAGAATTTGTCGCCAAACCAGGTGAATCGAACCTACCATGTACTACCACATAGAAATGGTTGAGAATAGAATAGATCTACTACAGTTGTAATTATTACTTCAATTTACAGTTAAGAATGAGCAAACTGGGTTAAAGTGTTTCACCATGCATACATACACATCCATACCCATTAAGGTGGGAACCTTGGGGAAGTTAATTCACGTTAAAACAAAAGAGGTATTGCTTATCTCCGAGAATGTCATGTGGTGATCCCATTAACTGAAGTCCAACGCTGTTAAAGGGTGAGGGTTACAATCTGCCTGATCCTGGTGGTGTGTACGGGCACTGGCACATGTGAGATGCAGTTGTACTAAGGTGGGACAGATGGTCAATACTTCCCATGTGACAAACTGGAGCGTCGACCCTATTTTCAGCAAGCATGTCAGCACTGGGTTTAGTCTGTAAATGACACCAAAGTTTTAGCAGCAATCTACTATGAGCAAGGCAGGCTTATGGGAGCTAAAAGGTTGGGATAGGAATAATGATTGATTGTACAGACTGTGACAAATGGGGCCAACTTTTCAACTGTCCATCTCTATTACAGGAAAAATTGGACTGAATATTACGCAGCTACAGTTACACTGGCCAGAGAAGTCACTAAGAATACTTCCAGCAAGGAATTTGACTTACCTAAAAAAAAACATTGGATCACTGCCTAATCCTATCCTTAAACTGGTTCATGGACACGCAAGAGGGACAGATTTCAGTAGAGACAGTGCTTTCACATATACACCAATATTGGGAGGATCAGCAGCATATGATCATGACTGCAACTGTCAAAACTGGATTCACTGTGTTGTGTACATTAGGTGGTGGAACCCTTGTCAGTGCGACCCTCCAGTGCATCTGATAGCAAAGAACTGGTTAACTGCTCTTACATGAGATAGTACCAGGAGTGCCAGAAACTGAATATAATAATAAGAGGAACGTTTTACAATGTTACAACTGTTTAAGTTTGGAGGGCAGGGAGATCTGAGTATTTTTGGGACAGGCATTGTTGCTTATAGCATGAGACGCCATAAGGGTGTGATGAGTTGGTATTGATGTAAATAATTGTCAACTGCTTTGGAGTAACTTAAACGAGAATGGAGGTTTTATGAAGTACTGTAAGGAAGGATGGCTGAGCAAATGGGCTAAAAACTGGAAAATGAGTGTGGAGCCTTTGAGCTTTGTAGCTTAAGATGCCCTACCCTCCTATTCATAACGAATTCTACTCCTATTGTACCTTTTCACGCTGCTGTTGGTGTTACTCTATACTCAACTTACCAGAAATCCTTGTCTTCTTTCCGTTTCACTTCACTGACCCCTACTATATGTTATCCTTTCAGTGGTTATTCAATCTTATTCTCATGGTCACCTCCTATTTGGCAATCCCCTCTTGGAGGTTGGAATGGGATCCAGACATGAATCTTTAGCCAATGGTGCTGTCATTGTCACACTTTCTCAATTACATACTACATTTCCCGTGAATACACATCCTGTGTCTTTAATGCAGTGGTTTCCATTGCCTTCTTCGTACTCATGGCGTTGAGCATTACTGATTCTTCCACCTTTGGGACAGTTTCCCCACCCCAAGGGCAAGAGAGTGCCCTGATCATCTTTCTGCTCATTAGCCCTCTTTAACAAGGCCATTGGCTGGATGAGGGTAATGTCTTATGACAGAAGTCTTTGACCGCCATAACTGATGACTTTTTTTTCAAAATGGAAGGCAGTTGTGTAATCCAGGATTAATGACATTTTTATTACTAATTAAAGACACTACCCCTGGACCACGAGTGCATAGAATAATGCATGATGACCGCAATAATTAATCTTTGTCTTACTATAGCACATAAACAATATTAATGGTCACATTACCATTCCCACTCTTTACTTATTTAAATAATTATTCACATTTACATGATTATCAACAACTTTTAAACTGAAATTGCGTTCAGGAACATAGTCAGGATTTTTATCTGAGTTGTAGTTATGCATATAAACCTCAGATTTGCACAAATCGTCCCTAAAAAGCATTTTTATGGTATGAACAGTACACACCTTACTACTATGGGCAGCAGCCATGTTTTTTGGCACTTACCTCTGTTTACATGCACTCATCCTGACAGAGTTGTCAATAGCGCCACTCTGAAGTTAGATAAAGAGCTACCATTTCTCTATTTATCATGCAAGTATCAACTAATATGAATAAAGCACATCTCATACCATGTTATACACGCAATAAGTCTGTTTGTCATTGATTGTCCCTTACCATTTTTTACAGTCGAAATCTAAAATCGAGAAACAAAAAGGAGAGCATATCTAAAACCATGTGACAGTCAAATGTCTGTCTTGTAGCACGTGTGTCGACTAACAAAGAAAGCTCGACAGAGAATGAGAAATTATAAACACAAAAATGATGGGAAACAAAATTGATCCGATATTATTCAATTTAAATTAAGAAAGGAACACTTTGGACGGTCTGTTTCACATCATGAACCAAGTAGAACATTGTCTGTCACCATATACAAGTGACTGCAAAGAAAAGATAGTTGAATGCGAAAAAATACGTATCCGGGTCAACATAAAAGTTATAAAGCACCACTAAGCGATTTACGTAGAAGAAGAAATATTGTGGTAGTTTATTTAATGCCACAAAATTCTTAAAAAATTGTTTGGCTTCAATTACAATCAACCAACAAAGAAAGGTTGGCTTAAAAGTGAAAACTAAATTTACAGGCCATCAGAAATGCTGGATAAACATTGTTAAGTTAATACTGGTATATAAAAAGAGAAACAGCAATATATCGAAAGGTGAACATCATATGGGTCTGTTTGAAAATGAGTCACCACAAAGGTGGAATCACAAAGACCTATCAATCAATTTAAGGCTTTAAATATCACGAAAAAACGAAAAAATAAAATGCAAACAGAACACGGAAGAGACTAGAAAATCATCAAAACACCTAACTAGCCTCACATCCTAACACTTAAACTCTGGTCGTCACTCACGCTGCTGCAAAGGAAACTTATCTGGGCTCTCCACCTCTGACAAGACCAAAAGAGAGAATTCCAATTTTTCTATAAGAGGCTCTTTCCTCCACACATGCATCGCACCAAGGCTTAAAGGTCACCACAAAATATGTGAACCTGGCCAACTTCTACTCTACAGTGAAAAAGTGTCTGACCATTCTGACCATTGATCATCCTATCTACTCACAGAGCCAAAGATCTCACATTCTGCATACACTGCAAAGTGCTGGATTCTGAAAGCTGCCAACCATGTCAGCCAACTGATGTAACTACTACTACCTCTAAGAAAATGAGGGATAAATGTGCCACCTACCTACAAATTACAGTCATTCCTCACTTTCTATCATGTTTATACTGTTTCTTAAGCAAAAGGGAGGTTTAATTTTTCATTTCATGAAATGAGTAGGCTCAAAAGTCGTCCATTGCAGTTCAGATTTTCGTGTTCAAGTCTTTCAATAAATGAGGCAAAAGCTGATTATAATGGAAAAGTATGACCAGAGTTGTATTGCAGCTACATTCATAGAAAAATGTGTTGCACAACATTTTACACACCAAGCAATTTATTTTGCAAAACAAGTAATGGTATTTCAGTAGATATATGGCAGTAATGTCTATAGAAGTTTTTTAAAAATATATTTCTTATCTCCTGTGATAGAAAATCATGTTTTCTGAACAGTGAAAGTTTGGAGATTATCGAAATATTGTTTCATTTTCAGTCATTTAATTTGCTTGCATTGACTGAACTGTTAGGACACTACAATGACAAATTTTAGTGTGCTATAATCTTATTGTATGATATAGCTAAAAATCATAATTGCTGCCAATGAGGTTATTGAGGCTGAACGACATCACAGAAAAGAAGATAATAGATAGATCTTGAAAGTGGTAATATGGTATGGCAAACATGTCATCTGAATATCATTTGCACTGTCATTGTGAATAAATGAAATATACACATTAATTTATTAAGTCTACATAGTACCTTTCAACATAATATTGTACAGTTCTCCCGACTTTCAAAAATAATAATGATACTAAGATAGAAAATACAGTAAAATATTACTGTTGCTATTACTACTGCTAATTCATCTCTGTCATCATCCATATTACTACTACCAGGTCTATGTATAATGTATCTACCTCCACTGTCGTTATTTCTACTACTGTTATTACTGATAATCACAGAAAACTGTCTATCCTTACCGTGCGAAAATGATGACGATTCATAAAACAGTGTTTCATCAGAGATTCCTCACAGTCAATCAATGGCACCATAGTTTGTAGATGCACTCCAGAAGACGTTGCATAGGAGTCTCAATGTTTCTTCCAGTTCAGCATAGATAATTATCTTTGTCTATCCACTTTTTCAGGAGACATTCCTCTGGTCCTAGGGCGTATAGTGAAATTCATTGTTGACTGTTGTTGAAGGTCCTGTGTCTAGATCAATGATGATACTCCTGCACCCACTTGAACTGAATATATGTAAAGGCATTCAGTACTGAAATGGAACTTTGTGTGTGCCTGCCGCCAAAGGCTTCTTGTTTTTTTTGTTTGTCTTTTTTTAACAAGCCTCATCTCTAATCAGGACAACATTTATGCATCACTGCTGACAGTGATTCGTTTGGATTTGATCATTCAATTTGCAGCATGTTCCTGTTCACAAGTGCATTTTAATGTAGTAAACTGCATATAGAGTACAGTACAGAAGTTATATTGCAAGCAAATATTTTACTGTCACATTGATGGAACATGAATACGAAACTGGTTAATTATTATCAGATATCTCAACTGTGTTGTGTTGGCAACAAAAATATAACCAAGAACAAGAGGACAGGTAGTGCGTGGTACGAAATCTTTTGTACTTCTACTTTTAGAATGGAGGAGGGGAAAAAAGTAACATGTTTCTGTATCACTTTCCATACAAATACATTTTCAAATTATTCCTTAGTATTCTTATTAGCTAATAATATTATTTTGTTGAGATTGTTAATTTAATTTAAATTTTTATATAGGCTGTTTTTTGAGTTTTCTATCAGTGTTTTTCCTAGATTGCTCCCTTCATATTTTTTTTGCTGTTCAGCTTTTCAGTTTTAACTGCATTACCACTTGACTGTCAAAGACATCATTTACTATATGTTTGTGTCTCACTCTAGATGAGTAAAATTTTTTCCAACGTTGTTCACAAATACTGCATCTTCTTTGACAAAGATATTCAGCTAAGGTCCAATGATGAACTTGTAAAGGAAAAACCAGTTAATTCAATAAATTAATTCTGTAGAACATACACAATAATGTGTCTTTCAAGTATAAAATAAGTTTGTTATTACAGATCTAATTCGTTCCTTTTACTTCCCAATATAAAACTAAGGTAGTTAAGAAACCAGTACAAGATCTGACAAAAATTTAACTCCTCATATTACTAAGGAACTGTTTCTTGTGGTGTATAACAGCAGGAGACACTTGTTTCGTCTTTGTTTTTTCTTTTTAGTTTATTGTACAAGCAGTGTTTCCAATTCACTCTGCCATTCTGGAAATCTATTTTTGTGATGTCCTTCAGTTTTTATGACGAACTGTTCTTATTGCCATCGATGGTTCCGAAATGGCGACTTTTCACCGTTGATTTCAATTTATGAGACGAACATTGGCTGACATCTTGGGTGTAAGGAGGCTATGAATGAACCATCATTTGACTTTTTGCGTGAAACTCATAAAATGACTTAGCTTAGTGGGAAATGAAATTGCTGTAGTGAAATAAACTTCCGTTATCTTGCTACAAGACAAATTTCGGCAGGTTGTACTGGTACTCCTTTATGAAATTTCTTTCACGTGAGAGAGACTGTTTCGTCCTGAAGTAAAAATGTGAAATACATAGTTCTATGGCTTTCAAAAACTGTGAACTTTTGACTCATAAAACTAGATAACTGAGATTCTTATATGTATCATATCCTTGATTTTCTGAATGTGAATACCGAAAGGGTTTTATCTTACAGCATCTCTGTAAGCTTGCTCCAAAATTTAGAACTGTTTGCAAATGTTTTTCACATTGTATCACCTGCAAATGAGATGTTGCAAAAACATCACAAACAATGTACCATGATTCACACAAATAGATATGCCAATAGCTCAGGAACGAGGTAACCACAAGCGAAATACTTTTCATGATGTGCCTGTGTTCACTAGAATGTCCTAGAAAGACACCACAACTGACGACACACCGAGACTTCAAATGAGTTAATTTATCTAAACTTGCAACTGAAGCGCAAAAAATAGTTTGGGGGATGTTTTCTACTTTTTCCTCAGATATAAACAAAAACTTCATTTATTTACTAATAAACTTACCCAAGTGTATGTTAAATATGCTCCCCTAATCATCAGAAAAGTAAGGAGAAAGCCTGTGCCTTGGGTAACTGAAGAATTAAAACTGCTCATGAATCCTAGAGACGCTGCGCATTGGGCATAGAAACTGCAACCTATGCCTGAAAATTATATTGCTTACAAGCAAAAGCGGAACAGAGTCAGTGAAGCTGTGAGAAATAGTAAACTCAGGCATGTCTATACATTAACTGACAACAGACATAGACCAGCTGTCATATGGAAAAACCTGTGTGTCTTAGTATAGGCAAAGTAAAAGCTGCAGCTCTTCCCATTGTCCAAGTCGAAGAACTGAATCGGTACTTCAGATTGCCTGCAACCACAACTGAACCGCAAATGAAATGGGCGCTCATTCATTACTTCATAGGGATAAACGACTGTAGGCCCGAAAAAATCTGTCTACAGCACACAATTTTCTCTGAGGTCTTGAAACAGGGACTACCTAAAAACGACGTTGCCAGAGCATTCGCTGACTACCAACCTATTTTCATTCTTCCTGCACTGTCCATGGCCTTAGAATATATAAAAATATATATAATAAACTACACACAGACTACTAGACGAATACCAATCAGGTTACTGTAAACATCACAGCGCAAAATGTGCCTTAATAAAGGTTACATATGAACTGAAGCCTGCCATGGTTGCACAGGAGGCGACTATCATGAGCTTCTTAGAGTTCAGCAAAGCCTTTTATGCTGTTGACTTCGACATTTTATTTGTAACCCATGGCAGCCTAAATTTTTCAAAATGTGTAGTGCAATGGTTTCTCTCATGCCTCATCTGGCACCACAAAGTGACTATGGAGGCAGATAGTATGAGCCATCCCCTATGGTTCGAGATTAGGCCCTGTACTCTTTTCATTGTATGTCAATGACGTGTCATCAGTTTTATCCTATTGCAAATATCACATTTACACTGATTACGTCCAGTTGTATCAAAACCAATAAACCTGAACACAGTTACTGAGAAGCTCAGTACCAACCTTTGTGTACTATGAAAATGTGAGCTGGATATACGGTTGAAGCTCAACCCATCCAAAACCCAAGCAGGTTGGTTCCTCATTCTAAAGGCCTTTGCCCAAAATATCAGGAATCTCTACCATCATTAACCCTAAATGGGAGAAATATCATCTTCTCTCCCTCAGAAAAGAGTCTAGGAGTAATAGCAGATGAAAATCTGAACTGAACTGAGTATGTAACTGCAATGTGCAAGAAGGCATCATCATCTCTCTATACCCTACAAAATTATAAAAAGCTCTTCCCTCATTACCTGCAAAAGCAATTTGTATAAATACGAGGGTTATTCCAAAAGTAAGGTCCGATTGATTGCCAAATTGAAACCACAGTGAACATCAGAAATGTTTTACTTGTAACAATTAGCTACACCTTTCAGCTACTTCTCTACGTAGTCGCCGTTCTGACTTAGACTTTTGTCATAGCGTTGTACCAACTTTTCAATAGCCTCATCATAGAAGGCAGCCGCCAGTGCTTTCCGCCAATTCTCCACGCTGGCCTACACCTCGTTGTCTGTGTCAAAATGTTGTCTTCAAAGACAGCGGTTCATGTGACCAGAGATGAAACTCAGGGGGAGACAATTGCGGACTGTATTGTGGGTAATCTACATTTCCATTTGAAAACGATGCAGGAGCATCTTCATTGCCCCTGCAGAATGCGGCTGAGAATTGTCGTGAAGACGAAACAGCACGACAGTTATGTAATGTTGGCTGCATAGCTTCAGGCGAAATTTCTCACCAGGCCCTCGTACTTGGCGGCAGACACTATTTTCTAGACATCTTTACGCACTCACTGCGAGCTCAGAAATGAGAAGAGCGACGTGATGCTAACTGGGATTATACTAGAGACACTACCCAACACATCTGTGCAAAGCTTTATCGGATTTTCATAGTCGTTTCCATTTCGCGACCGATCGGACCTTACTTTTGGAATAACCCTCGTACATATAAATCCAATTATTGCTTATAGTGGTATTATCCTACAAGGCCTTTCTCAGGAAAGATCAAGGCGTCTGGAATTGTTTATGAATACCTTTGTTCATTATATCCATGACGATCGACTCTGATCATATTTCACCATCATTTGCACGGATATCTTGGCTGTGTGCAGACAAGTGCAGAGATTTCCATACCCTCTATTTTCTCTACTGTCATGTCAACCTACATTGTCCCTCATATGTCTCCTCAATCTTAATGCTCTTGTCTGAATGACATAGAAGAAGTACCCATTCCCATCAGAGCAATATCCTTTCTGTTCCACTCCACTCCATCATTCAGGTACCTTCTTGAAGTCCTTCTCAGTAGCAAGAACCTCCTGAGTTATATTACAGGTTTGAATAACGCCTTCAGCTTCAGAAGGAAGTTAATGACACTTCTACTAAAGCAAAATTAATGATTATTATTGTCCCTATACACATTTGTTACGTTTGTACAGTATTCTTTCCAACCAGATCTTCCTTATTTCCAGTATTCTTATTTCCTTTCCCCAGAACTCGCTATATCCGAAAACATCTATTTCGTACACCTACAAATTATTTTTAGATATGTCAGATTCATTATTGTTATTATTATTATTATTATTATTACTCTCATCATTATTAGTGGGAGCAGTAGCAGTAGTAAAAGTACTACCAGTATTAACTTTACTAATTCATGGTCAGTATTTTCTACTCACAGTCTATATAGACATTCAAATCATATTAATATTATTTGTCATATTAACTTGTTATTATGTAAAAAAGGTACTGTATGTGTGAAACCTTGGTCGATGTAAGAGAGAGCCTGATGGCCTTATTCAGATCAGGGTAAATAAATAAATAGTGTGATTGCTTAGGAAGTTCTGGAGAAAACAGCACTGCAGAAAATACATCAATAGGTCATTTCTTTGCTACATAAAAAATGAAGTTGGGATATATTTAGAGCAGTACTCACATACTGTAGGATGATATTGTGCTGTAAGGCAACGCAGCTTCCAAGTGTGCAAAGCACAACTTTCATATACTAGTTCACATGCTGACAGTGAGGTGGGTGGATTATGATTAGAAAAGTGTTAGATAGTTACTGCTTGAACTAATGAAGATTTGAATAAATATAACTATGTTTTCTGATCACACTACTATTAGAACAACATATTTTTGTGAAATCAGTACATGCGCGAATTATGTGTGCCTGGACCTAATGCTACTGAATAAAATAGACGTAGTCTTTTGCAGTCTTAGCACCAAGGGTTACAGTAGTGATTTCTGTACGCTAATGACCCTATGTAGTCCATGTACATGCTTTGATGAGTGATGGAAACGCTAACCACAGAAGAAGTAGTACTATATTTACAGTTTTGCAAAATATGTACGTTAGCCTTATGATCAGGCACCTTCACTCCATGGGGACACACGCCTCACACAGCCTGGCAATGGACACCAATCTTCAGCACCTCCTGTAAAACTTGGCCACTAAGGTAGCAGCACTCAGAACACAGGTCGATCAGTTGACGCACTCACAGCAGGAAGGCAGCAGACAGCGCACCACCAGCAGAACAGGCTACAGATAGTGCAACCCGTGTGGCCAGCACTGCAGCAATAGTTGCTCTAGTGATATCCTGGTGATGTCACAGCAGACTCCAAGAAGTATCTGCCGGTGTAATGCCCGTTTTGGCAGTGAAGCAACAAAGTGCCATACCGCTTGCTCACACCCAAATGCCAGCTGCAACTGTACCTAGATGCATCCAGCTGCAGTTTTATATCGTAGCAGAATGGAGTGGGGGTGCGAGGTACCTCGTAGACACCGACTCGGATTTTCTACGTTACATTTGGTGACCAAAAATGACAATTTGTGGCGCTTATGTGGGGACTATCGTGTGCTAAATTCAAGGACAATGGCAGACAGATATGCCGTGCCACACCTGCTGGACTTTAGCCACGCCTTGGCAGGTGCGACTATTTTAGTACAATCAACTGTGCAAAGGCATATATGCAGATCCCAGAGGCACCTGAAGACATTAAAAAAAACCGTGATTACCACTCCCTTCAGGCTCTTCGAGAGCACGTTCATGACATTCAGCTTTAGGAATGCTGCCCAGACTTGGCAGCCTTTCCTGACGGCGTCTTATTAGGGTTATCAAGCTGCTTCGCGCACCTGGACGACATCTCCATGTTCTTGAAGATGCCCAAACTCCACCACAGACGCATAACAACCTTTTTCTGGCTCCTCCATTGAAATGTCTGTTTGTGGTCAGTGAGACTGAGTTTCTTGCTCACCTAATCACCCCTAGCAGATCCACACCTAGAAACTCACAAAGACCTACGTTGTTATCTCGTGATGGTCAGCTTCTACTGGCGCCATCTGAGTAATGCTCCTGCAGTGCTTGAACCACTGGCCACTGCGTATCATGGCCCCATGGTGAAAGGAAGGTCTCCGGTTACCTGGACTCATGAAATGGAGCAAAGATTTACTGCATCTACACTCCTGGAAATTGAAATAAGAACACCGTGAGTTCATTGTCCCAGGAAGGGGAAACTTTATTGACACATTCCTGGGGTCAGATACATCACATGATCACACTGACAGAACCACAGGCACATAGACACAGGCAACAGAGCATGCACAATGTCGGCACTAGTACAGTGTATATCCACCTTTCGCAGCAATGCAGGCTGCTATTCTCCCATGGAGACGATCGTAGAGATGCTGGTTGTAGTCCTGTGGAACGGCTTGCCATGTCATTTCCACCTGGCGCCTCAGTTGGACCAGCGTTCGTGCTGGACGTGCAGACCGCGTGAGACGACGCTTCATCCAGTCCCAAACATGCTCAATGGGGGACAGATCCGGAGATCTTGCTGGCCAGGGTAGTTGACTTACACCTTCTAGAGCACGTTGGGTGGCACGGGATACATGCGGACGTGCATTGTCCTGTTGGAACAGCAAGTTCCCTTGCCGGTCTAGGAATGGTAGAACGATGGGTTCGATGACGGTTTGGATGTACCGTGCACTATTCAGTGTCCCCTCGACGATCACCAGTTGTGTACGGCCAGTGTAGGAGATCGCTCCCCACACCATGATGCCGGATGTTGGCCCTGTGTGCCTCGGTCGTATGCAGTCCTGATTGTGGCGCTCACCTGCACGGCGCCAAACACGCATACGACCATCATTGGCACCAAGGCAGAAGCGACTCTCATCGCTGAAGACGACACGTCTCCATTCGTCCCTCCATTCACGCCTGTCGCGACACCACTGGAGGCGGGCTGCACGATGTTGGGGCGTGAGCGGAAGACGGCCTAACGGTGTGCGGGACCGTAGTCCAGGTTCATGGAGACGGTTGCGAATGGTCCTCGCCGATACCCCAGGAGCAACAGTGTCCCTAATTTGCTGGGAAGTGGCGGTGTGGTCCCCTACGGCACTGCGTAGGATCCTACGGTCTTGGCGTGCATCTGTGCGTCGCTGCCGTCCGGTCTCAGGTCGACGGGCACGTGCACCTTCCGCCGACCACTGGCGACAACATCGATGTACTGTGGAGACCTCACGCCCCACGTGTTGAGCAATTCGGCGGTACGTCCACCCGGCCTCCCGCATGCCCACTATACGCCCTCGCTCAAAGTCCATCAACTGCACATACGGTTCACGTCCACGCTGTCGCGGCATGCTACCAGTGTTAAAGACTGCGATGGAGCTACGTATGCCACGGCAAACTTGCTGACACTGACGGCGGCGGTGCACAAATGCTGCGCAGCTAGCGCCATTCGACGGCCAACACCGCGGTTCCTGGTGCGTCCGCTGTGCCGTGCGTGTGATCATTTCTTGTACAGCCCTCTCGCAGTGTCCGGAGCAAGTATGGTGGGTCTGACACACCGGTGTCAATGTGTTCTTTTTTCCATTTCCAGGAGTGTAAATGGTGCCTCACCGAAGAGGTGTTGCTCACTCATCCAATACACGGTGTGGAGTTAGCTGTCACTGTGGACGCCAACCAGACCATTATCGGCACAGTGCTTCAACAACGTGCTGAAGGCAGCTGGTAGCCACTCAGCTGCTTCTTGCAGAAGTTGTCGGCAGTGCAGTGCCTTAGAGCACTTACGACCATGAACTGCTCACCGAGTATCAGTCAGTGGAACATTTCTGCTTGTTGGTAGAAGCCTACCTCTTCCTTATCTTCACCGCCCATAAACTTACAATATGTGCTTTCAGGAACAACACCAACTGTTTACTACGCCAACTACAGCAGTTGGAGTAAGTGTCCCAATTCACTACACACATTCGGAATTCTTCCAGGATGGATAACTTCATAACCAACTGCTTGTCCTGTGACCGTGTAGTCATGGCGATGGAGAACTGGACAGCTTCCAAAACGATTCGTCCAGCAGCGTTAATCTAGAACCGATGACCATCCCTGGCTCCTCACAGAAGATTTGGTATTATGTTATGACAGGCACACATCTCCCATTTCTCCCGAAAAAGTTCCAGTGCACCACTTTCAACTCTGTCCACAGCTTATCACATACCAGTGCAAACACCGTGGTGTCACTTGTGGCAGCACGTTTCGTCTAGCCTGGACTCTGGAAGGTTTGTCATCAGTGGACACTCCCCAGTGAGCCAAAGTTGGGAGACACACCCATGCGCCCATCGTCACTCTCCCCAATGTGACATACAGCTTCACATATGTTCACATGGACATTGTAGACTTGCTTCCGCCATCCTGAGATAAGCACTAGCTCCTTACAGTGGTGGAGCACTTCACCCACTAGCCAGAGGCAACACCCATGTGGACATCAATGCCAGGACAGTCGCTACTACCTTTGTTGACATCTGGGTGGCGCGCTTCGGCTGTCTCAGCCACCTAACGATGGACTGAGACCAGTAGTTCGACTGTGCACTGTTCAAACACATTACCCAACTGTGTGGCACATGGCTACACAACATGACAAGCTATCACTCAGCATCTAACAGCATGGTCATGTGGCTTCATTGGACACTGAAGGCATCCCTGACATGCACTACCTCTCGTACTCCTCGGCCTAAGTGTGGTACTGAAGGAAGACATTGGCATCTCACTTGCAGACCTCACCTATGATCAGTCACTTGCCATCCCCAGAGAATGCATGGAAGTAGTACAATCACCGCATGACACCTCACTCCCACCAGTAGCAGAATGCCTGTGCAGTCACATGGCTGGCCTCCGATCAGACCCACCAACATGGCATGGTGCCAGAAAAGCCTTTGTTCATGCAGACTTACAGCACTGCATGCATGTGATGCTGCGCACAGACACTTCAGCTGATCTGCATGATAACCTGCAATGGGAAGATGTTAGAGATCATGTATCATGGTAGGCCTGCTAAAATCTCGATCGACAGGGTAAAACTGGCATAAATCTGGACAGATCCCAATGCCCCGCACTTCTTCGACCCAGCGGAGGACATGGTAATGGATGACACTCTGCACACAACCAGCCAGGCAGTGCCTGCCCCATCAGTTGCTGGTGACTCCCGTATGCCTCCACCTGTCACTGAGGAGCCACGTGTGTCCTAGCCTACCCTGTTGGCTGACATTAAAATGTTCTAATTGATTAATTTGAAGGAGCTTGCACATCAAACACTTTGTCCATTGGAAGCAATCATTGGACCTGCTGCCTGGAATCTCATCTTATCAACTTGGATATAATGCAAGATTTGGCTTGGATTTTTAATAAAATGGAGACATGTGACTACCTAACATCTAACCATGACTGCTGTGTGCAAGAAGAATACTACCAGAGGAGCAGTAATGTTACATCAATCAATGATAAGACTGTTTAAGGTGGACAAGCTCCAATTATAGCTAAGGATATGTGTATAACAAATTCATATGTCAAATCACGAGTCTGAGAAACAACAAAGTTATCAGTAGCTGCCTTATCAACTTTATAAAATGTTCAGATACAAGACTACAAGAAAATTTTGTGTCTTCCTCAGTTAAAGAGCATGGTATTACCAGGTTAGAAGCTATGATATAAAACTACTGAGTCAGTGGTGTGTCTGAACTGTGGACTGTACAAGTGTGTTAAATACTAACAAAGAGTATTTAGAATGTGCTCCACTGTACGATGTGGCAGTAGCCTCTATGTAAGGTCAACTAATTAATAACTTACAGAACAATTGCTCTGTGGTGGTGTTTAATTGTATTCTGCAGTTTGTCTAATGGAAGCATACAAGAATACCTGAAAGTTGATTGGTGAGCAAGTAAACCTTCCCAACAATCAAGACAGTGCAAGAATTATAAACTATCTTTTGTCTGCCTACAGTTTTAATTAATTGCCTGAAAATTATAGAGAGACTCCTAATAGAGATTCCAACAGAGATGCCATACGCATTACCCATAGGTATTATATTAAAGCTGGAAACCATATTCATTTCAATGCAGAAAAATGTTCTCCACAATACCGTCAAATACAGACATTATTGAATTGGAATGAATTACTGCAGACAATGTTATTTACAGGTCTTAAGAAAAAAAAACGATGTTTCAAACAGAAATGCGTCTATAGTACTACTGTGACATACAGTAATATATATCACTTTGGACATGGGAGACATGGATAAGAAGCGGATGTTTTGGATAGTTTACACTGTATTAGACATGTACAGTAACAAATCCTATGGCAGTGATACCAATACATTGTATAATTACATACATCCACCCCAGTGCAGTGATCCTGCAAGTTAGGCCAGCCGGAGTGGCCGAGCGGTTCTAGGTGCTACAGTCTGGAACTGCGCGACTGCTACAGTCACAGGTTCGAATCCTGCCTTGGGCATGGACGTGTGTGGTGTCCTTAGGTTAGTTAGGTTTAAGTAGTTCTAGGGGACTGATGACCCCAGAAGTTAAGTCCCATAGTGCTCAGAGCCATTTGAGTCATTTTTTTTGTGCAAGTTACTCTGGATACCTTAGCGGTCTGCAGAATCGTATGATTGAGATAGAATAGTCACATAAATAAAACAACCCTCCCTCTCTTGATATTAATATAAAATGTCAATTCAACTCCCTATCCAACCACACACAGCTGTGGTACCATTTAAATGTTTAAATTAAAAGATGTGATACATACATTTAGGGCTGGGTAATCATATAAAATACCCTGATATGTGTTTCCTGGCTGAAGATGATGGTATTAAGCTGCAATTTATAGTCACAAGCACACTTCAGGATTGTAGTGGGACGCTGTATAATGTGGGTGGAATTGAGAAAATGGAACAAGCATTTCACGAACCTCTTAAGAAGGAGAAAAGTTTTGGGGGAGCAAATTCCGAGTTTATCTTTGAGGATGTTGTTCTTATTCATGTTTACAGCACTACAATGTGATCTTGACACTGACTGTCACCTGAGTGAGACATAATATTTACCTGGGAGTCAAACCTTTCATTAAAAAGGCACCGAGGCTGATAATTTGATAAATATACAACACTAAATTTCCTCCTGAGATAGGTGTTTTGGAGGAGTAGAGTAGCTGTATGCATACAGAGTAGACACAGATGATTACAGATCTCTGATCACTGATCACAGTAATTAAAATGTCGCATATAGATCGGGGTTTTGCAGTATGTATCGCTTTAGAACATCATTCTCCACAATACCATCAAATATAGGTACAATAGAATTATGACTGGTTCCCACAAACAATATTATAATACAGATCTTAGGAAAAACAACCAATGTGTGAAATGAACTTAAATTGTTCCCTATTAAAGAAATTACTTCTTCAAGTGCAGTTAACGTGTTATATGTGAGCAAAAGGAAACTATAATGTATGACGAAGACAACTTCCATAAGAGAAGAATACAAATTGCTATCGGGGGAAGCAGGTCATTGCAGATGTGCTTATTTGTTATTTTCCACATAGTGTACGACTGGGAAATACAGAATATGAGCATTTACTGTTAATACCAATAGGAAGTGGCTATGCATTAGAGTACTCTCAAAACACTCAATACATGAACATTTACTGTATTAAATAATACACTAATGTTTATTATAGACATCCATTCACATTTAATTCACTTCAAAAAGGTTGCTTACATTGTATAGTGAGGTGACGGAAGTCATGGGATAGCAATATGCTCATATACAATCGGCGGTAGTTTCGTGTACACAACGTATAAAAGGGCACTGCCTAGGAGGAGCTGTCATTTGTGCTGAGGTGATTAAGGTGAAAACGTTTCCGATGCGATTATGGCTGCACGACTGGACTTAACATACTTTGAATGCGGAATAGCAGTTGGAACAAAATGCATGGGATGTTCCATTTCGGGTATCGTATCAAATTTCAGTCATAACATCTCAACATGGTCAACGATCGAGAGCAGTGTAGTATGCATAGGGTTGTCAGTGTTAATAGACAAGCAATAGTGCATGAAATAAAAGCAGACATCAATGTGGGCCATACGAAGAACGTAGCCGTTAGGACAGAGTGGCAAAACTTGGCATTAATGGGCTTCAGCAGCAGACGACTGACATTAGAGTTGTTGCTAACAGCACGGCATAGACTGCAGTGCCTCTCCTGGGCACGTGGCAACATTAGTTGGACCTTAGACGAATGGAAATCCATGGTCTGGTCACGTGAGTCCCGATTTGAAATAGTGAGAGCTGATGGTGGCAAAGACCCCTCGAAGCCATGGACCCAAGCTGTCAACAAGTCATTGTGCAAGCTGGTGGTGGCTCCATAAAGGTGTTGGTTGTGTTAAAATGGAATAGACTGGGTCCTCTGCCCGAAGTGAACAGATCATTGACTGGAAATGGTTATGATCATCTATCTGGAGAGCATATTGAGCCATTCATGGACTTCATGTTCCCAAACAACGATGTCATGTCGCCGGGCCACAGTTGTTCACAATTTGTTTGAAGAAGATTCTGGACAACTTGAATCCCTTCGAACCTTTATGGGACATAATCGAATTTCATGTACAACATCCTGCTCCAACAACACTTTCTCAGTTATGGATGGCTGTAGAGGCAGCATGGCCCAGTATTTCTGCAGGAGGCTTCCAACAACTTGTTGAGTTCTGCACTACGCCAGATAGAAGAAGGTCTGACATGATACTAGAAGATATACCATGACTTTTGTCACCTCAGTGTATTTAAATGTGGTGGAGTGGATGTTGTGCATATTGTTATTCAACAGGTCTTAAGAAAAAATTAAGTGTCATACACTACTAATGTTCCCACAAATAATATTCCACAGTTCTTAGGAGGAAGAAGAATAGACTAAGGCTGATCTCTATTAAGGGATCAAAAGTAAACGTAATATATTGCATTTAAATAGGCGAATAGACCCAATACTGTTTAATTTCACTATTGGTGGCAACATTTACAAGCATAAAATACCTGGAAGTATTCGGCTGGCATGATCTAAATTGGAATGATTACGTAAAACAGAACCTGGGGAAAAATTTTCTCTAACTACATGTGCAGCTTTCATACTTTCATGTATAAAACATTGTAATCTACTAGCTGTTTTTAAATGTCTGCAGATTTTCATTATTTTATATTGTTCTGTAAAAGTATTGTATATTTACTGGATTGCCACCTGATGGCATTTTTAGTGACTCAAAAGTCGGTATGCACAATATCTGTCAATCTGCCTATTGCTGTCAGCAGGATTGCTTCATCTGATACTGTCAACAGACAAGGTGACTCATAATGGTATCTCATTACATCACTATGGTGTATCTGTTATACTGCACAATCTAATGGTGTATAGCATACATAATATGTATGCATTGTAACCACAATGTCTGAGGTAAATGTTATTCAAAACATCTTTTTGTGCATAATTTTTCATTGATGACTATGGATTATTTCTGTAAATTTAATTCGATTTCATCTTATAGTTTGGAACTATACACATGATTGTGACAAAGTGCCTTGCTTCAGTAGTTGATGTAGACATTGCTTTCCATTTTCTGGTATGTACTCCTACAGCCATTATGAAATCATTAACTTCATCTATTCTTTATATTATGAACATTGGTCTGTAGCCATCTGTATACTTCCATCTGAAGATGGCCTTTTAACTGGTCGAAACTAGTAATCGATGTATACATCCTTGCGATTTGGCAAATAAAAAGTTTTCCTAAAGACATTTACAACACTTTGGCTAGGATTACTGTTGAAAAAATACCAACAGTATATCACCTTCTCGCACATACGTCTCATGAAATGACCATGGTGATAATTTAAAGTTAACATTGGGATTTAGCAACAATAAATCTTTACACACAACTGGAACAGGGGTGCATGTTATTGCAATCATATTGTATATGGAGCTTCTAATGTTATAAAATTAGAGCATCTTTAAGACAGTTATCTGCTGCCTGTGTTAGGCAGGTTGCACAGCAGAACAAAGTCAAGCACAAATGTTATCTCTATTCTCTGGCACTGGATGAGGGGAACATAATTTTTTTTTAAGATTCCAATCAGGACTCTGTGTATGGGCCACTTTACAACAGCTGTAGTGAGAGCACAGCACTACAGAAGTATCCAGATACTTTAGAGAACATCATGTGTACATAATGCACACTGACCAAATAATTTTTGTAATTAGAAATGGTTCTGGAAGGATCAGCCTCCGTTTAGATGCTGCCATGGATGGTGGTGCAGTGCTTGCAATACCTATCGGTTCTCCAGCATGGTGGGGAATGTGGGCAGGCGGTTCTTCACATGTGGTGCGGCTATAGTCTCTTCACTGAACAGTACAGAAGCAGTTCCATCTCTACCCAGTCACTCGGAGGCTGTGGCGGTCCCAACACACTATGACAGTGGTAAGACTGCTCCAGTGCATGTCATATAAAATACTCAATGTGCACAGGACCTATCAGACACATGGGTTGCAATGACCCTCCCTACATGGTGATGGTTTAGTTAAATATACATTCCTTTCCCACTGTAACCTACCATGTGGTAATTGATAAACATTAAAAGGCTCATATTTAAGTGTCTTTGGATGACGACTTTGAAAAGTATTCAAAATACTAGGAGCAAATCGGGAATGGAGAATTGTTGTTAAGCATTATAACTTTCATATTAACGATAAATTGTGTGTGTGTTTTCGATAACGATATGGAAAAGTGAATATTTGGATTACGGGGAGAAAACATCCCTAAAACTGTAACAACTGAAGCTGGTCATATGTTGAAGTGCCAAGACCTCTTAAGTCTTCTTATGTCTTTGGATGACGAACTTGAAAGTGCAATGGAAGGTGGTCATATATGAGAATGCTCATCAGTCAATTTCATGACATCATTTTTGGGTAAAAAATTATATTAACTGAGACACGACTCACATTAATATAGAGGGAGGCACATCTTGATAGTAAGTTATAAATCATATGAATTAAGATATGGTTATAATATGCTAGGTCATAAATTATAGTAATTAAGGTAAGTGGGTCATAAATTAAAGGATAATGCCCATTTGAATTTCCACAGTTTTCACACATCCACTATAATGTCAAATGTCTGACGTTATTTTTGAGCCATAGTAATTAAGATAAGGCAGGTCGCCCTGCCACTTTTTTCAACTAACAAGTGAAGAAGAGTGTTGGAGATAAAGCAAGCAACTTGGAAGAAATCATAAATAACAGCAATATAAACATCTGATGGCCACTGTTGAGAGAACATAAGTGGGCGGTTTGTTTACGTTACGCTCATAAATTAGGCTTGCATAAACATAACCTAAGAGCAAAAGTGAGGTCTTTGTTTACATAAGGAGGCTAGACCAACTGGCTGTGGCTTTGTTTTCGTAAGTTCAAAAAAAAAAAAAAAATGTTCAAATGTGTCTGAAACCTTATGGGACTAAACTGCTAAGGTCATCAGTCCCTAAGCTTACACACTACTTGACCTAAATTATCCTAAGGACAGACACACACACCCATGCCCGAGGGAGGACTCGAACCTCTGCCGGCATCAGCAGCACAGTCCATGACTGCACCGGTTTTTGTAAGGAGAACAATGATGCCCCCTGCCACAGCTGTTCCTGTGATAGGAAAATTTCATGGCACTACACTCAGACATACCTTGTCCCACTACTTTATTGCCTCAGGTGACTATACCACCTGGAAATATATTGCCTCTTCATATATTACCCAAATATTTTCACTTTTTATTTCACAGTAAAATTATGGAATAAGGCACTGATATTTCACATTACGTTGAACATGCAGTGCATGTAAAATATAAAATACTGTACTTTAATTTGTCTGTCAAACCTTGTTTCAGAAGAAACTCTAGCGTTATGGCTTTTCACAGTTGTCTCTGAATTTTATCGTGTTTTTAACTGAAGGTATTTTTACTCCTCTTCATAATTCTCTCTTCCCTGCTATTAATACAAACATCATTTAAGCAAGAAGAATATACAATGAAGAGCCAAAGAAACTGGTATACCTGCCTAATATCGTGCAGGGCCCCCGCGAGCACGCAGAAGTGCAGCAACACAACCTGGCATAGACTCGTCTATAATGTCTGAAGTAGTACTGTCCATAACTCCGTAAGAGTACGAGTGTGTGGAGATCTCTTCCGAACAGCATGTTGCAAGGCATCCCAGGTATGCTCAGTAACGTTCATCTGTGGGGAGTTTGGTGGGCAACGGAAGTGTTTAAACTTAGAAGAGTGTTCCTGAAGCCACTCTGTAGTAATTCTGGACGTGTGGGGTGTCACATTGATCTGCTGCAAATGCCCAAATCCGTCGGAATGCACAATGAATATGAATGGATGCGGGTGATTAGACAGGATGCTTACGTACGTGTCACCTGTCAGAGTCGTATCTAGACGTATCAGGGGTCTCATATGACTCCAACTGCACGCGCCCCACTCCATTACAGAGCATCCTTGAACAGTCTCCTGCTGGCATGCAGGGTCCATGGATTCATGAGGTTGTCTCCATACCCATACACATCAGTCCGCTCGATACAATTTGAAACAGTTCTCGTCCGACCAGGCAACATGTTTCCGGTCATTACCAGTCCAACGTCGGTGTTGACGGGCCCAGGCGAGCCGTAAAGCTTTGCGTCGTGCAGTCATCAAGGGTGGAATCATCAAGGCTCCGAAAGCCGATATCGGTGATGTTTCGTTGCATGGTTCACACGCTCACACTTGTTGATGGCTCAGCATTGAAATCTGCAGTAATCTGCGGAAGGGTTGCTTTTCTGTCACGCTGAACGATTCTCTTCAGTCGTCGTTGGTCCCGTTCTTGCAGGATCTTTTTCCGACCGCAGCGATGTCGGAGATTTGATGTTTTACCGGATTCCTCATATTCACGATACACTCGTGAAATGGTCGTACGGGAAAATCCTCACCTCATCAGTGCTTCGGAGATGCTGTGTCCAATGGCTCGTGCTCCGATTATAACACCACGTTCAAACCCTCTTAAATCCTGATAACCTGCCATTGTAGAAGTAGTAACCGATCTAACAACTGCGCCAGTCACTTGTCTTAGGAACAGTAACCGATCTAAGAACTGTGCCAGACACTTGTCTTATTTAGGCGTTGCCGACCGCAGCGCCGTATTCCGCCTGTTTACATAACTCTGTATTTCCATATACATGCCTATACCACGTTCTTTGGCGTTTCACTGTATTTCTGCTGAACTCCGATTACGAACTATGAAGGTGTTTCCTACACAAGGCAATAGTTGCCATTACCAAATCGATGCATCCTTCAATGTGTCAAATGTGGAGACAAGAATCAAAACATGTTCAGAATTATCTCTAGGTTTCGCTTTAACCCCTAATCGCTAACAAAGCTACTGCAAGCAGGTGAACGTACCGACCTACGCAGAGTTATCTCTTGTCATGTCTTTGGATTGGACGTCACTAGGTCAGAAGATAACTGCCTGCTCGTGTGCTCGCAGTTACGTAACAGCTGAAGGTCGCCGCGTGGTGCGCTGAAAGCTGAGGCAGGCGCTGGCGGTTGCTGACGCAATAAGCCGCTACGGTTCATACTCGTAGTTCCAGACCTGCAGTACGTGCAAATGAGGGCTGAAATATGATAGCGACCGAGAGGGAGAACAAAACGCTGCTACGTATAGCTATTTCGATATGTCTCTACGTATGTCTCACCAACTCGGCTGTTTATTATACGAGTAATCTACTTGAAAGAAATAAGCTATTTTCCGGCTGCTGCAGTGTTGAAGATATGAACAAAACATATTCATTAATTGCAGCGTAAATGGAGAAGGACTTAACTCTTGGGGTATGAAAAATGAATTGCTCCAAATTCTGAGGCTATAATGCAGCCACTTCAGCGGTTTTGCCAATGAAAAAAGTTGTCATATTCATCTCCAATACAACTCATAATGAACACTTCAGCATGACATAAATTAGCAAAGGCATTCATTGAGTGAAACGTAGCACGGAAAATTTCATAGACTTAACAATTTTGGCCCATACTCACGCGAGCCCTATTGTCGTGCCCAGGCATTTGCCGAAATACCACTTGTCGCTCAGTCTTTTAAGCCACGGAAGACTAAAACTGAAAGTCTTAAACTGAATTTCGCTGACGAGTATACATGTTAATACCTGAATCGAGTTTGCTAGCAGGGTCAAATATATGTTTTCCGATCGTTATTTGTTGTACAGTAATGGTCTCTGGAAATTACCTGTTCCAGTTTCTCATTTGATCAAGGTAATGGCTGATTCTCGTCAGTTACGCATAAGAGGTTGACAACTGTTTGATCAGTTTAATGTTTTATCCTTCACCTTCGATGTACAAAAGGTCACTCCGTCGAGATTAATCTGTATTTTTAAAAGCTGATAAGAACGTAAGAAACCAAGCATGTTTTAGAAACGATAGAAGGCTTACTTAGGAGCGATAATCGATTATTCAGCTGTAAAAACTGCATTTGCAGTGTAGGTATCTGGTACTGGAATGTTTCATGACCAAGCGGAATCAGTATTGTAAAATCAGTTTGTGCACACCGGATTTGGGAGCCCAATGTACACTTAGTTATGTTGTGACCCTATCCTTTACAAGTATTTATCTCATTTAATTTTACTTTTTACGTTCTTACTTATATCAGTCACTCTGTGATTTTTCTAGTGTTTACCCATCCTTACTAGGCAATTTCTTGCACCCTTACTTCCAAGGATCACTACCTCGCAAAATATCTCCTTGCATTCTTCTTCCTTTCATTACCAACATACTTATTTTGACAAGTCTTCTCTTGGGTTCTCTAGTTCTTTCCCTTTTATTCTTATGTCTTCTGACAGCTACTCCCATTCTTTCCTCAGTCAAAAATCTTTCCCCATTCTTTTTAAGCGGCCATAGCATTTCAGCCTACGCTCTTTCAATTTATTCGAGTTCACCTTTTCGTTTATATTGCACCATTAGTGTTATACTATAGCATCCACATTCAATACAACAACTCCTGATTTTCATGAGTCTTTCAGTTTCATTATCCATCTTTCTGCTCTGTAGAGTAACATACTTTGATACTCTGAGGATATCAGGGAATTAATTTTATTTATGGGTAGTTTGACTAGAAGTATCCTTGCTGAAATTGCTCTCTTATTACATCCTTCATTAGAAATTAATGCATTAAATAATTATATTCTTCACAAAGACAGTGTGCTTCGTCCATGCCAGGATCCCTGTTCTCTTGTTCTACTACTGCATACTTTGTGTTATTACAGTTTGTTTTGTTTCATCTTCTGAGAGTGAGTGACACAACCCTTTATTCTATTATCTTAAAACTATCATTTGAGATGATCGTCATAATCCTAGCACTGTTTGAATATACTGCTAGGAGATGAGTTTTGTAACTTTCTCTCAGAGGTTACAGAAAATAAAATTTAGAGCTTAAAGATTAGTCATTGATCCCAGCCTAATGACGAAGTTTATCCTCTTTCATTATTGCTAACATATCTGTTGCGAGAGATTCCGCAAATGTGTTGAAGTTTAAAATGTATCCTTTTTGTTGAACGTTTGAACACTAAGACGACATTTTTGAAACATTTATAGTGTGTCGGGACAAAGTGATCTAAGTGCCAACAAAACTTTTTTGGGGCGGAGTGAAAATTACATCTGTGGAGGAACATAGTTGGTACAAACTTTTATTTTAAATACAGAAAAACTAGGTAATAAGAAACTTTATCGAAAAGAATTAACATTATTTTTTACAAAAATTGAGGAACTTTGAAAAGAGCTAAGTCCAGAAGAAATATTATGAAACAGTCCTTGCTCACCATCATCATCAGTAGGCTCCTCGGACGACAGAATTCTTGAAAAGTGTTATTTGGTTTCCTCACTCATAAAATCAAGCTTTTACCTTAAGTCTCTCTTTATAATTTCCTGAGAGGTACCTCACTATTCAGGCTTGGAAGTATTGCAGTTATTATATGGTTATGAGTGATGCCTACATTCAGTACACGTTATGTTTCTCTATCTCGGATATCACTAAAACCACTCCTAGATGATCTTTGGTGATTCATAGCCATGTAGCTTTGTTGATCCCTAGTTTGGAGCTATCGATGTACTTCGATGAGATAAGGTACAAACCAAAATTTTTTTGTTCCGTAAGTCAACACCTTGAAGGGTTGCGAGGGTCTTGCAGCAGAAACAGCAGTCTTCATAACTTCCACGACTTACGACTTAAAATTAGAACGTCTAGTGCGTTTCTCAAGAGCAAAGTCATTATCCGCTGAAGAGAACGAGTGTCTGGGAATGATGCTTAAGAAATGGACATGATGGCTATGATTCGGACGTTAATAAAACAAAAATGTAGTAGTCTGAGCAGCAGGTGAATATGCTGTATGGTTAATTGTCAAACAGACAAGAGCCGCTAGAAGAAGTAGATACGTTTTTGTCACGGAAGTGCAGTGCATGAAAAAGGTAGATGCAAGAAAGACATAATATTTGTAGCAAGGATTGCATAAGGCAAACGTGTTTTCCATAAAAATGCATAATTTCTAAAAGTTAACAATAAGACAATAAAAAAGATTCATGGAAGGCTTCGTTTGGAGCATAATTCTATATGGTGCGAAAAGAGGACAATGGGGAAAATAGAAACGAAACGATAAGAAGTCTTCGAAATGAAGCTACTGACGATCAGATGGAGTGATTAAGTAAAGAATGAAGACGTTCGTAAATGAGAGAATAAGCAAATGTTGTCAATAGAGAACAAGAAGCTTCATAAAGAACGAATGATGTATTATTTTCGAACACGGTGAATCTAAGAGATACGAGAATGCTTGCACATATAGGAGTATGACGATACGAATCGTTGCTGAATACTGTAGGTGCAAGGATGGTGGAAGAAAAGCACGACATGAGCATGCTCAGCTATGAGTACATTAGGCAGATCGATGAAGATGCAGTTAAATGGAAATGGAGAAGGTAATAAGGAAGTGATTGGAAAGGGGAAATTCTTCAAATTATCTGTATGACTGGTGACATTAACTGTTGGCCTGTCAGTAATCTGTACCTCTGCCCTTCGAAGCCCTCAGGCTCCTGTAATCGACTTTTCTCAAGTCGTGATAGATATCTGTAAATATTTATTTCCAATCTCCCAACAGCAGTTAGGTTTTAAAATGTTTTGGGACGGTCTGGATGACAGTCAAACAATAGTTTTACATTTGGTCCGAGATAAGACACCTGGACCACCCATTCGGTTTCATTCACAAAAATTTGTGAAATGCTTGACTTGGTTTGTGAACCAGAAGATTTTCAAATAGCTGCAACATGGCCAGCGGCGAGTGTTCCAAGACTGCCATACAGGCTTCGACATACCTAGTTTGAAGAACTAGGACCCGTCGACGAAACCAAACCACAGAAGACGTGCCCATACCACTACACTATGGGGACAGTATACTCTTATACGCAACGCGTACGTGACGGTCACCAGACCCATACATATCTATCTGTCTGCAACAATGTGTAGCGTGAACCCCTGTTCTACATAGCGACTTGTCCCACGGCACATGGGCTACGTGCTTTGCACTACAGTAAGCTGCACCATGGGTACAGTTTCGTGATTCTTGTTTTGCATGGTGCAGCTCGCGCGTGCAGTCTGTAGCGCAAGCACGACTCGACATCGAGGACTGCCGTTACAAATGACGAGCAGTTATTGCTTTTATCCAAAATTTATCAGCCTGACTTTACTACTCCTAGAAACATTATTTCCCCTACTTGTCGATGATTTTGGTTTCTCTGATGATGATCGTATTATTTACATCATCCTTTTTTAAAACCTTGGCTTTCCCATTTCGCTCTGAAAAATTCCTCATTGTTGTTCATGGATCAACGATAATCGGGACAGGTGCAATTATTTTTTGTTTACTTGCGTCCACCGTCCTCCAATATTTTATAAATGACAACATTTTCCACTTTGACTGCTGTTACATGGATTGATTCACGATCTCGACTTCGGGCTATTATGCTGCTCTTAAGAGACAACTGACTGTGAAATGGGTCAATATATGAACGCTCCTTTTTCTTAAAAATGTCCTCTTGGACACTGTCCATAAGTCAAGCATATTCGCATATTCCATATACACACATCAAGAAAAGTTTTGCATCACCCCGGTTCCCAGAACTCCTCAATATAGACGTTGACTGTGGATACTGTATAACAGACACAGTCCCTTTGAGTGTTCAGAGATGTCACTAAACCCGCCCAAAGATGTAAACAACCACGCATGAGCAGCGCCTTTTAGACGCACGGGGTCCGACAGCCGATCAGTTCCAGTCATTCTATAACATCCACGATATATATACATTTTTTTATTACGAGTGGAATATGAACGTGTGGAAAATTACGTAGCTCAATAATATTCATTCAGTTATGGTTCAAATGGCTCTGAGCACTATGGGACTTAACATCTGTGGTCATCAGTCCCCTAGAACTTAGGACTACTTAAACCTAACTAACCTAAGGACATCACACACATCCATGCCCGAGGCAGGATTCGAACCTGCGACCGTAGCGGTCACGCGATTCCAGACTGAAGCGCCTAGAACCGCACGGCCACACCGGCCAGCTCATTCAATTATGTAATTATTTCTTAAAAAGATGATAATTATGTAAAACAGAGACAGTATTTGTCTCACATTCTTTGTTAATCTATGTCATTCTTTTCTTTTGTTTTGTACCTTTTTGTCGTCTTCTTCTGATGTACGTCGCCGACGCAAGATGCGAATCGATTGGAGGTCTGTTGAATGAAAATCATTTAACGTAAAATTATTGTACATGTATGTTCATGTGCTGGGAAAAAACAAATAGAGCCAAATGCGTTAAAACTATTTATGATTAATTATTTAAAAATCACTTCCTCTTTTAATTATAATTTTGTATTAATTGTTTTATCATAGCTGCAAGAAGCGCAGCCATTGTTAGTTGCGATTATATAGCAACTTCGTCTGTACTTCTGGTCGAAATATCAAGGGTTTGTGTTAAACTAATTTGCAAAACAGTATTAATAATTTTTTTGGTGGCATCAATTTAAATGATTAATTATTTATTGAGCAAAGGAGAATCTTAATTAAAAAAGAAATCCTCTATCTTTTGTTGGCCGCCATCTTAACTTTTATCTCAGCGGCAAATTTAAATTACTTGAAACTGCAAACAATATTCCGATGTGTGAGAAATGAATGTGCACCGGTGGTACTGAACTCTATTTATAAAAGAAAAAATTAATCGAATCAGATTGCATTTTCTAAGAACAGTGCTGATGGTATTTATTGTTGAACAAGATTTCATTGCTCATGAATGAGGCCAAAATTAAACTATGCACGAATCACGGAGAAAAATATTTCTGGTAGCATACGTCAGTGTTGTGTGCGGGTGGTGTTCTGTGGTTCCTTTTCATGATCAATTTGCTAAGAATAATTAAATCCATCGAAGACAAAAATTATAAAAGCTCTGATGTATGACGTGTAATTTTAGTGATATGAGCACAACTTACAGTCAACATTATTACACTAGGTCAGGTGGAATTCTTGTGCAATTTGAACAAAATAATTATCCGGGAGAAGTTGTAGTATGAATAATGCATTATACATGTGTATAATATTGTCAGTATCATTTACAAAATCAAATCAATGCTACTGCTAAATAACAGAGTGAATTCAAACCGCAGAATACCATAGAGTATCATATCATCCATATTCATTGCATTTGTCCATGTTGATGATACGCAAAACCGCCACAATTCCACCAGGAGGGAAGTACACGGTTCGTGTTATCTGTAGTTCTACCATGCATAGACGGTCAATACCGCGGTTCGATAGCGTCCACATTGTTACTTTGTGCCAGCAAGGGAAGGGTACAGGCATCTCGGAGTGAACGAAAGCGACGTTGTTCGGACATGGAAGAGATACAGAGAGACAGGAACTGTTGATGACATGCCTCGCTCAGGCCGCTCAACCTGACAGAAACGCCACCATGTTGAATAATGCTATTCGTGCAGCGACAGGACGTCGTGTTACGTCTCAAACTGCGCGCAATAGGCTGCATGACGCGCAACTTCACTCACGACGTCCATGGCGGGATCCATCTTTGCAACTACGATACCCATGCAGTGCGGTTCAGATGGGCCCAGAAACATGCCAAATGGATCGCATCACGTTCTCTTCACCCATGAGTGTCGCATATGCCTTCAACCAGACACTCGTCGGAGACTTGTTTGGAGGCAACCTAGTCAAGCTTAACACCTTAGACACACTGTCCAGCGAGTGCAGCAAGGTGGAGGTTTCCTGCTGTTTTGAGGCAGCATTATGTGGGGCCGAAGTACGCCGCTAGTGGTCACGGAAGGCGCCGTAACGGCGGTACGATACGTGAATGCCATCCTCCGAGCGATAGTGCAACCATATCGGCAACAGCTGGCGAGGCATTCGTCTTCATGGACGACAATTCGCGCCCCCATCGAGCACATCTTGTGAATGACTTCCTTCAGGATGACGACATCGCTCGACTAGAGTGGCCAGCATGTTCTACAGACATGAACGCTATCGGACATACCTGGGATAGATTGAAAAGGACTGTCTATGGACGACGTGACCCACCAATCACTCTGAGGGATCTACGCCGAATCGCCGTTGAGGAGTGGGACAATCTGGACCAACAGTGCCTTGATGAACTTGTGGATAATATGCCACGACGAATACAGGCATGCATCTATGCAAGAGGACATGCTGCTGGGTATTAGAGGTGCCGGTGTGTACAGCAAACTGGACCACCAGTGTGGTGTTACAACATGCAATGTGTGGTTTTTGATGAGCAATCAAAAAGCGCGGAAATGACGTTTATGTTGATCTCTTTCCAATTTTCTGTACAGATTCAGGAACTCTCGGAACCGAGGCGATGCCAAACTTTTTTTGATGTGTTTACATAATGAGTCAGGTGTCTTAGTGATGTACAGGATGTTTCAAAATTACACCGACAGATTTCGAGGGGATATAGAAGATGTCTTGAGGAACAAAGTGAGGATAGGAACCCTTCTGCGGAAACGTCATCCTACAGCGCTACAAAGCATAGAAGTACAGGCTCAGGTGCCTCTATAATCCACAATGTATATGTACGTAACAGGGTGGTTCCGTGATGATGTTACAAACTTTCAGGGATTGTAGAGAAGGATAAAGGTATCAGTGTAGGTATAGGACCATGGTCCAGAAACGAACGAGTCGAAATTTACAGGCGAAAGCGTTCTGATACCTCTGACAGTGGAATACAAGTACCGGTACTACTGAAACTTCCTGGCAGATTAAAACTGTGTGCCGGACCGAGACTCGAACTCGGGACATTTGCCTTTCGTGGGCAAGTGCTCTACCATATGAGCTACCCAAGCACGACTCACGCCCCGTCCGCACAGCCTGACTTACGCCAGTGCCTCGTCTCCCACCAAACTTCACAGAAGCTTTCCTGCGAACCTTGTGGAACTAGCACTCCTGAAAGAAAGTATATTGCGGAGACATGGCTTAGCCACAGCCTGAGTGATATTTCCAGAATGAGATTTTCACTCGGCAGCGGAATGAGCGCTGATATGAAACTCCCTGGCAGATTAAAACTGTGTGCCGGACCGAGACTCGAACTCGGGACCTTTGCCTTTCGCGGGCAAGTGCTCTACCTACCTACCAAACTTTACAGAAGTTCTCGTGCGAACCTTGCAGAACTTGTAGGAGACGGGGTCCTGGTAGAAGTAAAGCTGTGAGGACGGGGCGTGAGCCGTGCTTGGGTAGCTGAGATGGTAGAGCACTTGCCCGCGAAAGGCAAAGGTCCCGAGTTCGAGTCTCGGTCCGGCACACAGTTTTAATCTGCCAGGAAGTTTCATACCAGCGCACACTCCGCTGCAGAATAAAAATCTCATTCTACCGATACTGTTGTTGCTAAAACTGTAGGGTAGGCAGTTTTCTGAGATGGTAGTATGGACCGAAATAGAGGAAATGTGTTTCATAGTAGCGAAGATGGAGAAGTGCTCATAGCTCCTCAGGTATGTACTTCAGAGCCCACGTTTGCCAAACAATTTTTTCTTGTTCTAGCCCATACTACCACCTTTGAAAGTTATCTACCCAAGAAATTTAGCAGCATCAGCACCGGTGAATGTATTCCACTGTCAAAGGTATAGAAATAATTTTCCCTTATAACTTTTGACTCATTCGCTTCCGGGCCAGCGTCTTTGAACTGAAATTGATGCAGTTGTCCTTCTCCATCATCCCTGAAAGTTTGGAACATCATCACGGAATCAGCCTATCTATATTCTTTTTTTTTGTTAAAAAAAATTCTTTATTTCCAGAAAAACTTATTTATACAATCTAGCCCACTTCCTTGTGTGATTAGTGGGCCGAAATTAGTGATACAGTGATATAAGTTGCAGCTATTCTAAGTTGTATTTTAGTAACTAGTTAGTAGGTAAGCTATGAGGAAAATGCAATTGGGCAAATTAGTGTGTTAATTTACTACTAAGCAGGTAACCTAACTATAGACTAGTCACTAAAGCCTGCAGCGTAACAAATGTGTCAGTTGAAAAATGTAAACCTACTATAGAGCCTTGCTCATTGAGCTAACCCCAATGAGCGTGCCCCTGACACTGGGCAGGCCAAGATGTTGATCGCTGCAGGTTCCTAAGAATAGTGTCTAAAAACTAAGTCCTACAATTAAACTTATCCTAAGGTCGAATCAGGTGCGTTGTTCAGATAGGTAAGATTGCACCCTACTCCCCCTAAATCCCGAGGCGCGGCGGGTTCAAGACAGAGGAAGTCGGCCTTTCCGCGCCCAGGCGCTTTGGGAATAGGGTACCGGACTCTATCGGTGTTTAGGTAGGTCTTTTATAGGTGCTAATTTAATTCTCTCAGATAGTCCTTTAAGACTTTCTGTGATACCGCATTAGCCAGTTCATTAATAGTCTGAAAGGTGTCGTGTTGTCTAAGCAGTCTATATGTGTCATTGTGCGGTAGTTGGTCACGTAACACTGAGGCCACATCATTGAAAAGGGGGCACTCGTAGACTACATGGTCAGGAGTACCCTCCGGAACACCACAGTCACACGCAGGTGTCGCCCTTTTCCCGAATCGACATAAGTATGTCGGGTAGGGTCCATGTCCAGTGACAAAGTGAATTAGTCCCCGGGTTGGTTCGAAATATGACATTCCCATCCTTTCCCTAACATCTGGTAAGAAATCAAAGGTTCTGCGCCCTGTTTCTTCACCTTCCCACGAATGTTGCCATAGCTGATCCCCTCTTAGCCTAATCTCAACTTTGTTCTCAGTCCTGCTGCCTAGAATTTCCTCTGTTTTCTCCAAATTCCCCTTCTTTGCCCAGTACCAAGCGGCCTGCTCCCGAATTTTGATATCCAAGGGGCAGAGCCCCATTATGACTAACAGGGCTCCTCCCGGTGTAGTCCTGTATGCCCCCACTGATCTCATAATCATATTTCTCTGCACTCTTCTCACTGTCGTGGCGGGCACCACCCTCGTGAGCCTGTGTGCCCAGACTCCCGAGCCGTAACCCACTATAGAGGTGAGTATGCTATTGTGATAAAGTTTGATGAGATGTGGTGGGAGATGAAAACGTTTGTGTCCGATGGAGATGAGGTTGTTGAGTACTTGTAGGGCTCTTTGAGTTACGGTTTCGATGTGCCTGCCGAAGGACCACCTTTCATCAATGATGATGCCGAGATAGCGAGTCTCGCGTCGCCTGAGAACTGGTGAGCCCCCTATCCTAACAGTTGGATTGCGAACTAGTTGTCCCTTTAGAAGAAGGTATGTGGACTTAGCTGGTGAAATCTTCATCTTTGTGTTTTGGCACCAAAGTTGTAGTATTTCTATTGCTCTTTCTATCTTGGGCTCTATGTCTTCTCGGTTACGGCCGCCGACCAGTAGGAGAAGGTCATCTGCGTAGGCTATCACCTCTAGCACTTCATCACTTTGCTGCAGTTTGTCTAATAATGGTTCCATGTGGATGTCCCAAAACAGGGGACCCAGTACGGAGCCTTGGGGACATCCTTTTGTGATTGTTTTTCTTACTCTTGTACTAGGGGATGATAGCCAGACCTCCCGATCCTCGCAATAGCTCCTCAGACACCCATATAGCGGCCCTGGACACTCTTTCTCCCGTAAACAGGAGAAGAGCGAAGGCCACCACAGGTTGTCGAAGGCGCCACTTATGTCCACCATGATGCCGACAACGTACTTGTACGGGGTAGAGCCGCAGACCTCGGCCGCGAGGGCGATTGCATCAGATGCCGATCGCCCAGGCCTGAAGCCGAACTGCCTGCTGCTCATCCCGCACAGCACTCGGTGCGCAGCCAGTCTGTCAGCCAGTAGTCTCTCCAGAACCTTCCCAAGCAGATCAAGCAGGCAGATTGGTCGGTAAGATTTTGTTTCTGCTAGGTCTTTGTCAGCTCCTTTCTTGATGATCACGACGTTTGCCCTCTTCCAGATTCGAGGGAACTTTTTCTGCCTGAGACATTCATTGTACAGGTGAGTTAGAGGGGCGACTATCTGGGGGGCCAGGAATTGCACCACCTCCGCCACAATGCCGTCTGGCCCGGGTGCTTTCCCTCTCTTCAGGGATTTTATATGAGCAGCTACCTCCTCTTCAGAGAATGGGTAAACTGCCGTATCATTTCCATATACATTGTTGTTGTTCTCACGCAGCTGCTGTTGTTCGTCTGTCTCTCCATCCACAGTGTCGTCAGGCAGCAGGGACTGGAGAACGACCTCAGCAGTTTCCTGCCAAGACTCCGTCATCCTGTCCCCACGCCTGACGGTTGAGAGCTCCATCGGAGAGCGGATTTTCTCTCGGACAAGCTTATAGGGGACTCCCCATGGGTCTAAAGCTAGTTGGTTCAGAACGAAGTGTTCCCAACTTTTTGATCTTTCTTCGCGTAATTGTTTTTGGAGATTTGTCTTTAGCTTCCCGGTATAGCTGCAACCATCTTTGTCTTTCTAGCCAGACGACACTGCGCTGGTAGTGCCTCCTGAGCCTTCTAACAGACCGGCGCATCTCCTCTAGTTCAGATGACCATGGTGACGGAGAGGCCGCCATGGCCTTCCTCCTAGTAGGTACAGCGGCTTTCACCGCTCGAGTTATTGCTGTCACCAGTTCCTCGGCTCTGTTGTCTACGTCAATGTCCAGGTGTTCGTCACCTTCTGGCAGTGCAGGAATGTCGCACTCCCTAGCAAGTCTTTCCCAATCGGCTCTTTTGGAATTGTATTGTACCTCCCACCCCATGGCCCAGCGGCTCTCCTTGTCTCCTATACTGAAGGTGATGAGATTGTGATCGCTAGTAGTGGCGTTCTCTACTACTTTCCACTGCTGGATTAGATGCGCAGCATTAGGCGTAGCCAGGGTCACGTCAATGTTTGTGCCTTGGTCACCTCCCGCCACGTAGGTCGGAGGGTTGCCCGGCTTGTTTGCCACCACCAGCTGCAAGGCCATGATGGCCTCTTCTGCCTTCTCTCCATTAGGGTACCTGGTGTCGCTGTACCATAGGGGGGATTTGGCGTTTATATCTGCGGTTATAATTGCTTTCCGCCCCCGCAACGCCATGATAACTGTGGTAAGGTGTGCCAAGTGTCTCTCAATGTCGTCACCATACTGGAAATACATGTTGATGAAGACAGTTGCTCCTGATGGAGACTGCAGCTCCACGACATTGCAGTGGCTAGTTGTGAACTGTGTTAAAACTGTGGCTCTGAGAAGTTTATTGGTTATTATTATTGCCGATCTTGGGTCCTCCCCTCTGCTTACAACTTGCCAGGTTGCAGCTGTGAAAGCTAATTTCCCATTTAGGGAGTACGGCTCTTGCAGACAGAGCACATCTAGTCTCCTCTCCACCACTTCCTTGCGTAGCTCCTGCATCACTAGTCTGCTGTTATGAGTGTTAAGTTGGCCAATGGTGATTTTCGTCATGTAGTTATTTATGGGAAGTATGTGTGGATTCTGTCATTAGGCCATGTCTTATTCCAATCAAATGTGATGCGTCCATTTGCCAAAACTGCTAGTTCATAGATGTCGTCCAGCTCGAATTTTTCGCCACGTCTATCGAAAACCTTCTTTAGTAGGTCCCGCAGGGCTCCGAAGTCGGTGGGGAGATTCACTGACTTGAGTTGAATTCTGTCTACAGCCCCCATTAGCGAGAAGGTGACTCTCCTACCATATTCATGACCCACCCGGACCACGTGTCTCAAGGCAGTGGTCAGGGTAGTCGGCTGCTCCAATCTTGCCAGTTGCATTGTGAGTTCAAGATTAGGATAGACTCTGACTAGGTCGACTGGTGGCAATCTCACGACAGGATTTATTGTGGCAGCTGATTCACTTGAGCTAGTTATTTTGTTTTCCTGAACTGGTTTCTTTGTCGTTCTATTCTCCTCTGTTGAGATTGCCACAGTCTCTGTTACAGGATGCCATTGCCGTTGATCTTTAGTCGGCCTTGTCTCCCGGCTTTGGGAGTGGGGAACGTGACTGTAAGAGGCTCAGTTTGAGTCCCTCTGTCCGTTGTGGTAGAGTCTGTTTGAGTGCTTATGTCATCGGTTTTAATTGTGGCGCTCGTGAGCGACCTCAAGAATAACTTGAAGGCAGTTGCCCTCATGGCATCCCTCCTCATTTTGATCGGTGATTTTCTTTTGGGCATCCTGTTTGCTTTAGCTTGATCAGCCGTAGTGTATCCTTGAAATTAATCTTTGTTCCAGGAGTCTGTAGGTGGGGCAGTTACGTCCAGTGGTGCCACAAGGTTTTTTGCCCCGTCTCTTACAAGGGATGCAGACTGCTGCAGCCCTACAGTCTTTTCTCACATGACCATCCTCGCCACATTTTGAGCAGGCCGACCCCCTGGTACAGTGCCTCAGAACGTGGTCGAGATCTCCACAATTGTGGCAACGCGGTACCACAAGGTAGTCTCGTGTATTTATGCCGTGAAAGCCGATGTACAGTTTGCCCATTGCAGTAACTTTTCTCCACATTTGAGCGGAGACCTCGGCGACGTGATGAACCACATCATGGTCCCGAGGCCCCGTTTTGAATCTCAGTTTGAAATTTTCTTTAAATTCCTCGTCTGTCATATTCTCAAAATTTTGTGCCTTGATAGTATTTTGTAATTCCTCATTTGTCATTATCGTTGGTACATCATATAAGATGACTATCAGGTTTCTTTTCCTCGGTGGCTCGCATTTGACCACCGAGTTTAATTTGGCATTGTTTAGTAGTTTTTCTTTGTCCTCTTCCGAGGCAACTTCAACGATTACTGAAATCTTACTTGGTTTAACTTCGTTAATTTTGATCTTGTCTTTTACAGGATTTGTCGTGGTAGTAAGCAGCTCCTGTATCTTTCTCACGCTAGTGTCCTGACCAGGCAAGGTCCTTAGAAAGACCGTTGTGTCTGATCGTTTGGTGACTCTGGCAATAGTGTCCTTGGTTGTTTGCGGTTTTGGTGGCGCTTGTGCGACCACTCCCGCCCAGGTCTTAACAGGTTGCTTCCTTAATCTTTCATTTTCTTTTTCAAGTTCTTCTACGCGGCCCTCGAGCTTGGCGTTAGCGATGGCCCACGCCGCCAGCTCATTTTTAATTATTGTCAATGCCGCCTGACTGATCTTACCATTTTTAATGTTTTGCTCAAGGAGCAACGTGATTCTCGTATGTCTTTGTAGCACATTTTCATCAGCTGCCGGTCCCAACTCGTCCTGAGGAGCGGGTTCAGGCATCAAAGAAGCTCGCGATGGCGCACTCGAATCACTTGTCTCTGGTGTCGCCATATTGTACGAGTGATAAAAGAGGGGTGGGAGCCCGTCTCTTGCCCCGGACCGGCTCCTCTGGCATGGGGGGGGGGGGTCTTCTGCAGCTCGCCCACCGACCTCGCCCCTAGGTCAATGGCACTCCAGAGCTGCTGGGTTCAGCGCACCGTTTCCAGCGCACTGGTCCCCCTCAGTGACTCCGTCATCGGCGATTTCACGCGACGCACCCCGGCAACTGCACCGGACTCCGGAGAGGCGGATGCACCTCTCGCCCTTCGCCGCCTACTTGCCCGAGTTTCCACCTCTCGGCCAGGGACCCACTCCTACTCAGGTGGCGGGTCGGTCTCCCAGTCGTTCGGCGGTCTGGGCCCATCTAACCTGGCCCAGGCGATGTTACCACCACCTGGGTTTGGCAGAACACGCCCCGGTTACCCAGGGGAGCGGCAAGCACCCTTGCCGACTCGCGCCGCGATCCCACGCCGACAAACGAGATCGCCGGCATGCAGAGCACCTGTTGGTCTGTGCCCTGCGAACAGAAAGGGACTGGTGTTCGGTCCCTCGACACAGCTCCCCCTGTGCCACGCACCCTTCGCTTTCGCATCGGGTTGGGTCGCAGCTCTCCTTTTGTCGCAAGGCAGAATGCCAAGCTTAACGTCTGGCACCACGGGAAGGCGGAAAGAGCCACTTGGGAAGGAGAGGCTATGAGAGACGCATCACTTCCCAGAGTGAGGACTGCCGCGGCACGCCCGACTGGAAGCGATACGCCCCAGTGCGAGCTTCCGTGCCTTACGGCGCGCCGGCAACGGGCGGGCCCGCGCCGTCAAGCGACTGACCTCACGCCAGACAGCCTATCTATATTGTACGTTATGCACATTTAGGCTAGCTAATCGGCTGCCCAGTACTGGTGGCTCAACGATAGCGGCCGCAGATCTCAGGGCGAGTCGCGGCAGTCCCTGCTTCTGGCTAGGTGACCGGTACGAGCGAGCCCAGGTAAAAAGACTAGCATCCTCGCCAGGAATAGGGAAAATCTCACTATGGAGAATTTTGACGTTTTTCGCTCTTATTTCCTTTGTGCGAGAGACAATGCTTCAAGACAAGGCGCAGCGTCAGACAATCTTAAAGATGACTAAGTTACAACTCTTTGAGATTCGTAAAAAACTCATAGCAAAGTATTAACCCAAATCTGACTACATCAGCGGCCTCAGATGAACGAGGCCCATCCAATGACACAACAGTATTTCAATATTTTTAAAACAGCAGTTAATATTTCTCAGTGAATAACATTCTCTGAGTTAACAACTTTTAATTGCTTCATGTGATTTCAACAAACGATATCTCAAATGGTAGCACTGCACTACAGCTATCATACCTGAAAGCTACGTATCTGTATCTATTTTATTTACTGATTTACATCTTTTATATCTTTCTCATTATGCAAATGTATGTCAGAACTTCGTATTCTCTACAGTTACACAGCAAATGAACACAGCATCTATATCTCATATTGTCTTACTTGTGGAATTATTTAATGAACAGTTTACTATTTTGCCAGTAACTTTATTTAAATCTTGATTGCAAGTGCTATAAAAAAACGGTGATAATTTAAAAGTACTCAGTCACATGTGTTAGCGGACTCCACAGTTGAAAATAGAACCAGAATATGCTTCTGCCAACAAAGAATAAATAATTGTTTAAATAATATCCAACGACAATATGTCGTCATTTATGGTGAGCACACTTACACAACAATGCTGGCTTATTCATTTGTGAACAAACTATTACTCGTATTTAATGTAAATGAACTGAGTGTAACCGAATATTTATGACATTCCTCTACTTAAATACTGATGTAAGACATTATTTTAGTCCGGGAAGTGATCAAGATGAGTCAAACGATGTCTGTAGGGTGTAAGAACGATGTGTTTTTGGTGAGGAGTGCCTTCAGTCAAAGGAAAATCAGACAGTAGCGTAACACTACGGGAGTCAGGTGAAGACTGGGACATTTTGAGTGATTTTGAGGGATTTTTATGAACGTGGACTGTCTAAGTTGACGCATTTAAATAGTCCTCAGGGGTGTTGACGGAGATAACGAAAGTGAAGAGACGACTACCGGAATTATTACAATTAGATTTTGTCCATAGTCCTACAAATTCCATTGATGAGTTTTTAGATTTTATTCTGACAACGGAAACCAAAACCGCAGACGAAGATTTCACGGGCAGGAGCCTCACGAAATGCAACGTCAGGGTACAAGGTCGGGAAACTAGAGATGGCCGCACCTCAGGTCCGGAGGTGGCGAAATAAAACGGCGTTAAAAAGGACAGGGCACTTGAAAAATTATTTCGGTGCCAAAAATTCGGCAAAGAAGTCACAAACGTTGAAGATGGAAATTATAACAAGTAAGAATAAAATGGGGAATAATTTCAAGCAGCGCAACCATAAACAGGGCGCAAGAAATACGGTCAGATGTGTCTAGCGATTCGATAGTGATCCTATGGAGCTGGAAAATTTATTTTGTGGAAAGGATGTGAATGATGGAATGAATGTATGTTTATTGAAAGTCCGATGATGGAAAGAGAGGCAGAGGTAAGTCTGAATTTGGTGGAGGTGGACAGCATGACGAATTCTAATGAGTCACTAGACAGTAGGAACAATTATAGTAATATAGGTGAAAGTAATGTAGATGATTCTGTATTGAAGGAAGTAGCTGAAGCTACATGCGAAAACGGCGAAGCTATAGGCTTGTCTGCTGGAGATGAATTTTGTGGTGTATCGACGGAAGCAAATGAAGGTATTTATGAAGGTGGCGTAGCGATAGGTTCGTCAGCCGGTGATGAATATTATTAGGTATCGGCGGATGTGAGCGATTTATTGTCAAATGGAGGTAAGGGTGATGTTTTAGGTGCTGAAGTTGTGAAGGTTGAAGCTACTGATTTACATATCTCGAAGGAAGGAATCTGTGCGTTTATTTATGTTCACGGAAGTGAACCGATGGCTCTTGATGAAAGCATGAATTATGAGTGGATGTGGAAGGATGAATGTGAAAATGTGTTACACAGTATGTCAAAGCACAAAGTGGTGGAGGCGTCCGAGAGTAGAGAAATGTAATGGACTCAGAGGTAGATCTGAGTTTGGTGCAATTCGAGTGTACTGTGAATTCTAATGTGGAAAGATGTAGTAGTGACAATTTATATGATGTAGCAGCGGAGGTTGACGGGGCTATTGGTGGTGAATTCTATAACGCATCTGTGGATGTAATGGGTGTTTTAAGTAAATAAACTTATGAGTTATCGGAGGATGTTAATGAAGTTAATAAACATGAGGATTTGTTTGAAAGAGACGAAGTTTCAAGTTGTGTGGTTAACTTTGAGAAGTTTTCAGCTACTAGTAGCATTAATTAGGAGGAAGGAGATAGTATATTTGATTCTGAAGAGGACGATAAAAAAGCGAATCCAGCGAAAGATTTAGATGTTAAAGATGATTTGGAGGTAGATCAGGAAAATCTGTCAATAGATAATGAAAGTGAGAGTTGTTCTGAAATCATAATACATACCACAAACGCGGAAGAAGAAGGAAGGGGCCGTCGAAAATTATCTTTTGAGGGAACAGTGTTCAGAGAGGGGTATGTCCGCCCCGATAGCTGAATGGTCAGCGTGATGGATTGCCGTCCTACGGCCCTGGGTTCGATTCCCGGCTGGGTCGGAGATTTTCTCCGCTCAGGGACTGTGTGTTGTCTTGTCTTCATCACATTTCATCCCCATACGGCGCGCTGGTCGCATAATGTGGCGTCGAATGTAATAAGCCCTGATCCAAGGCGGCCAGACCTGCCCCGTAAGGGGCCTCCCGGCCAACGACGCCAAACGCTCATTTCCATTACACTGAGCGGTGTAATTAAAAAAGTGCAACCTATGTTAATGATGAAAGAAAGTGCGCATATCTCGAAAATAAAAGTGGTACTCCAGCGCCAGTCGCAAAATTTGCCTGTAAACACAAGACTCCGTTGGTGAATGAAGAAACAGGATTCAAATTTGAGCAGGTGAAAAAGCGGAAAAAAAGTGAGACTCCGTTGGTGAATGAAGAAACAGGATTCGAATTTGAGCAGGTGAAAAAGCGGAAAAAAGTGAGATTCAGAAGACACACTGGAGAGAAAAATACAATAAGAGGCAACGATGGCAGAGTTGCACCATTTGAATCAAGAGCGGAATGTGTATTAATATAAGTCTAAACATAAGTGTATTTCATGTGTAATTTTAAGAATTTTGGGAAGTTATTTCTGTTTGTATAAGGAGTAATTAGGTAAATTTTAGATCTAAGTGATAAAGTATGAAAGTACAATTTAGTGCAAGAAGGAAGAAAATATTGGTCGCACATATCTTGGTGCGAGGAGGTCGGCAAAACGTAATAAATTTCGTTATATGAGAATGACAGGAATGAATTGTTTTTACGTAAAATTTGGGGGGAAATTTCAAGGGGTCATTTATACGTGTTTCTTGTAGCATTTTGTATGGGTTTCCCGTGTAACAGGTGTAGTTTATTTGCAATTACTGTTAGCACAAAATTTGGCGCGTGGAGGTCCTCAGACCTTATTAAGAGGTGCATTCAAGTTCTAAGGCCTCCGATTTTTTTTTCTAATTAACTACTCACCCGAAATCGATGAAACTGGCGTTACTTCTCGACGTAATCGCCCTGCAGACGTACACATTTTTCACAACGCTGACGCCATGATTCCATGGCAGCGGCGAAGGCTTCTTTAGGAGTCTGTTTTGACCACTGGAAAATCGCTGAGGCAGTAGCAGCACGGCTGGTGAATGTGCGGCCACGGAGAGTGTCTTTCATTGTTGGAAAAAGCCAAAAGTCACTAGGAGCCAGGTCAGGTGAGTAGGGAGCATGAGGTATCACTTCAAAGTTGTTATCACGAAGAAACTGTTGCGTAACGTTAGCTCGATGTGCAGGTGCGTTGTCTTGGTGAAACAGCACACGCACAGCCCTTCCCAGACGTTTTTGTTGCAGTGCAGGAAAGAATTTGTTCTTCAAAACATTTTCGTAGGATGCACCTGTTACCGTAGTGCCCTTTGGAACGCAATGGGTAAGGATTACGCCCTCGTTGTCCCAGAACATGAACACCATCATTTTTTCAGCACTGGTGGTTACCCGAAATTTTTTTGGTGGCGGTGAATCTGTGTGCTTCCATTGAGCTGACTGGCGCTTTGTTTCTGGATTGAAAAATGGCATCCATGTCTCATCCATTGTCACAACCGACGAAAAGAAAGTCTCATTCATGCTGTCGTTGCGCGTCAACATTGCTTGGCAACATGCCACACGGGCAGCCATGTGGTCATCCGCCAGTAGTCGTGGCACCCACCTGTATGACACTTTTCGCATTTTCAGGTCGTAATGCAGGACTGTGTGCACAGAACCCACAGAAATGCCAACTCTGGAGGCGATCTGTTCAACAGTCATTCGGCGATCCCCCCAAAACAATTCTCTCCACTTTCTTGATCATGTCATGAGACCGGCTTGTGCGAGCCCGAGGTTATTTCGGTTTGTTGTCACACGATGTTCTGCCTTCATTAAACTGTCACACCCACGAACGCACTTTTGACACATCCATAACTCCATCACCACATGTCTCCTTCAACTGTCGATGAGTTTCAATTGGTTTTACACAACGCAAATTCAGAAAACGAATGATCGCACACTGTTCAAGTAAGGAAAACGTCGCCATTTTAAGTATTTAAAACAGTTCTCATTCTCGTCGCTGGCGGTAAAATTCCATCTGCCGTACGTTACTGCCATCTCTGGGACGTATTGACAATGAACGCGGCCTCATTTTAAAACAATGCGCATGTTTCTATCTCTTTCCAGTCCGGAGAAAAAAATCGGAGGCCTTAGAACTTGAATGCACCTTGTAAAACTTAAATTGCATGTGGGAGTAGATCATGGGGTTACATGCATAATATAAGCTATGTCTCTGGGGGTATATTACGTTGATTAATTATATAATGTATGTTATTTTGGGAAGGCTTTGAATCGATTTATATGTAAAATTTTGCGGACAGCTATGTAATTTGATTAAGAGAAAAATTCTAGGAATAAATATTTTATCATGCAAATAGGAGACTGATGAATTTAGAATGTTGATAGGAAAGTTAAAAGGGCAACTTCAGTACAGGGTAGAATTAGTTTTAAAGTTTCTGAGTAGATGCGGTAACATATTAGAAAAATGATAACTGTTAATTGATGTGTGGTGTCGATCGAATTTTATACCACGAAAGACGTGTTGTCTAGTGGGAACATAGAGTATTTGCAATGTCGAGCTGAATCAAATGTGTGTTGTCTATGCTATAAATCAGTTTTTGCTTGCTATCCTCTTTGCGAATGTATCGATTCCACTGGGGAGAGCGTTCAGTGCTTAATCTGTGTGGATTCGGGAAGTTACATGATTATTATTGATAACCACACCACAGTCGTACTTCGACAGTTATTGTTTTTCAGCGGACTCACGCATGTTTCGGTGTAGTAATTGGCCAAGAACGTCATGAATTTCGACAGAGGTGGCTGAACTGGGAATCATACAAACTTCGACGCCAGAACATCGATGTGCTGTGTTTGTGTTTGAAGTGCTACGAAATGCTCAACGCAAGAAGCGCTATCAAATGAACGCAAAAGCGCTAAAAAGCTTTTAAAAAGATCGAGATATCTCGAAAGTTATGTGAAAATTAGATGGTACTTTTTGAGTGGAGATTTCGATGGAGTGATTCTATATGCTTTATGTCGAATTATTGAAGAAGGCAGACCTGCCTGCGATAATTAACATGCCATAATTTTTATAGTTTGTGTTAGATTCAGTAAATGTATGCTGATAAGATATTATGACATATCAAAGGGGGTACATGCTGTTTCATACACCATCACAAAGATACTATCACTACTTTTGATAACGATAGATGCTGAAAAACTGATTACAGTTTGTGGCAGGGCTGGGACTTGAACCCACATTTCCTTCTTACTAAGCACATGTGCTAGCCATTACACCACCATAACAATTTATCTGATACAGCTGCATGGACTATCGAAGTCCCAGAAGTGGAACAAAGTTTGATTCAGTTCTTCAAGTTTTATCACTATCGAAGATAAAGCTGAGACACATATGTCTCAAGGAAAGCGTAATTCCATCAGATGAACTTAACACTATTGTCCTGGCACACAACTAAGGTATTCTATTTGTTATATTATGTATGTACTCGTATTTATTACGTTATGTAAGTATGTGAAATTTGGTGCTACTTAATGTTCCAAATTAGCAATCTAATAGGCCACATTAAGTGGATGTGTGCAACGTTACGCGTATTTAGGCGAGCTAATCGGCCGCCCAGTATTCTTAAGAGGTAAGATGTATTTGTTGTACAACTGAACGGTAGCAGCCCCTCGTCTCAGGGTGCGATGCGGCTGCCCTGGCGTCCAGCTAGGTGACTGGTACGAGCGAGTCCAGGTACAAAAACTAGCAGCCTCGCTAGGGACAGGGAAAATCTCACTACGGGGAATTTGGACCGCTGTCGCTCTTATAGCCTTTGTGTGGGAGACAACGCTTCAAGACTTGGCGCAGTGTCAAACACTCTTAAAGACGGCTTAGTTGCAGCTCTTTGAGATTCGACAATAACTCACAGCAAAGTATTAACGCAAATCTGACTACGACAGCGACCTCAGATGAACGAGGCACTTCCAATGACGTAACAATATTTCAATATCTTTAAAACCGCAGAAGTTAATATTTTTCAGCGAATAAAATTTAATGAGTGAACCTCTGATTAACAACTTTTAATTGCTTTACGCGATTTAAAAAACCATATCTCCGATGGTGGCATTACACTACAGCTACCAACCCTGTAAGCTACATATCTGTATCTATTTTATTTATTGATTTACGTTATCATTTATATCTTTCTCATTATGCAAATGTTTGACAGTACATCGTATTCTCTACAGTTACACAGCAAATGAACACAGCATGAATACCTGATATTGTCACACTATTTTGCCAGTGACTTTATTTAAATGTTGATTGCAAGTTCTAGGAAGAAACGGCACTAATTTAAAAGTACTCAATCAAATGTGATAGTGGACACCACAATTGAAAGTAGAACCAAAAGATGCTTCTGTCAACAAAGCATAAATAATTGTTCAATCAATATCGTGAGCACACTTACACAAGAAAGCTGGCTTATTTATTTACGAACAAACTATTGCTTAAATTTAATGTAAGTGAACTGGGTGTAACCGAATATTTGTGACATTACTTTACTTAAATATTGTTGTAAGATATTGGTTTAGTCCCGGAAATGATCAAGATGAGTCAGACGAGTCTGTAGAGTGTAAGAACGATGCGTTTTTGGTGGGGACAGCCTTCAGTCAAAGGAAAAGAAGACAATAGTGGTACACTACGGGAGTCAAGTAGAGACTGGAACTTTTCGAACTCGACGGAGCGATTCTATACACTTTATGTCGAGTTCTTGAAGAAAGCAGCCATGCCTGCGATAATGTGCATATTTCGTTCGTGGAGGTGTTTGATTCTGGGCAGAGAATGGCTACTATCATATTTCTGAAGAGAGATCTGAATGTGCTTCATTGTAGGACTCGTAACTTTTTTCGCTTGTATTATGGATCTGGATAGACAGAGTATGAGTTACTATTCTTTACATTGTATGTATTAATTTATGAATCATTATATTGAACTCTGAACTATTCTGAGTTGGTGAATATTTCGTGTGCTATTATTCTGAAAGGGACTTAGTTTCACATATCTTTCATGACTAATTAGTTCGGAGATTTTTCTACCATTGTTATCATGCTCTCAACATAGCTTTACTACATGTGATAACGGTATTTTTGTCCGTATTTTAACGGAATATCTTAGGGCCACTTCTTTTTACTTAAGTCTTCTTTTCCTGAATAAACAGTATTCACCATAGTTCTTTGTCGTCTGCGTCAATTACAGGCATTAGGGTAGAACTCTTTCACTAAATTATCTCTTAACTTTCGATTTATATTTTTGTGTATTTTATTAATTCGCAATTCCAGCCAATGCATAGACTATTTCACTGCAGTATCACGGCTGCAAGTTACTATCATTTGCAGCGAATACATGTGGGGCATGAAAGCAGGAGTGCGCGGCCCGATCCTGTGACTACACGGAGCTATTAGTTTTAAACAGAGCCGCGCATAGCCCAAGTAACTATAGATAAAGACACAGCTGGTTTGCTCGTATGGGATGCTGTTTAGAAGAGCAACTACTCAGCAGTGACCATTAGGTACAGTTGGAATAAACATACATACACAGGGGCCGCCGCCTGTAACTTCTATGCTCTGAAGCTTCATTGGAAGACGTTTCCGGATACGAGTTCCTATATTCATTAGGTTCCTTAAGACAGCTTATACGTCCCCTTGAAGTTTGTGGATGTAATTGAAACACCTTGCATACAAAAGAACGTAGCACTTCATGTAATAATAATTATCGAATTAATGTCATCTGTGTATTTAGCTTTCACTGAGCATCCACCATCTCTGAAATAAGACAGCTAAAGGTTAGTCAGCTGGTGGACACTCAGTGAAAATTAAGTGCACATATGACATGAATTCGACAATAATTATTACATGAGGTGCTACATTCTTTTATAAGGATATTTTAAAGTCTTTGTATTAAACATCTACGAGTGGTAGACCACATCATGGAGACCAACTTTTGTTACGGCAATACGTTCACTCACACTTTCCGGTGACACCAGACGGGCTTTATTATTCCCCGGCCCTGGAAAGACGAGATTTCATGGAACTAGTAGGGTGTGCTGCATACTATCTATCCTAGTAAAATGATAGGGTGATGTTCAGCAAGAAAACCTTAAGAACGAGTGTCTATAAGCCGAGAAAGATATTTTAGAAGTGATTCACGAACTTTATTTGGCATGATCTACTCCCCTTCACGCAGAGCAAATAATTAGATTATAGGCAACAAACACTGCATTTGCACGTCACAGATTGCCTACACTCTGCCACCTCTCAGGGGCATAACGAATACAAAAGGATGTGTAGTGTCACTGAGAAGCGCAACTGAATTTTTATTTGTATCAAACGGTATTCCTAATGACGTGATCTATCACCCCTAGGTGTTTGATTCAATGACTTTGAAACATCCTGTATATATGACGAGACTCCTGCCTTGTTATGGATATGGAATGTGTAAATAGAGCTGTCACGGCGATAGTACTGACTTCAAAGGAACGGTTGTGCATTGACGCACTTCATATTGAACTACCTCTTGAGAATGGCATCGTGAATCAATACATTTATTAACAATCCAGGCGGACGATGTTGTCATTTCTGGAGGGATATCCTCTAATGAGCTATTCTTCGATATGACGGACAACAGTAAGATCTAACAGACTATAGTTGTGCAGTGGTCGTCGCATTAGACCTCCCCAGGTTGCTAGCTAAATTAATCAGTCAAGTTTTGCGATTCACAGTGGGGTGGTGCTTTGAACTGGCACGTTTACGTTTTGTGCTCTATTAGTAGCTCACTTGAGTTATTGTATTTCTGGTGCCACTCAAGTTTCATCTGTCATCAAAACTCTAAGACATCTGGAAGTGAATGGCATAATTACCTGTTAGCTTACATACCTTGAGCAGGGCAAGTGTCACTGTGATCAGTCAGAATAATCTGTTAATGTTATACGCGAAAATTTCGAAGAAGTTAATAAAAAGCGAGTTAAGGCAAGAATTTGGACTGGGCTATATTACTGTCCATAAATATTCTGACCTACTTCCACAAGTTTCACTCCGATTCAGCTTGCAGTGTATCGACACTCAATTTTTTGTAGCTACCTCTAACAAATAATGAAGTCCTGTTAGTGTCTAAACAGTGAGGATAACGAAGAGACACATAAAACAGAACAATTAAAGGATTCGTATTTGCGGAGAAAGGGGGGGGGGGGGGCGAGGGTGCTAGATCAGGCGGTCTGTAACTAACGAATGATTACCTATGAAACTGAGCTAGTGATCTGTAGTGACCATGACGTCGACGTGACTTGGCGGTATAATCTGTTCCTTCAAATAAAGATTGCAGTCTAACATTCGAGACGAAGGACTACAAGGCGACACCAAAAAGTAAATTACACTTTATTAAGGCAGGCAAAATGAGGTGTGTTGAATGCTGCACTACATATCAAAGCGACCCAGATACGGATTTAGAAAACACCGTTCTTGTGAAACACAACTAGTTCTTTAGACACACAATGTGTTGAGTGCCATTGACAAGGGATTCCGTATTTCTAGATTTCCAAAATGCTCTTTACTGTAGCACACAAGCGCCTTGTAGTGATATAGCGTGCTCATGGAATATCGTCGTCAGTTATGTGACTGGATTCATGATTTTCTGCCAGAGAGGTCACACTCAGTAGTAACCGACGGAAAGTCGTCGAGTAAAACAGAAGTGATTACTGGCGTTCCCCAAGGTAGTGTTATAGGCCCTCTGCTGCCCCTTACCTACATAAACGAATTAGGAGACAATCTGAGCAGCCGTTAACGTTATTTGCAGATGATGCTGTCGTTTATCGCCTAGTAAACTCATCAGAAGATCAAAAGAAATTGCAAAACGATTTAGAAAAGATATCTGATGGTGCGAAAATTGGTAATTGACCTTAAATAATAAAAAGTGTGAGGTAATCCACAAGAGTGCTAAAAGAAACCCGTTAAATTTCGGTTATACGGTATATCAGACTAATCTAAAGGCCGTAAATTCAACTGAATACCTAGGAATTACAATTACGAACAACTGAAATTGGAAAGAACATATAGAAAATGTTGTGGGAAAGGCAGAAAATTTAGAAAATGTAGCAGATCTACTAAAGAGACCGCCTAGACTACGCTTGTCCGTCCTAATTTTGGAGAACTGCTGCTCGGTCTGGTACCTTTACCAGAAATGTTTAACGGAATACGTCGAGAAAGTTCAAAGAAGAGCAGCACGTTTTGTATTATCGCGAAATAGGGGAGAGAGTGTTACGGATATGATACGGGATTTGGGATGGACACTATTAAAACAAAAGCGTTTTTTGTTGTTGCGGAATCTTCTCACGAAATTTCAATCCCTTAACTTTCTCCTCCGAATGCGAAAATATTTTGCTGACGACGACCTACATAGGGAGAAACGATCATCATAATAAAATAAGAGAAATCAGAGGTCGCACGGAAAGATATAGGTGTTCGTCTTTTCCACGCGCTATTCGAGAGTGAAATAATAGAGAATTATCGTGAAGGTGGTTCGATGACCTCTCTGCCAAGCACTTGAGTGTGATCTGCGTAGTATCCGTGTAGATGGCGCTTTCTTCCAATAGTTTCGGTAAACAACGGTCGGAACGCTTTACCGATCGTTCAATTCCTCCGCGATTGAAATCCGTTCCTTGCTCATGAAGCCATAGGAGAAGACCTATATGAATGCCTCGTCAATGAAAAATCTCTTTCTTTCCAGATCTTCTTTCAGCCTTCCGGAAAGACTGCCTATACACTGCCGTCTCTGGTCGATATTAATAGCATGTCTTCCGGATCAACATTACCCTCGCCTGTGCGGTCTTGGTCGAATTGTTGGCACCATTTCACCATGGGTGGACGCGACATTGCATTTGGTTCATATACCGCTAGAATTTCACGATGAATTTATGGGGGATTTAGATGTTTAGCCCATAATAATCGTACTTTTCCGCGCACTTCATCTTTGGAGTACGTTTCCAGTTGCCACGCCGTTGAACTTCCACACCGTAATGCAAATTTTATCCGTACTGCAGCAGAACTGTGTCGGCTGGAAATCCGAAACGTGTACTCTCTTCTGACAATTTTTTTTTAGTCTTCAGTCCCTGGGCTGGTTTGTTGTAGCCCGCCACGACTTTCCCTCCTGTGCCAACCTCTTCATCTCAGAGCAGCACTTGCATACCTACGTCCTCAATTATTTGCTGGATGTACTCCAATCTCTGTCTTTCTCTACAGTTTTACCACCTACAGCTCCCTCTAGTACCATGGAAGTCATTCCCTAAGGTCTTAACAGATGTCCTGTTATCCTATTCCTTCTCCTAATCAGTGATTTTCCGCATATTCCTTTCCTCTCCGATTCTGCGCAGTACCTCCTCATTCCTTATCTTATCAGTCCACCTAATGTCCAACATTCGTCTGTAGCACGACACCCCAAATGCTTCTCTTCTCTCCTGTTTCGGTTTTTCCACAGTCCATGTCACACTACCATACAATGCTGTGCTCCAAACCTACATTCTCAGAAATTTCTTCCTCAAATTAAGGCCTATGTTTCATATTAGTATACTTCTCTTGGTCAGGAATGCCCTTTTTGCCAGTGCTAGTTTGCTTTTTATGTCATTTTTCCGTCCGTCATTGGTTATTTTGCTGCCTTGATAGCAGAATTCCTTAACTCCATGTACTTCGTGACCATCAATCCTGGTGTTAAGTTTCTCGTTGTCATCATTTCTGCTACTTCTTATTAATGTAGGTTAATTCTTACAAAGAAGAAAACAGCAACCAGCCACTATTAATACTGCTATTTATTTAGGTAAATAGCGCCGTTACCGGTTTCGTACTGACAAGTTCATCATCAGATGGCTGTTCACATGATTTTCAAGATACACTTTGCATTTTGTAAATCTGCAATCTTTGTGATAACTTCACATGTGGCAAATTCTTTTTGGTGTGTGTGTGTGTATGTGTGTGTGTGTGTGTGTGTGTGTATGTGTGTGTGTGTGGTGCTTTGCACAATATGGTGATGTACAAATTACTTAAGTGCTGGATATATTTTGGAATATTCGAAAATTACAATCCTGCAATTTCACAACAAAATCGCTTGGAATTTTCGACGGCAACAACACACCAAAAATACTTCGCCACAGTGGAAGAATAAAAATCGAAAACGGACGATAATGTAAAGTGTATCTTGAAGATCATGTGAACCGCCCTCTGATGATGAACTTGCCAGTTCGAAACCGGTAAAGGCGCTATTTACCTAAACAAATAGCGGTATTAATAGTGGCTGGTTGCTGTTTTCATCTTTGTAAGAATTAAGCTACATTAATTGTACACAGCCACGGTCTCACCATGTCAGTTTTAGACAAAATAGCATACTTCTAATTACTTTCGTCTTTCTTCGATTTATTCTCTGTCCATATTCTGTACTCATTTGACTGTTCGTTCCATTCAACAGGTCATGTAATTCTTCTTCACTTTCACTCAGGACAACAATGTCATCAGCGATTGTCATCACTGATATCCTTTCACCTTGAATTTTAGTTCCACTCCTGAACCTTTGTTTTATTTCCATCATTGCTTCTTCGATGTACAGATTGAACAGTAGGGACGAAAGACTACATTCCTGTCTTACACCCTTTTTAATCCGAGCACTTCGTTTTTGGTCGTCCACTCCTATTATTCCCTCTTGGTTCTTGTTAATATTGTGTATTACCCGCCTCTCCCTATTGCTTACCACTATTTTTCTCAGAATTTCGGACATCTTTCACCATTTTAAACTGTCGAACGCTTTCTCCAAGTCAACAAACTCTATGAAGGTATCTTGATTTTTCTGTAGTCTTACTTCCGTTATCAAGCGCAACGTCAGAATTGCCTCTAAGGTGCCTTTACCTTTTCTAAAACCAAACTGATCATCATCTAACTCATGCTCAATTTTATTTTCCATTCTTCTGCATATTATTCCTGTAAGCAACTTGGACGCATGAGCTGTTAAGCTGATTGTGCGATAATCCTCGCAACTTGTCAGCTCGTGCAGTCTTCGGAATTGTGTGGATGTATTTTTCCAAAAGTCGTATGGTATGTGGCCAGATTCATACATTCTACACACCAACTTGCATAGTCGTTTCGTTGCCACCTCCCTCAATGATTTTAAAAATTCTGATGGAATATTATCTATCGCTTCTGCGTTATTTGATCTTAAAACCTCAAAGCTCTCTTAAATTCTAATATGGGCCCTCCTGTCCCTTTTTAATCGACTCCTGTTTCTCCTACTATGACATCAGACGAATCTCCCCCTCGTAGAGGTCTTCAGTGTATTGTTTCCACCTATCCGATCTCTCTCCTGCATTTAGCAGTGGAATTCCCGTTTCCTACATGCTGAATCAGTCTTTCAGACAATGATTTCTCTTTCGATTTCTTCACATTTTTCTTGCAGCCATTGCGTCTTAGCTTCACTGCACTTCCTTTTTATTTCATTTCTCAGCGACTTGTATTTCTGTCCCTGAACATTTATGTACTTTTTTCTTTCATCGATCAACTGAAGTGTTTCTTCTGTTACCCATGGTTTCTTCGCAGTTACCTTCTTTATACCAATGTTTTTCTTTCCAACTTCTGCGATTGCTCTTTTTAGAGATGTCCATTCCTCTTGAACTGTACTGCCTACTGAGCTATTCCTTATTACTGTACCTATAACCTTAGACAACTTCAAGCGTATCTCGTCATTCCTTAGTACATCCGTATCCCACTTCTTTGCGTATTGATTCTTCCTGACTAATCTCTTAAACTTTAGCCTGCTCTTCTGACAATGCGCCATCCTTATTGTGCTATGGTCTTAGTATGGGACGACATGTGTAATTCGCTTTTAAAGTCCCTATGTATATGGACATTTTAGACAACTAAATGCTCCGCGTAACAACAATAATGTTCCTTAGTAAGATCTCCTTCCATTATGGTATTGTCATAAAGCGCATTTTCACCTCTGGCTTGAGGAACATAGAGATGAAATTCAATATGATTTCTTTGTGGTCGTAAACGCTTGACATTAACATCAGAGGAAATTTGTGGTCAGTTTTGGAGCAGACAGCTGGTCCAGTTTTCCTAACTATCATCTCTGAAGTAGCCATGGGCCGATCTAGAAGATGAATTCCCAAGTTCTATGTATTCATTCAGCATTGCCTGCTAGGTGGAAAAAAAAAATAGGAATTTATAGCGCATCAGACAAGTTTCTTGACTGAATCGAATACTTCCCAGCAATCATAACTCAGCAAGTCCTTTTGGAAAACGGAAGACTTGAGAGTAACTTCGGGCGTACCTCAATGGAAGAAGGCGGCTGAAATCCCTGTCTTGCCTTCAAGATTTAGGTTTTGGGTGCTTTCCTGAAGCAGCTTAAGACAAATGTCAGGACGCTTTCTTGAAGGACAAGACGGACTTCAATCTCTATCTTCCACCTATCCGAGCTAGTGCTCTGAGGCGGAACAACTTGTTTTTGATGGAACGTCAACACTTGATCTTCCTTCCCCTCTGAAGAAAATGTTATAAGACCGTAAATGATCACGATGTTTGTAAATGTCTTGTTAAACAACGTCGGAGGTTCCATGATGCCGTTCGCAGATAATGCTGTTGTATGAGGTGTGTGAGAAAAGTAATGAGAGTGAAAATACTGCAGGCGATCTGGCAACACTGTGTTGTTCTATTTGTGTAGACTGGTGTGTTCATCCCTTCCAGATGCGCAGTCCAAGTTTCATCTCCGTACAGCCATCAAATGATGTTCGAGAGCGCCACCAGTGACACTGTTTTTATTATGCGTTACGAAAACGGAACAGCGGAATATAGAGCACCGTTATGGCATCACGTTTCGTGTTAAACTTGGGAATTCACGAGTGTGGCCTTTGAAACGTTGAAACGGGCTGATGGGGAACATTCTTCGTCAAGAGTACAAGTTTCTCGCTGGCACCAATCATTTTTGGAAGGCCGAGAACACGTTGAAGATGAACTTCGTTCAGGGAGATCTTCAACTTCAAAAACCGACAAAAACATCGGACGTGTGTATGCTCTAGTGAGACCAAACCTACGTTGAACACTAAGGATGATGAGTGACATGTTAAACACTTTCAACGCACATAAAATTTTGAACGAAGTTTTGCACATGCGAAAGGATTGTGCCAAAATGCCACTGAGCAGGACAGTCGAGGAAACGTGTGCGTTGACCACGAATGGTTTTGTGGTGTGATCACAGGTGATGAATCGTGGGTTTTTGAATAAGATCATGAGACAGAGCGGCAAAGTGAAGAGTGACAGCCGGCCGGTGTGGCCGAGCGGTTGTAGGCGCTACAGTCTGGAACTAGGCGACTGCTACGGCCGCAAGTTCGAATCCTGCCTCGGGCGTGGATGTGTGTGATGTCCTTAGGTTAGTTAGGTTTAAGTAATTCTAAGTTCTAGGGGACTGATGACCTCAGCAGTTAAGTCCCATAGTGCTCAGAGCCATTTGAACCATTTTTGAAGAGTGACACATTGATATATCTCCTCGATCTAAAAAGCTCGAATGAACAAATCAAAGATCAAAACAATGATGTTTTGATTTGTTGACAGTAGAGCTATCGTGCATAAAGAGTTTGCTCCTCCAGGACAAACGGTAAACCAAGCGTTTTACAAATATGTCAAGTTCAGGAAAAGGGTGAATCTAGTGAGACCGGACATTGGAAACAAGTGGATGCTGCATCATGACAACGCCCCATGTCACTCGGCCACTTCCATTACGGAATTTTTTACCTCAAAAGGCATTCCTCTTGTTCCACAGCCCACATATTCACCTGATTTGAGTCCTTGTGACTTTTTTCTTTTCCCAAATTTGAAAAATGTCTAAAATTACCTCATTTTGGGACTCCAGAGAACATTCAGAAGAATGTGACCCGTATGTTAAACGCCTTACCAGTTGAAGTCTTTCAGTGCTGCTACCAAGACTGGGAATGACGACTCTACCAGTGTATGCCTGCTGAAGGGAACTACTTTGAAGGGGACAATACTGTTGTTCGGAAAAAATAAAAACGTTGGTGAATTAAAAAAATCAGTCTTATTATTTTTCTCACGCATGTTATATGCAGGGAAGTCACGACACCAGAAAATTATAATGAAATGTGTGCAGACTTTTAAGGATCGACTGTTAATGCGGGGGCTGGCAGTTTATCCTCAACACAAAGAAATTAAGCCTATGGTGCATAAATAGGTGAAAGATCCATTATAGTTAATTCGTGCACTCATACGTTCGTTGGACGGCATGTGGCTGATTCTATAAACAGAAAACACCACAACTGGAGTGCACAACACTACGGCAACCCCAAGTGTATATTGCTGACATACTAAGTTCACCTTTTAGTACTTACATACTAACGGCCGCTCACACAGTTGCAGATGACATGATGTACGCTGAGGAGAAACGGCAGTAGAAAAAAGCACAGAAAATATGCTGCAAACAGCGACAATAATACTTAAAAACATGCCATAACATACCATAAATAAGGTAATATGAAAGAATCCATAGAAAACTTTATTTCGAAAAACGAACAGTAAAAACTGTAATAATACAAGGTGTGCAACTTTGCTTCCGCCGTTTGCCAATAGGTGGCAACAGGAGTTACGAGCGGTCGACCTCAGTCAACATAACCTCATTCAAACATTAGTCGACTTGTGTCTGCATCATAAAGTTGTTCTTGATTTAAAATGTCAGTTTACGAGCCTAATTCTCGCCATTTGCGCGAGGTGTTACTGTTTTGTTTCAATATGAAGAAAACAGCGGCTGAGTCTCATCGAATGCTCTCAAGTATGTATGGTAAGGACGCTATTAGTGAAAGAACGTGTCGTGAGTGGTTTCAACGCTTCAAGAAAGGTGATTTTAATGTTGTAGACCACCATAGTGGTGGAAAAGAGAATGTTTTCGAAGATGCAGAATTGGAGACATTGCTGAGTGAAGACTCGCGTCAAACTCGAGAATAATTGGCACGATTAGTGGGAGTGACAGAGCAAGCCATTTCGAAACGCCTCAAGGCTATGGGCATGATTCAAAAAGAAGGAAGTTGGGTCCCGTGTGAGCTGAAACCAAGAGACATTGAACGGCCTTTCTGAACAGTTGCTTCAGAGGCAAAATCGGAAGGGATTTCTGCGTTGCATTGTGACTGGTGACGAAAAATTGGTTCATTATGATAACGCTAAACGCAAAAAATCATGGGGATATCCCGGACATGCTTCCACATCGACGGCCATCCAATATTCACGGCTCCAAGATCATGCTCTGCATTTGGTGGGACTAGCTCGGCGTCGTATACTACGAGGTGTTAAAACCAAGTGAAACAATCGCAGGTGCTCATTATCAAACGCAGTTAATGCGTCTGAGCAGAGCATTAAAAGACAAACGGTCGAAATACAGCGAGAGGCACGATAAAGTGATTTTGCACCACGACAACGCTCGACCCCACGTTGCAAAAAGGTCAAAGCATACTTGGAAACGTTAAAACGGGAAGTCCTACCCCACCCGCCATATTCTCTAGACATTGCTCCCTCTGACTATCACCTGCTTAGATCAATGGCGCTTGGTCTGGCTGACCAACACTTCCTATCTCACGAAGAAGTCACAAATTGGATCGATTCGTGGATCGCTTCAAAAGACGAACAATTTTTTCGACGCGGGATTCGTACACTGCCCGAAAGATGGTAGACAGTAGTGGCCAGCGATGGAAAATACTTTGAATGATACTTGTGTAACCAATTTGTTTCATTGAAGCCACAAATATTGGGGAAAAAACGGCGGAAGCAAAGTTGTACGCCTTGTATGTTGCTGGATTTGTATAACTATGCTATTTTCTGCATGTTTTAGGTTAAAAAAACCATTGATATTTGTCGCCGAAACTAGTTTGGGAAATAAATAAGAAAACAATTAACAAGGTGTTTTGCATCAAGGCGGACTCCGATCTGATATTGTTGTTTTTCTATGGAAAAACGGACCAAATGGAAGAGTACCAAGATAAAGTTATTGTTATTCACGCAGCAAGACGTTGGCTCCGACGTCGACCAGTAGAGTGGTACCAGGCGGGCATACAGGCCCTCCCAGTAAGGTGGTGTAAGGAACGGAGATTATGTTGAAAAATAAGGTTTAGTAGCCAAAAGAGTGGGGGATAATACGGCGCATTGGAATCCTGAATAAAACCAACCTGCTTTCAGAAACAAAATGTGTTGCATTAGTTGTCGAACGGTCCTCGTTCTTCCTGATCATCGGAGTGTCCTGGAATAAATTCCAAATCTTTCCGTATTACCTCATGAAGACGTTGATTAAGATCCGTCCTGATCATTAGGGTGTGTGGCAGTGTCCTTGCTTCAATTCTAAATCTATTTATAGTAACTGATGGAAATGTTGACGAAGATCTATCCTAATCATCAGAGTGTGTGGCAGTGTCCTAGGTTAAAGTCCAAACTCCTCCTTGGTATCTGGTGGAAATACTGATGAAAACCTGTCCTAATCATCACAGTGTATATGAGTGAGCTGTATTAAATTGTAAACCTTTCCGCGGACATGTTGATGAGAAACCGTCTTCATCATCAGAATGTGTATCAGTTCTTGGATTAAAACCAAACGTCTCCATAGTACCTGCTCACGTGCTGATGAAGAAATGTCCGCCAGATGGAGACATTCCAAACTTTCCCAACCTTCCATCTTCGAAAATACAACAATAAACACTACTTTAAGCAAGTATTCATCACAGTCACCCAGTGTCACAGTTTCACATATGATACATTTTCCACAGCTCGGAGAAAGCCAATGAAATCTACCTCTACTGGTGTCTTGGTGAAAGAGGAAGATGTCGGACATCTACAATTTCACCATGTTTGGCAATGAGTAGAAGGGTTCAGTCAAACAGGTTAATGGTTGTACATGTAAGTGCAAGTTTGCAGTTTTACCATTCCGTATTCACTGTCAGAGACTCTCACTCTGTATCCATCGGAGATCCAGCCTACACTCTCGATCTGTTCCGCTGTTCTGTATAGATGCTAGTACGTCAGCGTCTGTTTACACAGAACGCTGGACAGAACGATTCCAGCAAGGAAGCATCGCACTTACACTGCAGCGAAAGCCCGAAACGCTCTTCTCTGGAACACAGTCAGCCGGACTGACGCAACAGTTCCCCCTCTCCTGGTCACGACCTCGTCTGCGTGAGGCAGACTGGGGAAGGGCCGCGAGTCCTTGATACGAGCGCGGTGGGTCGCGCCTTGCCCCTACATCCGCGAGCTGACACTGCTGCGAGCACGTGGCCGCTATTTGCCTTCCGGAAGGACAAAGACCTCCGCGTACACGCTCTGAAGATAAGCGCACTTCGAAATTCTGATCATTCTTCAGTGAACGAAGCAAGCGAGGTGGCGCAGTGGTTAGTACGCTGGACTCACTTTTGGGAGGACGACGGTTCAAACCCACGTCTGACCATCCAGATTTAGATTTTCCGTGATTTCCCTAAATCGCTCCACGTAAATACTGGGATGGTTCCTTTGAAATTACACGGCCGATTTCGTTCCTCATCTTTGATAGAGTTCGAGTTGTGCTCCGTCTCTAATGACCTCAATATTGACGAAACGTTGAAGCCTATCAGGATGTCAAATTAAACACCTTTCAGCCGTCTAGTTTGCAAATTTATTTTATTTGGCTGCCAGTTTCGGCGATTTACTACGCCGTCTTCAGACCCCTGACCGACGTGTAGGGAGATTCCACCTCGGTTCTGATCAAAACAGGACCAGCAATACTGGTATTAGTAGATTTATGGTTGCTCTAGCGCTCACTTCAACCATCATCTGCCGACAGCAGAAATCTACTAATACCAGTATTGCTGGTCCCTCTTTTGATCAGAACCGAGGTGGAATCTCCCTACACGTTGGTCAGGGGCCTGAAGATGGCTTAGTAAATCTCCGAAACTGGTGGCCAAATAAAGTAAGTTTAGAAACCAGACGGTTGAAAGGCGTTTAATTTGACAACCTGTATTGCACATCTAGTCCCGCAACCATATCTGAAAAGATCGGCATACAGATACTAAAACACAACCTTCTTTCCTTTCCTTCCTTCAGTGGACGTACGCGGTACGTCTGTCTGTGACAAATTTCTTGGACGTAATTTCGTAAAACAGTTCGCAGAGTACTCGACTACATCTTGTTACACCATATGGAGGCTCTAACATAACTAAAGTCGCAGTTTACCGAACAAGATCCCGTACCTACTAGGACTCAGTCCAAGATATCTCATTCTCGAGATCGATGCGATATCTGTAAGTCACTGCTGAAGTGCGTAATGATTCGAAAGCTTTCCGTAACTTCCTGAGATAATTTTTGTTTAAAAAGAAACTTAACCCGCTCAACGGTGGTTGTGCGAAAGTCTGTAATTTTACGCTGGTCCACTACTCCCCGGGACTAAACGTTTCTGCGGGAGGTTGCGTTTTTAATTACTGTTTATTGAACAAAGCACAGAGCACTTCCCGGACTAATTTCTACTTTCTAGTCAGTACGGATTTGCATTTTTACAGTACGCTGGAGGTATCTTACCTCTGGACGGAGTTTCTGCGTTTTATATTTTGTCTTAATTTCTCTGTAGGGGAAAACAAGGAACCTATGTATTTATACCCAATGCTAAGTAGTTTAGCATGATGTCAGGCGGATGGCAGACTAGGGACTCTTTGTTAGCTACGTGAAATAGGGAGGGGCAGAGGAAACGTAGCACATTGTCTTGCAGGGTTAGATTCCAGAAAACATAAAAGTAATGGGTAAAAACTGCCTACTTAGGACAACTAAATATCTCGAAAAGGATGTATCATACGAAAAACGTTTTTTTAGTGAAAAATTAATATTAGAGCAGGGGACATCGGTCTGTGCTAGAACTGGCCACCTGCTAACCACCCCTCCTGCGTGGGCGTGAGCGTGATCAACTTTGTATTTTCAATTGGGAACCCTCATTTTTATTCCATATTCGGATTCTACGCCAAAAAATACGTACGGTTTACTCAAACCGTTGATTTCAATTTGTCACTGACGACTCTGTAATTTACAAATATCAAATTGCATGTTATTGCAATTAAGAACCGAAGCATTTGATCCTACATGTGATTTACGCTATAAATGTAAATCTTACAGTTCTCTTGGTAGATACTGATGTTCAAACGTTACTTGAGTGCTGTAAATGTGATTGTCCAGTACAAAGAATCTGGCTAGGTATTGAAATTTCTGGCAAATAAGCTACTTGTATGATACAGTAATTTTCTGTTTCCTGTGGGGTTGATTGTGGTGAGTCCCCGAACCATCGGAATGATTGATTTCGAAGGAAATCGGCCGTGTCCTTTCAAAGGAACCCGCCCTCGAACCCCGCCATTAGGGTGACTGATTTAGGTGTGTATTTACATCCGACGGTCATAACTTTCGTGCTTTCCGCTACGCGGTAACCAGCGGAATAAACACCAGGCCATGGTAATAAGGTAACATGTACATGAAGTGATAGTGACAGGTGCCCCTGTCACGGATACTAATTGAAACCAAACACACCAATGATGAGAGGCGAGAGGACTCACCGAAATGAAGTACCTCAGTGATGAGATGCAAGGCAAGTCACCTGTATCAGGTATCTCGATGGGAACAGAAAACTGCTACATCCACATCGTTGTTTCTGGATCACACTGAACGTAGTTTCTAATTAGACAAAATGGCTCTGAGCACTATGCGACTTAACTTCTGAGGTCATCAGTCGCCTAGAACTAAGAACTAATTAAACCTAACTAACCTAAGGACATCACACACATCCATGCCCGAGGCAAGATTCGAACCTGCGACCGTAGCGATCGCTCGGCTCCATACTGTAGAGCCCAGAACCGCACGGCCACTCCGGCCGGCTCTAATTAGACACTGAAACGGCTAACCATATTGTACCGTAGAATCAAATTTAGGACACTAAAGTAAATTTCGAACATAAATATCAACCGACAGAACAAAAAGGTTTACATTTACGTCGTGAATGAGATGTAGAATCAAATGTGTCGGTTCTAGGCTGCAAAAACGGGCACATTTGGGATTTGTCGATTACAGCACCATCTACCACGTATCTACGTATTTTTTAGCGTAGAATCCGAATATGCAATAAAATCAGGGGGTGGGGGAAGGGGGTTGTTAATGAAGATACAAAGTTGACCCCGACCACGCGGGAGGTGTGGTTAGGAGGTGGCCAATTGTAGCACAGACAGATACCAACTTTATTAATATTAACTTTTCATAAAGAACATTTTTTTCGTACAATATGTCTTTTTCGAGATGTTTATATGTCTCAGGTTAAAACAAACACCTGTATAATGTAATTAGCTGAGAGAATACAGTTTGTACGACACTTGCACGAATTTTTTTCAATCAGAAACTTTGTGTTTAGACACACACGCATATCAGTAAGTGGATCGAAACAGCATATCCAGACACTCTGGGATGATGATGGCATTGAAACAGAGGATGACACGCGAAAAGCTGAAATACTAAACACCTTTTTTCAAAGCTGTTTCACAGAGGAAGACCGCACTGCAGTTCATTCTCTAAGTTGCCGCACGAACGAAAAAATGGCTGACATCGAAATAAGTGTCCAAGGAATAGAAAAGCAACTGAAATCACCCAACAGAGGAAAGTCCACTGGACCTGACGGGATACCAATTAGATTCTACACAGAGTACGCGAAAGAACTTGCCCCTCTTCTAACAGCCGTGTACCGCAAGTCTCTAGAGGAACGGAAGGTTCCAAATGATTGGAAAAGAGCACAGGTAGTCCCAGTTTTCAAGAAGGGTCGTCGAGCAGATGCGCAAAACTATAGGCCTATATCTCTGACGTCGATCTGTTGTACAATTTTTGAACATGTTTTTTGCTCGCGTATCATGTCATTTCTGGAAACCCAGAATCTACTGTGTAGGAATCAACATGGATTCCGGAAACAGCGATCGTGTGAGACCCAAATCGCTTTATTTGTTCATGAGACCCAGAAAATATTAGATACAGGCTCCCAGGTAGATGCCATTTTCCTCGACTTCCGGAAGGCGTTCGATACAGTTCCGCACTGTCGCCTGATAAACAAAGTAAGAGCCTACGGAATATCAGACCAGCTGTGTGGCTGGATTGAAGAGTTTTTAGCAAACAGAACACAGCATGTTGTTCTCAATGGAGAGACGTCTACAGACGTTAAAGTATCCTCTGGCGTGCCACAGGGGAGTGTTATGGGACCATTGCTTTTCACATTATATATAAATGACCTAGTAGATAGTGTCGGAAGTTCCATGCGGCTTTTCGCGGATGATGCTGTAGTATACAGAGAAGTTGCAGCATTAGAAAATTGTAGCGAAATGCAGGAAGATCTGCAGCGGATAGGCACTTAGTGCAGGGAGTGGCAACTGACCCTTAACATAGACAAATGTAATGTATTGCGAATACATAGAAAAAAGGATCCTTTATTGTATGATTATATGATAGCGGAACAAACACTGGTAGCAGTTACTTCTGTAAAATATCTGGGAGTATGCTTACGGAACGATTTTAAGTGGAATGATCATATAAAATTAATTGTGGGTAAGGCGGGTGCCAGGTTGAGATTCATTGGGAGAGTCCTTAGAAAATGTAGTCCATCAACAAAGGAGGTGGCCTACAAAACACTCGTTCGACCTATACTTGAGTATTGCTCATCAGTGTGGGATCCGTACCAGGTCGGGTTGACAGAGGAGGTAGAGAAGATCCAAAGAAGAGCGGCGCGTTCCGTCACAGGGTTATTTGGTAAGCGTGATAGCGTTACGAAGAAGTTTAGCAAACTCAAGTGACAGACTCTGCAAGAGAGGCGTTCTGCATCGCGGTGTAGCTTGCTGTCCAGGTTTCGAGAGGGTGCGTTTCTGGATGAGGTATCGAATATATTGCTTCCTCCTACTTATGCCTCCCGAGGAGATCACGAATGTAAAATTAGAGCGATTCGAGCGCGCACGGAGGCTTTCCGGCAGTCGTTATTCCCGCGAATCATACGCGACTGGAACAGGAAAGGGAGGTAATGGCAGTGGCACGTAAAGTGCCCTCCGCCACACACCGTTGGGTGGCTTGCGGAGTATAAATGTAGATGTAGAATGTAGATGTAGATCAAGGACGTAACGTCTAAATATATGAGAAGGAGCGTAACGTTTATATACACTCCTGGAAATGGAATAAAGAACACATTAACACCGGTGTGTCAGACCCACCATACTTGCTCCGGACACTGCGAGAGGGCTGTACAAGCAATGATAACACGCACGGCACAGCGGACACACCAGGAACCGCGGTGTTGGCCGTCGAATGGCGCTAGCTGCGCAGCATTTGTGCACCGCCGCCGTCAGTGTCAGCCAGTTTGCCGTGGCATACGGAGCTCCATCGCAGTCTTTAACACTGGTAGCATGCCGCGACAGCGTGGACGTGAACCGTATGTGCAGTTGACGGACTTTGAGCGAGGGCGTATAGTGGGCATGCGGGAGGCCGGGTGGACGTACCGCCGAATTGCTCAACACGTGGGGCGTGAGGTCTCCACAGTACATCGATGTTGTCGCCAGTGGTCGGCGGAAGGTGCACGTGCCCGTCGACCTGGGACCGGACCGCAGCGACGCACGGATGCACGCCAAGACCGTAGGATCCTACGCAGTGCCATAGGGGACCGCACCGCCACTTCCCAGCAAATTAGGGACACTGTTGCTCCTGGGGTATCGGCGAGGACCATTCGCAACCGTCTCCATGAACCTGGGCTACGGTCCCGCACACCGTTAGGCCGTCTTCCGCTCACGCCCCAACATCGTGCAGCCCGCCTCCAGTGGTGTTGCGACAGGCGTGAATGGAGGGACGAATGGAGACGTGTCGTCTTCAGCGATGAGAGTCGCTTCTGCCTTGGTGCCAACGATGGTCGTATGCGTGTTTGACGCCTTGCAGGTGAGCGCCACAATCAGGACTGCATACGACCGAGGCACACAGGGCCAACACCCGGCATCATGGTGTGGGGAGCGATCTCCTACACTGGCCGTACACCACTGGTGATCGTCGAGGGGACACTGAATAGTGCACGGTACATCCAAACCGTCATCGAACCCATCGTTCTACCATTCCTAGACCGGCAAGGGAACTTGCTGTTCCAACAGGACAATGCACGTCCGCATGTATCCCGTGCCACCCAACGTGCTCTAGAAGGTGTAAGTCAACTACCCTGGCCAGCAAGATCTCCGGATCTGTCCCCCATTGAGCATGTTTGGGACTGGATGAAGCGTCGTCTCACGCGGTCTGCACGTCCAGCACGAACGCTGGTCCAACTGAGGCGCCAGGTGGAAATGGCATGGCAAGCCGTTCCACAGAACTACATCCAGCATCTCTACGATCGTCTCCATGGGAGAATAGCAGCCTGCATTGCTGCGAAAGGTGGATATACACTGATACACTGTACTAGTGCCGACATTGTGCATGCTCTGTTGCCTGTGTCTATGTGCCTGTGGTTCTGTCAGTGTGATCATGTGATGTATCTGACCCCAGGAATGTGTCAATAAAGTTTCCCCTTCCTGGGACAATGAATTCACGGTGTTCTTATTTCAATTTCCAGGAGTGTACATGCGAATATCAAGAAAGTAATGCTTAGATGTATGAGAATACTATCTGTATTCTCGTTTTAGTAGTTTTTGATATTGGTTCGTAAACAGTAAAAACAAATGACGAACTGAAGGCACAGTCCTACTTGCAACTATCTAACCCTGAGTCATCTGGTCAGTGTAAGTGACGAATAGCTGTTGACATGCAACTAGACAAATTCCATTACATGTTACAGCTTTCTTCAAACTGATACTGAATTGATACGTCTGTGTGCCTGGGCAGGATGCGAATCAGTTTGCGAAGAAAGTACTTTTTTTTCTATGGGAGAGCGAGGGGGGGGGGCACTGGCTGGTGAAACAGTATTTAATTTTCACTCGTTCTGGCACGCCTCCCACACAGCTACGAAAACATAGTAAAGGAGCAATGGATAATGTGAAAGTGATATTGTTTATGCTGATGCTATTTGTATAAATATGAATACGTCTCACGTCACTCGAAATTGAATATACACAATGTGGAAGATGAGGAGATCTCGTTTGACTTATACAGCTACCTTATGACGTAAAAATTATCTTTTAATCAATTCCTGACTTTTCACTGAATTTACGATTTTTTTCATTTTTTTTCTTAGTTGAGTCTGACTACGGATAAATGAGACTGACTTGCAAATTTGCTTACCTACCAAACATGTTCAGCTGTTGATGAAATCGCCTTAAATATATGACAATTTTGGACTATACAAATTAACATTCGTTCCTTTCTCCTTTCCTTTCTCCTCACAAAAGAGAACAAGCGTACGTCAGTATCAAATTGCTCGTCCACAGCAACTGAGCTGATCGATTTTAATGACACTTATCACAGCGTAATTACGCAGTTCAAAGTCCACAAATGTTCACGCACTTCTACGCTACTACAAATAGTCTCTTACTAAAGCAAATTGCCTAGTTTCCTTTTTATCTATAATTCTTCCAAAAAAGTCATTAGCTGAAGTTCACTAACCACGGGAAAATCTTGAATATCTACACTGTGGTCAGAAACAGCATGAAAAGCTTGTAAGGGTGTTACAGGTTAAGGTGTGCTGAAAAATAATTGTTAAGAACGAAATTCGATACGTTGAGCCGTTTCCAAGTTAATTAGCATTGAAGTTAGCCGGTCAGGCCGTTGTGCGCGTGAATTCAAGTGGCCCACCAGATACAATTAGTGTCAGTTGTTCTCATAGCGTAGATGATAGCGCACGGGACTGCTCATCCTATAGTTGGGTTTCGAGTCTTACTACCGTCCCACGTTCAATACTTGTATCGCTCCTTTGTCCGGTTTTAGAAAAACAAACATTTGACGGCACCGTTTCTGGTAGGACGCTTGAATTTTAGAGCGCAACGGCCAGATTGGCTAACTTCAGTGCTAATTAACTCGGAAACAGCGCAACGTAACGAATTTTTTTCTTAGCTTTATCAGCACAACCTACCCTGCGATACCCTTACAAGCTTTTCAGTCTTTCTCTGACCATCCTGTATCTACAGGGTGTTACAAAAAGGTACGGCCAAACTTTCAGGAAACATTCCTCACACAAATAAAGAAAAGATGTTATGTGGACATGTGTCTGGAAACGCTTAATTTCCATGTTAGAGCTCATTTTTGTTTCGTCCACCTATGCTCAATGGAGCACGTTATCATGATTTCATACGGGATACTCTACCTGTGCTGCTAGAACATGTGCCTTTACAAGTACGACACAACATGTGGTTCATGCACGATGGAGCTCCTGCACATTTCAGTCGAAGTGTTCGTACGCTTCTCGACAACAGATTCGGTGACCTATGGATTGGTAGAGGCGGACCAATTCCGTGGCCCCCACGCTCTCCTGACCTCAACCCCCTTGACTTTCATTTTTGGGGGCATTTGAAAGCTCTTGTCTACGCAACCCCGGTACCAAATGTAGACACTCTTCGTCCTCGTATTGTGGACGGCTGTGATACAATACGCCATTCTCCAGGGCTGCATCAGCGCATCAGGGATTCCATGCGACGGAGGGTGGATGCATGTATCCTCGCTAACGGAGGACATTTTGAGCATTTCCTGTAACAAAGTGTTTGAAGTCACGCTGGTACGTTCTGTTGCTGTGTGTTTCCATTCCATGATTAATGTGATTTGAAGAGAAGTAATAAAATGAGCTCTAATATGGAAAGTTAGCGTTTCCGGACACATGTCCACATAACATATTTTCTTTCTTTGTGTGTGAGGAATGTTTCCTGAAAGTTTGGCCGTGCCTTTTTTGTAACACTCTGTATATTTTTTTACTTAGACGAATGGACTTTCTGTGCATGTGTAAGCTTACAAAAACTGTAAGAAGAAGGATTCCCGTTTCTTGTTGCGGGGGTCTGACAGCTCTCATTGCATCTCGCATCTTTGTCATCAAATGCCTCGGTCTCGTCATTCTTCATTGCCATTCTTCTTCTTTCCATCTCTTTTTCGGCACAATTTAGCCACTCAGGATTCCTGTGCCTGAAATAATACTATGTTATAAATAAGCGCACCATGCAAATGAGCAGAATGTCGCTTTGGAGCAATGTAGATGGATTGGGACCAGTACCAGACGGCCATTTGATGCATCACTGCTGACATAGCTCATGGCAGTGATATGGTGTGTATGTATTAGTCAGATGTACGGTGTCAGCGCTGTAAGATGGGTCGACGTGGAGACGAAACAAGCGGGTGGAAAGGACCTGTCGTGTCTGGGGGTACCATGACCACACCCTGAATGAATCTGGTGTATCAACGCGGACTATCAATTCTTGAGGCTATTTTCGTTCTCTCGTTGCAACTACAAAAAATGCGTGTTTCTTTTCACCAGATGCGTTTCGCTGTATTGAGGCAAAGCATCATAGGTGGTCTGTAATTAAATTATTTACATTTTGATTTACTTTAAGATCGAAAAACAGCTCTTTAACGATACATTGGTTTTTACTTACGGCGATTTCCGCTTGATTTCTCGGCTACATCGGGCAATGGCGTCTGCTAGCACATGTTTTTCTTCTTTAGACACTGATAGCTGTAGTCTAATTTTTATATGCTCTGCAGAACTATGTATTTTTTGTGTTTTACACAGCATACTTTCTCGTACACCACTGTTTTCTGTTTGTTTTTACACTTCTAAGTATGCATTGTGGTTTTTGTTTTGTAGTGTTGCCAACATAACATTGCCACTAGTTTGTCTTTTGTGGTGTCACCGCCAGACACCACACTTGCTAGGTGGTAGCTTAAATCGGCCGCGGTCCATTTAGTACATGTCGGACACGCGTGTCGCCACTGTGTGATCGCAGACCGAGCGCCACCACAAGGCAGGTCTCGAGATACGGAATAGCACTCGCCCCAGTTGTACGGACGACATTGCTAGCGACTATACGGACGAAGCCTTTTCTCTCATTTGCCGAGAGACAGTTAGAATAGCCTTCAGCTAAGTTAATGGCTACGACCTAGCAAGGCGCCATTTGTACCATTGCATGTATCTTAATGAGTCTCACTTGTATCATCAAGAATGCTGTCTACCAAAGGACAAGATATAAAAGTTAAGTGTTCTAGTAGCTACGTTCTTTTCTTTATCACATTTATCACGTATCCTGTTACAGATCTATAACTTGCCTGTTAAACGCGTGCCTTTCGGCTACTTCAGTGTGGCATAGCTGTCTTGTTACGCCACAACAGTTGGCGACGAGGCAACGGAAAGGGTCTTGTTCTTTCTAATTGCTTAAGTTTACTTGTGTCATGGCTTCGCCAGATGTACTGTCCGAATTTTATCGCTTGCAGAATCAGCAGACGCAGGCGTTATTGGATGCCCTTGGACAGCTCGTCCAGGGTCAGCGTGCACTTCAAACCGATGTGGCAGCCGCCGCTTCACCGCTACCGCCGCCACAACATGCAGTTGCACCGCCTTTTAGGCACTACGATCCAGCGCAAGAGACATGGACGGAATGGTCACGCCAGTTTGGATTTCATCTCGCCGCCTACAGAATTCAAGGTAACGAGCGGCAGCCTCACTTATTGTCTTGTGTCGGCGTGCAAACGTACCGTGTGATAGTGAAATTGTTTCCCCGATGCGACGTAGCAACTCTGTCCTACAATGAAATTTTGTCGGCATTGGATGCCTATTTCAAGGAAACAGTTAATGTAGTTGCGAAAAGGTATACGTTTTTTCGTACAAAACGTACGGCCGGTCAAACTAATAGGGAGTGGGTTGCAACTTTGCAAGGCCTTACTAGGGATTGTGCGTTTGAATGTGACTGTGGCCTTCCTTATTCAGATACAATGGTACGTGATGCAATAGCACAGAACGTTTCTGAGGTTTGCATACGGGAGCAAATTTTGAAACTAGTTAATCCCTCCCTTCAGCAAGTGATGGACATATTGGATAGACAAGACACACTTGACTTTGCTCAAGAATCATTTGCAACTTCGCCAGCAGTGTGTAACATTAACCGGCCCGCCGGGTGCGCTGCGCGGCCTGGTCAACTGCCCTCGCGCACGTCCGCACAGCTGCCGCCACGCTCTAAACCAGGTGTGCCGCGCCAGCATACAAATGCAGTGAAATCATGCCCGCGGTGTGCTACTAGACATTTGCGTGACCATTGCCCGTCACGCCAAGCTATTTGCTTTTTCTGTAATAGGAAAGGACATGTTCAAAGTGTTTGCCAGAAAAAGCTCAGATCAGACAATCACAACCATTCCAGGCCCTTTGCTTCGCGCCGGAATCGAACCAAGGACGCTCAGGCTCGTGGACCTTCGCCCATGGACATTCATGTAGTTAATTCCACTCCGCCCAGTGCCACTCTTTCTGACAGTGACTGTGTTTGTCCCACAAAACGTGTGCGTCGTCGTCGCCGGAAATCACGTCAATTAACAAGTGGTTCTGTACCAGTGTCTGTTCAAATTGCACAAAACAGTCGCTCTTGTCGTCCGCAGGACAATAAACTTTTTGTAGATTTGGACTTTAATGGCAAGGTCATACCATTCATGCTCGATACCGGAGCTGCAGTTTCATTGCTCAATCACGACACATACAAACAACTGGGCAAACCTCCGTTGCGTTCCGCAAATGTTAAGCTAACTACATATTCAGGACAGCAGATCCCTGTGTTAGGACAGTGCACTCTTCTTGCAACATACAAGGGACAAACAAAACTTGTGTCATTTTACGTTCTTCGTTCTTCTACTGCAGTGAACTTGTTTGGTTTAGATTTATTTCAATTGTTTAACATGTCTATAGTAAATCAGGTCCTATTAGTGAATCAGACTGTACCTTCCGACAGTGTTTCTCGGCTATGTGAAGAATTTGCAGACATTTTTCCACCGAACCTTGGTTGCGCTAAGAACTATGAAGCACATTTGGAACTGAAAGTCAACGCGCAACCGAAATTTTTCAGAGCGCGCAATGTTCCTCACGCATTGCATGATGAGGTCGCAAGAACATTAAACGATTAAGAATCACAAGGTGTAATTGAACGTGTGCAAGCTTCTCTCTGGGCCTCACCCTTAGTAATTTTGCCAAAACCTTCCGGAAAACTGAGACTTTGTGTGGACTTCAAGGCAACAGTGAATCCACAACTCGTGATTGCAACTTTTCCCTTACCCCGCCCGGAAGATCTTTTTGATAAACTGTGCCCGGGTAAATACTTTTCCAAGTTGGACCTCGCAGATGCGTACTTGCAAATCCCAGTGGACGCCGAATCCCAGCGCGTCTTGGTGGTTAACACGCATCTTGGTTTGTACCGATTCAAAAGACTGCCATTCGGGTGTGCATCCGCCCCTGCATTGTTTCAGCAATATTTACAAACTATTTGTGCGTCGGTCCCTACTGCAGTGAACTATCTGGACGATATAGTGATCTCCGGACAGGCAGAAGAAGATCATCTTGCGAACCTACGAACATTATTTCAGGTCTTGCGACAAAATGGTCTTCGCTTGAGGAAGGACAAATGTGTGTTTTTTGCTAGTGACTTACCATACCTGGGACATGTCATTAATGCCCAAGGCATACATCCGAGTCCAGAGCACCTCCGTGCCATACAAGATTTGCCTTCGCCACAAAATGTGAAGCAGCTACAGAGTGTGTTGGGTAAAATTAACTATTATCATCGCTTTCTGCGCAATGCCTCTTCCATTTCAGCTCCGCTTCATAGCTTACGCCATAAGGGTGTTCCGTTCGTCTGGACGACGGAATGCGAACGCGCCTTTCGCCAGTTGAAATCGGCGTTGCTTTCTCATACTTGCCTTACGCCTTTCGATCCCCAGAAACACCTTTTGTTGATGGTAGATGCATCGGATTTCGGGATCGGTGCTGTGCTTGCGCACAAAGATGGGTCGCATGATCGCCCTATTGCCTTTGCGTCCAAATTGCTCTCGTCTGCGCAAAGAAATTATTCCCAGATAGAGAAAGGTATTCAACATCTGACATCCGCGGCGTTTTCGCCTCAGTCAAACGGTGCCGCTGAACGATTGGTCCGGACTTTCAAGTCACAGATGTTGAAGTTGAAAGAGTCGCATTCTCGGGAGGACGCGTTGTTGCTCTTTTTGTCATCGTATCGCTCTCAGCCCCGAGATGGTCGCTCGCCGGCTGAGTTGCTCCACGGTCGTCCTCATCGAACCTTGATGTCTTTGCTGCACCCACCGCATCAGGTTCCTGTGCAGCGGCAGACTCCTGCTTTTGCTCCAGGCGACGTTGTATTCTATCGCAACTATCGAGGTTCACGGCGTTGGCTCGCAGGGCGCATTCTTCGCTGCCTCGGCCGCGCGATGTATTTGGTTTTGGGGGCCTCTGGCGAGGTGCGTCGGCATCTCAATCAGCTGCGCCTCTGTCGTCGCACGGGTTCTGCCGCTCCCCGTCTGCTTTCAGCGACGGTGCCGTCCGGTCGGCGCCCTGGGGACCCATCTACTGGCTCGCCTCATCCCCAGGTGTTACCGACGATGCCTTCCATTTTGCCCCATGGCGACGCGCCGCCACCGTCGCCGCCGCCTCCGCCGCCGCCGCCGCCTGTCCTCCAGCCGGCGCCGCCCGCAGTGGACACTTCGCTGCAGCCGCCAAGCGCCTCCCTGGGTCACGCGCCGCCGATCGCTTCCCGTGACCAGCTGTCCTCCGCCATGGAACTCTTGCCCGCTCCGGACCACATGGCGTCTTCGCGCGTCGGGTACCCCGACGCAATGGAGGTCGACCCTTCGGCCCCTCCTGTCTCTTTACGGGCGCATACACCGCATGTTGACGTGCACCCTGGACTAGGTTTTCAGGCGTTTCCTAGCTCCCCTCGGACCGAATGGCCGGGTGCGGGTGGCACAGCCTCGCCTGTTGTTAGGCTCCCCACCTCATCGCATACGTCAACATGGGGTCCTCCCCACGGCGGGCGGAAGCCTTATAACACGACCGTTCGCCGATTTGCGGGGGAGGAATGTGGTGTCACCGCCAGACACCACACTTGCTAGGTGGTAGCTTAAATCGGCCGCGGTCCATTTAGTATGTCGGACCCGCGTGTCGCCACTGTGTGATCGCAGACCGAGCGCCACCACAAGGCATGTCTCGAGATACGGACGAGCACTCGCCCCAGTTGTACGGACGACATTGCTAGCGACTATACTGACGAAGCCTTTCTCTCATTTGCCGAGAGACAGTTAGAATAGCCTTCAGCTAAGTTAATGGCTACGACCTAGCAAGGCGCCATTTGTACCATTGCATGTATCTTAATGAGTCTCACTTGTATCATCAAGAATGCTGTATACCAAAGGACAAGATATAAAAGTTAAGTGTTCTAGTAGCTACGTTCTTTTCTTTGTCACATCATCACGTATCCTGTTTCAGACCTCTATCTAGCCTAAGTGAGATATCGCGTGCCTTTCGGCTACTTCAGTGTGGCGTAGCAGTTTTGTTACGCCATAACATCTTTGACCCATACCTTTTTGTTAGTTTATTGTATGTGTGTAATTCTATTTAATTATGTTGCTGTGTATTTATATACTGTGTAAGAGTAGTGAAGGAATAGTGATAGAGTTTTTTTGGGTGGGGGAGAAGAAGCCCAATGAGTGGACATAAGCGTATAGTAGTGTGATGGAGTGTGGATTGGAAGAGAAGGTGAGGAGCAAGAAGTGTAATGAAATTGGGAGGGGGGTTTGGGTGGAAGAGGGAGGAGGATGAAAAAGGTTCTATTCTTTTTCGTGTAATTTCATCAGTTATTTTATAGAGAGTCTGATTTACAATATTTATTTGGTCATAGAGCCAAGTGTTAATGCTTTGTGTATGTGGAAATTTTCTTGGAAAGGGGGGAGGTGTCTGTCTTTACTGATTCTTATGATGTTCATATCTTTTTCAATATTGCTTGGTGTATGATGTTCTTGTTTTAGATGTTCTGCAGATGTTGAATGGTTTGTACCGTATTTATGTGCTCTGACGTATTGTTTATATCTTGTGTTGAATGTCTTGCCAGTCATTACAATGTATATCTTTTCACAATCTCTGCGTCTGAACTGATAGATAACAGATTGTTGGTATCTGTCTAGTTTTGATTTGACTTTTGGGGTGTGATTTTGTATTGAGTTGTTTATTTTGTAAGCAATGTTTATACCTTGTTTTTTGAATATGTTACCTATTTTATGTGTGAATTTCTTGTGTCAGGTCATTCTATGCCATTTTTGTGTGGCTTTGTTATGCCTTTATTTTTCTGTTTAGTTTGTCTACCATTGTTTCTTTGTGTCCATTTCAATGCTATTTGTTCTATAATGGCTAGCTCTTTCTGGAAATCAGAAGTATTTAGGACTATCCAGCATATCTACAACGAATATTGTACCTCGCAATCGAGAAGCGAGATATAAGGGCAGTGATCGGAAAAGGACCCTAATCCACATCGGCAGGAGAGAAGTGTTGTGCTAAGTCAATGACAATCGGTTTCGTCTGACAAGAATTGCTGCTATCAACCTTTTTGTATGATGTGAAGTCTTCGTGTTCTGTAGTTACAGCTTACAAACATTTTTGCATGTAAAAAAGAGGTCCAAGATATTTTCCTGTGTAAATTCGCTCAAAGTGATTAGTGTGCGAATCCACAAAGTGTCGGTATTGGTTTTTGGAGGGTTTTGGCGAAGATATTACCCGTAGCTTATTCCAAGACATGTTTTGTGTGGGGCAGGTCAGGTGAAAATACAATCCAGGGGAGCTGTGATACCCATCGATCTCTGAACAAGGCCTTGCAAGCTCCTTGTCACCTGTTGCCAAATGTTGACCTGCTGAATGTATTGTAAGTGGATTTGCCTGAAGGATGGAGTGGCACTTCGTATTCAAAAACACTCTCGGTTTTACTGTCGCAGCACATCAGAATAAAAGAGCAGCTGCCTAGCAGCCAGTTACTCAAGATGAAGACGATGGACGCGATCGTCGAAAGCTTACATTTATATGCTGATTTGACGCAACACGAAAGCCGAGAATGTTTTTTACAAGACTATGAACGCGAGGGACTTGGTTTTGATGGTAGGTGTATGTCAACCTATGACAGTGCTATAGACTGCCTTTTCACGATCACCGAGGTAGCGTCCCAGACAACTACATCTTCACAGAACTGATATAAGCTCCTGCCACAGACACGACGGGTCGCTGGCGTAACTACATAGATATGAAGATGGTCCAGAGAGACAGAAACAAATCATGTATTCAAAACCGTGCAACCGATACTGAAGAATAAATAAGGATTGTTTTAAATAACGCCGAGAGTTCATAGAGCCACTTGTCATGTGTAAACACTCATTAACTGATGAAAAATGGCACGGCGATAATGTCCCATGAGAGAAAAAAATGGTTCAAATGGCTCTAAGCACTATGGGACTTAACATCTGAGGTCATCAGTCCCCTAGACTTAGAACTACTTAAACCTAACTAACCTAAGGACATCACACACATCCATGCCCGAGGCAGGATTCGAACCTGCCACCGTAGCAGCAGCGCGGTTCCGGACCGCAGCGCCTAGAAGCGCTCGGCCACAGCGTCCGGCTCCCATGAGAGAGGCAGGACGCAAGACCATTGTCCCGTCAGTTCCCTCAGCCGTGACCTGATGTCATGAAGTCATACTCGATGACCCCTCCCCCCCGCCCCCCTCCCCCCCCCCGCCCCCACAACCTGAGGCCAGGAGTAACGCCGTTGTGCCTCTCGAAAACTTTGGAAGAGTGAGACCTCTTCCCAGGTCGCCGCTATACTCGCCAATGATGGTCATCCATGGTGGTGCAGAACAATGGTTCATCCCTGAATACAGTACATCGTCACACACCAGCAGTCCATTTTCCCGGTCACAGCACCACTCCAAATGCAGTCCCTTGTGTTGTTATGTTAACAGCAGCCTACAGATGGGTCAGTAATACCGTAATTCCGCTGCTGTTTATCGATGACTAATGGTGCGGGATGACACAGAATGTTCAATGTGTTGCATCTATCTGGGAAATTGCTGCTCGTGTGAGACGAAGTGTTTCGGCACTGCTACGGGAGTGTGATGCATAGTTCACGGAAGGCAGCAGAACACGACTAGATGGGTCAGATTGCACCACCCAGACCATCCCCCGAGAAGATCGACACCTCGTACGAATGGCATTGCAGGGCAGATCTGCGTCCTCCTCGGCTCTGGCGTAACAGTAAAACACATGGTACACTATCTGGGATGACAATCCGTCGCCATTTATTACGGCGTGGGTTACGTGCACGTCGCCCACTTCTCCGAATACCTTTGACGAATTTGCAGAAACATACTAGATGTCACTGGAGACCGGACTGGAATCAGATACGGAGCGGGAGGTCTAGGCCACAAAATGTAAAATTTTCTCCCAAATTTAATTCCCAGGGATTTTAACAAACGAAATTTGATACAATTTAAAAAAGAATCTTAAACATCAGCTTAAGGGATCACAAAATCATTTTTCAAACAACCACTTTCAGATTTTTAAACTTAATGAATAGAAGAACAATTTCAGTCATTACCAAATAATCTCTTTCTCTATTGTAGGCGCGCCTATCAAATCGCTTGATACATCATTCACAGTCGGTCTCTCAGTTCAGTCACGAAAAGGGCTTTAGCAGCCCAGTTTACTACAGCGTAACGTTTCTCTCCCCTTCTTCCCCTTTCTCTACTGGGACGCTGCGAAATCTGTCAGCTCATGACGGAATAGTAAAGTCTCTGGCGCACATGCAACTCATCGAAATAAGTCGGTCCACGGCTCAGATTTGTCTACGTAGTTCATCTAGGACAGCCAGATAACGAATTCTTTAACGACTACTCTTCTCTCGTCATCTTCCTGGTATAACAGTCGGTTGCCACTACATGGCGAATGTGTTGGAGGTAAAGTGCGTCATGTCGTGTGAAGCAATGCTTACGCAAACGCCTCGGACGGGCTGCAGCACTCGCGTCACTACGGTCCTTTCCCTGCAACTACAAGGAAACGAAAAGGGCTTTCATATGACGCGATGTTGAATGGATGTTAAAGTCTTTATTTCCTCCACCACTACTCTTTTCCTCGTTACGTCGTTCTCCCATAGATGTGGTGTATCGCACTGATTCCTAATCTGCTGCATTCCAACGAATCTTATGTTTAGCATCCAAACAACTTTATTCTAATTACTTCTCAGTGTCCAGAATGAATCGTTGACTTTGCAGCGAAGGGCGCTGCGTTTGGAAACTTCTTGATAGTGTAACGTTCTTTTAAAATGTGAAAAAACTTTACGATTACGTTGTATGAAAGTCTGAGCTGTGGAATGGATAGATAACTGGGATAACCGCGTAGCGTGTTTTAACTGCAAATGGTGTACTTACTTTGTGTTATTGTTGGAAAAACTTTATACGAATCGATTGGGCAGTGCAGCTCCTAATACCAATAAAGAAATACAGTCACTGCAAAATACAGCCATCCCTTAGTCACTGAGTCCTACGGGCCTGTTCAAAACTAATAACTTTGATCCCTGTGCACATAACAAATAAATTAAATTGTCTTACCTCTTGAGTAGGAACGGTGGAACGCGATGTATTCTGGTCTCTCATAAAAATATTATAAATGCTGGTCACAGGCTCAGCAGTGTGTAATGCTGGCCATAATACTTTGGAATGCACATGAAATTCCTTTGGGTGGTAATCGAGAACATTTAAGAAACATCCAACTTCTTTGAAAAAATATGTGACCTGGACCGGGAGGCGTTACTAATTATGGTGAATTACTAACACTGAGGCTTTTTTTCAGCCAAATTACATTGCAAGCTAAGTTTGTCTTTTCAAAAACATCTGACAATTGAAGTTATATTACTCAAAATTGATTCACAAACATGAGGTTTAAACAGCAAGTATTATCTAACCTCACCAATCCAACATAAATGCAAAACATCAAATTACATATAGCTTTGTTAACAAATCTTAGAAGCTTTACAAAAATGAAATATGTAACTACCTTTTTTTATCAAAACAGTTTACCTACATTCTGGGGTTAATCAACAATTACAAATTATCAGTCAACTCATCTATATTAACGCGCTGGCAAAAACAAAAATCATAATTATTTAACATCCTGACCTTGCTTGCATGAAGAGTTCTGCTTCCATGTTCAACAACACTGACATACCCAGATTAATCTAACATTTGGCGGCTGTACACAGCACACCAAAAAATTGCCTCTTTCCCTCACAGACAGCCACCTACAACTGTGCGCCAAGCCCCCTCTTACTCCAACACTATAGTAACCTCAGACCAGAAGCAGTATCTCTGGGTCTGCGGTCCCACAGTCAGCGACATAAAGCCTATCAAAGACATAAATCGTTTACAAAATCGTATTCGGGTGCTACATACAAATGTGCCCCAGTAGACTCCTTTCAATAGATTAAAACCTTGTGTCGGATTGGGTCTCAAGAGCGGACTCTGTCTACAGTAGGCATTATTTTTACTCCCTCTCAAGTTCTCATCTTCCAGCACCTCTCTCTTATTTGCCATTTTCTAAATGTTCTCCCGAAGAAAAGAGGTGTTCGCTGCAGGTTTTTTTGACCAGTGCCACTATGAATAACCCATGTGGCAAAAGAAATTCGGATTATTCGTTACTGATAGACAAATAAGAAGCAGAAGGGAATAATACCTTACTGTTGACAACAGTAAGTGTACAATTTCGTTAAAGAAACATTACATACAGACGATATTATACAAAGTGAAGGAAGGAAAGAAGATTAGTGTTTAACATCCTATCGAGAGAGCAGAGCAAAAGATCGGATTACAAAAGGATGGGGAAGGAAATCGAACGTGTCATTTTCAGAGAAACCATCCCGATTTAGGGAAGTCACGGAAAACCATAATCTGGGACCGATAGGGGATTAGAATGGGCATCCTCCCGAACGCGAGCCCAGTGTGCTAACCATTGTGTCACCTCGCTCTGTAGGGGAAACGAACAAAAAAAGAAGATGAAGTTGATATAAGTATTTGACACCGCACTGGAAGACCTAAGTTAGAACAAGGCGCCTGAAGTAACTACGTTGCCTCGGAATTACTAAGATCCTTCGGAGAACATTATCATGAAAAACTGTTCTATCTGATCTGCAAGATATACACTGCCTGAAAAAATAAGCACCCAGAAGGGGAGGAGGAAGCGAAATGAAACGTCACGTGTTGAGAGGGTGTGTGAGATTGTTTCGGTGACTGCAGAATTGAGTCAAATTTACAAATCACTTGGAGGTATGAGCCCACTTCTCACAATGATGTTGTACCCCCTCTGGCCTGGATGCATACACTGACTCGGTTGGGAAGGATGTCATAAGGCTTTTGTGTGCTTTCCTGAGACTGCTGTAACTGGTCTTTGATACCATGTTTACTGGCTGTAGGGACAAGACTGGGGCTCTTGTTGTACACGGGTGACTCTCAGCATCACGCAGAGAGTTCGTTGACAAATATACAATGTGTTGACGAGCATTGTCCTGTTGAAAAATGGCACCGCCATAGTCTCGCATGAGAGGTAATACATGAGGACCCTAAATATCCTTGATGTACCCGTGATTATACACTCCTGGAAATTGAAATAAGAACACCGTGAATTCATTGTCCCAGGAAGGGGAAACTTTATTGACACATTCCTGGGGTCAGATACATCACATGATCACACTGACAGAACCACAGGCACATAGACACAGGCAACAGAGCATGCACAATGTCGGCACTAGTACAGTGTATATCCACCTTTCGCAGCAATGCAGGCTGCTATTCTCCCATGGAGACGATCGTAGAGATGCTGGATGTAGTCCTGTGGAACGGCTTGCCATGCCATTTCCACCTGGCGCCTCAGTTGGACCAGCGTTCGTGTTGGACGTGCAGACCGCGTGAGACGACGCTTCATCCAGTCCCAAACATGCTCAATGGGGGACAGATCCGGAGATCTTGCTGGCCAGGGTAGTTGACTTACACCTTCTAGAGCACGTTGGGTGGCACGGGATACATGCGGACGTGCATTGTCCTGTTGGAACAGTAAGTTCCCTTGCCGGTCTAGGAATGGTAGAACGATGGGTTCGATGACGGTTTGGATGTACCGTGCACTATTCAGTGTCCCCTCGACGATCACCAGTGGTGTACGGCCAGTGTAGGAGATCGCTCCCCACACCATGATGCCGGGTGTTAGCCCTGTGTGCCTCGGTCGTATGCAGTCCTGGTTGTGGCGCTCACCTGCACGGCGCCAAACACGCATACGACCATCATTGGCACCAAGGCAGAAGCGACTCTCATCGCTGAAGACGACACGTCTCCATTCGTCCCTCCATTCACGCCTGTCGCGACACCACTGGAGGCGGGCTGCACGATGTTGGGGCGTGAGCGGAAGACGGCCTAACGGTGTGCGGGACCGTAGCCCAGCTTCATGGAGACGGTTGCGAATGGTCCTCGCCGATACCCCAGGAGCAACAGTGTCCCTAATTTGCTGGGAAGTGGCGGTGCGGTCCCCTACGGCACTGCGTAGGATCCTACGGTCTTGGCGTGCATCCGTGCGTCGCTGCGGTCCGGTCCCAGGTCGACGGGCAAGTGCACCTTCCGCCGACCACTGGCGACAACATCGACGTACTGTTGAGACCTCACGCCCCACGTGTTGAGCAATTCGGCGGTACATCCACCCGGCCTCCCGCATGCCCACTATACGCCCTCGCTCAAAGTCCGTCAACTGCATATACGGTTCACGTCCACGCTGTCGCGGCATGCTACCAGTGTTAAAGACTGCGATGGAGCTCCGTATGCCACGGCAAACTGGCTGACACTGACGGCGGCGGTGCACAAATGCTGCGCAGCTAGCGCCGTTCGGCGGCCAACACCACGGTTCCTGGTGTGTCCGCTGTGCCGTGCGTGTGATCATTGCTTGTACAGCCCTCTCGCAGTGTCCGGAGCAAGTATGGTGGGTCTGACACACCGGTGTCAATGTGTTCTTTTTTCCATTTCCAGGAGTGTATTTTGAAACTTCCTGGCAAATTAAAACAGTGTGCTCGATCGAGACTCGAACTCGGGACCTTTGCCTTTCACGGGCAAGTGCTCGTGAGTCGCGCTTGGGTAGCTCAGATGGTAGAGCACTTTACCGCGAAAGGCAAAGGTCCCGAGTTCGAGTCTCGGACCGGCACACAATTTTAATCTGCCAGGAAGTTTCATATAAGCGCAAACTCCACTGTAGAGTGAAAATCTCATTCTGGAAACATCCTCTAGGCTGTGGCTAAGCCATGTCTCCGCAATATCCTTTCTTCCAGGAGTGCTAGTTCTGCAAGATTCGCAGAAGAGCATCTGTGAAGTTTGGAAGGTAGTAGACGAGGTACTGGCAGAACTGAACTTCTGAGGACGGGTAGTGAGTCGTGCTTGGGTAGCTCAGATGGTAGAGCACTTGCCCGCGAACTTCTGTGAAGTCTGGAAGGTAGGAGACGAGGTACTGGCAGAACTGAAATTGTGAGGACGGGTCGTGAGTCGTGCTTGGGTAGCTCAGATGGTAGTGCACTTGCCCGCGAAAGGCAAAGTTCCCGAGTCTCGGTCGGGGACACAGATTTAATCTGCCAGGAAGTTTCATATCAGCGCTCACTCCGCTGCAGAGTGAAAGTCTCATACTGTGATTTTATTTTATTTTATTTACACATTATGTTCCGTTGGACCAAATTGAGGAGCAACTCTCCAAGGTCATCGAACGTGTCAGTACATGAAATTACAACGTAAAAGTAATAACAGATAAAAATAAAATGGTTATGAACCCAAAAAAGTCAAGCCATAAGATTAAGTAAACGCAATCAATAATACAACATAAAAATCAGCTTAATTTTTCAAGGAACTAATCGGCAGAATACAAAGCGCTTGGATTACTGCTAAGATTTCTGAATTCTTATGGTAGCTTATTGAAAATGGATGCAGCAGTATACTGAACACCTTTCTGCTCAAGAGTTAAGGAAGTCCGACTCAGATGCAGATTTGATTTCTGCTGAGTATTAACTGAGTGAAAGCTGCTTATACTTGGGAATAAGCTGATATTGGTAACAAGAAATGACAGTAAAGAATATATATATTCAGAGGCCAATGTCAAAATACCCAGACTAGTGAACAGGGGTCAACAAAAGGTTTGCGAACGTCCACCACTTATTGCCCGAAGCGCCCGTTTCTGAGCCAAAAATATCCTTTGAGAATGGGAAGCGAATGAAAAAAGTTATACCTGATGGGTCCCACATCATTACGCCAGGAGTAACAACGCTGTCCTTCTCCAAAACATTTGGAAGAACGGAACGTCTTCCCAGTGCGCCGCCATACTAACCGACGATGGTCATCAGTGGTAGTTATTTTAGATTGAAGCTCTGAAGTTACGTTTTAACTAACTCCCCAGATTATATTAGAGAATCATTTGATAAAGAAGTTCACTGAAGTTCTTTCAATTATAATTGGTATAAATCTATGATGTGCTCCGCGAACCATAGATTTATACCAGTTGTTGGATCTTACACAGATTGTCTAAGATAACCTACAGAATCGCGACTTACAGCCGAGACGTCTGCGAGGAATTTTTGAATAGTTGACCATGAGATAACCTAATGGACACAGAGCAGTCAAACTGGGATTCGTTTCCGAAATATTCCAGCAGAGTATAAACAATAGTAAACGGTGGGTCAGGAACAGACGTTCTCCCAGCACAAAAGCAAGTTATAACATTACATATTGAAACAGGTCGCCCGCCTAATTAGGTATTCTCGTGTCAAGCAAAATTATAAAGCAGAAGGGAGTGCTAAAGCTAACCTAACCTTCCTTGACACACACACTAAACTCTTTCCTTATATCTGTTCACACTACAACACAGTAACTTAACCTTGCAGATAAATGTGCTACTAACTAGTAAGTCGGATAAGCAAATGACCAATGAGATAGTAAACAGCAACATATGCCTCTCAACAACAAGTACCTTAAAAGAACTAGGTGCAACAGTTTATAAAACCAAATACCGACACACATGAAACTAGTAGCAATACTGAACAGGAAAAAGCTTGAAATGATTCTGAATTTAAATCAGCGGGTCTACTAATGATCATAATCTGTAACTTTATTGCATAATACAGGGTCTCTGTGCCTGTGCATTAACCAACTTGCATTATAATAGGTGACACAGTAATCAGTTCTTTCTTAAATTCGGTTTGAAGCAACGAAACAGAATGCAAATCTGACTACACTGACTCTGAAGGAGCCTTTGCTTTCCTTCATTAAATAAGTAGGTGGGTACATGAGGACCCTTATACTTTCATGGTTTGAAGAACCATGCTCATTGAAAACACTACACCAGTGTGTACAAGAAAAGGTAAGTATTCTTATCATTAGTTATTAGTTAAGTATATCACAACAAACTATAACTCTTTAAATAACAAATCTGCTTTCATAAGCAGTCTCTTGACTTACTTAAAATTATAGCTGGGTGTGCAAATGACAATACAACATTAAATTCAAGTTCAGTCACTTTATTATAATAAATTGGGGCGCTCGGAATTCAATTTACTAGGATAGGAACTCTGTTCAGGTTTGTGATTTGGGATAATCACCGGTGTAAGTTAGAGTTTTTAGTAACACCACGATTATTATTAAAATCAAGCAATTTTCGTAAATACCTAGTCCATTTACAGAGTGCCAAATACAAAACAATTTAATGGAAGGCTGGTGGCTCTGGTGGCGTAATTTGCAGTGGCTGTTAACCTGGCGGCGATGCAGTCACGGCAGTACTGCTTGCCTCGCTCTATTACTGTTCTTCTTGGCGTCGAAGTAATATTTTTATAGAGCCAAAAACCATGCCATGATGATGGTATCACCAAATTCAGCATCCGAGGCCCATAAATACTGCCCTTAAGCTCTTCTGGCCTCAAAACTCCAGGAATATGAGCCACTATGATCCGCTGCTGCTAGCAAGGTGTTAACCACAGCACTGCTCAGCCCAGAATCCTTACTCGACACAAAGGAAGAGCTGCCACTTGCGCGCCAAACAAACCTTTTCCACTCCGTCAGGTTACTTCCGTAGCTGCGGGGCTTCCCTCCATCTTTTACTTTCAACCTTACGTTCCCTAATTATGGACCAAGTCATTTATAGTACTTTACATAGCAATCATTCCATTAGTTATTTAAATCCACAAGCATAATTTTAAACAACATCGCTCAAAATTTCACATAACTAAAACATGTATACATATTCAATGAATTTCCATGACATCATAAAGAGTTGTCATTGACACGTCTGGTATGATCTGATGCAATTCTTTCGATGTGAAACGTCTATTCGCACGAATTGCTTCCTCCGTTCTTTGAAGAAGGGCATCAGAGATCACAGATGGCCGACCTGTTCTTTGTTCGTCATGAACATTGGTCCTACCTTCAGAGAAATGACGACACCATTTCGTTACATTTTGTCGATTCATAATGTTCCCATAAACAGAAACAATTTCTTGGCGAAAATCCGCTGGTCGCTGGCCTTTTGCATGAAGAAAACATATGACAAAGCGTACTTCGCATTTGGCGGGATTCTGAATCGGCACAGCCATTTTAAACACGACCTACTCCAACCAGAAGCAACGTTCAACTGCCGACCGATCGCGAGGAGAAAGCTAACGATTCAAGGTTAACACCAGTGTTGCCAACTTGCTGGCCAAAACTCTTCTGTTCCTCTGGCATACGGTGTATCTTCACTTTCCGAAATACACTCGTATGTCTATATGAATTAACTTATTTTAAATTGATCTGAACTTGTAAATACTTTCATGACATGTCCTATATCTCTGTAGAAAGAGATCTATGGATTAGTAAAGCTACTTCTACTACTACTACTACTACTGTAGAAAAATATCATTTGGAATTATACGAATATTTACTAAAGAACTACTGAATATTTAAAAGTGTCCCTAGGTGTTCCCAACTGTTCATACCCACGAAGCCGGCCGGTGTGGCCGAGCGGTTCTAGGCGCTTCAGTCTGGAACCGCGTGACCACTACGGTCGCAGGTTCGAATCCTGCCTCGGGCTTGGATGTGTGTGATGTCCTTAGGTTAGTTAGGTTTAAGTAGTTCTAAGTTCTAGGGGACTGATGACCTCAGATGTTAAGTCCCATAGTGCTCAGAGCCATTTGAACCATACCCACGAAAATAACGCATTTTTTCGAAGACGTCAGTAGCTTTGCAAATGAGCTAGACATGTTGCGTGTGCTACGCACGAAATTAATAGTATTAATGCGTTCTTAATTATTTTTTCCACATTTACACACAAACAAAATGGCTCTGAGCACTATGGGACTTAACTTCTGAGTCCCGTAGTACTTAGAACTACTCAAACCTAACTAACCTAAGGATATCACACACATCCATGCCGGAAGCAGGATTCGAACCTGCGACCGAAGCGGTCGCGCGGTTCCAGACCGTAGCGCCTAGAACCGCTCGGCCACCCCGGCCGGCTACACACAAACAATTATATGTGTTTTCTAACTAACCACATTCAGGCATTGCTCAAAAATAGCTAATTTTGCGAGCCACGCGATTATTTCGATGTTGGCTGCTTTCTATTACGATCGCCACTTGGCTATGATGTCACAAAACGGTTGTTCGGCCTTGCCTCTGTGTGGTGTTGGCTCAACGGTACACCACGGAATACACGCTGCCTCACGTGTTAACGTCTTATGCGACAGTATCATGCCCTTTTTAAGCAGGAAAATGCCCTCTCACACATGGCACGTGTCTCAATGAACTGTGTTCGTGGAGTTGAATTACTTCTGTGTTTAGCAATAACCGCAGATCTGTACCTGACAGAACACGTGTGGGACATCGGTTACATCTCAGTACCGGTATCAAAGATATCAAAGACTAGTTTTAACAGTTGTGGGCCAGTTTGCCTCGGGAGAGGATACAACAACTTTATGATACCCTTCGCAACCGCATCTGTGTCTGCATCCAGGCCAGAGCGGATGCAACCTTATTCTACCAAGTGAGCTCATAATGCTAAATTCTTTGTAATCTGACTCGATTTTGCTATCACTGCAATAATATTACACATCATTTCACTCAGATACCATCTCACCCCATGAAGTTTCATTTCTTTTCGCCCTTCCCTTCTGGCTGTTTTACTTTCTTTGTTAGGTGGTGTACGATCACATATTTCTCTTTTTCAGAATTTCCCATTTTGTGTCCTGCTTCTATCATTCTCACTTATTTTGCATCCCCAACAGCAAAACTCATCCACTACGTTTTGTGTTTCAGTTTTCAATCTAATCCTGTCATCATCATTGCCTGCTTTAATTCGACTGTATTCCCTTATTCTTGTCTTGCTTTAGCTGATACACATCTTGTAACCGCTTTTCGAGACACGATACAGTTCGTTCAGTTGATCTTCTAAGTCCTTTGCCGTCTCTCACTGAAACACCGCTTCTGCTATTTATGCGGAATGATCGGATTTAACTGAGAGAATTCCTCCTTTCACTTCCCGAACGCTACAGTTCCATAACGATATCAATTCTGCTAATTTACTTCGGATGAATCGATTGTACGTTTGTCCACCATCAGTATAATTTTGATCCTGAAGGTTTCGAACACATTCCAGTTCGTTCCAATCTGACTATGTAAGCACAGGGCAAATGTGGTTTGAACTCAAACAAATAGTATCGAAAAAAATGGGAGAATATACCAACTAAATTAATAAGATGTGGTACAGATCCCCCATGCTACAAAACAGGCCAGAACAATGTTGCAGAAGCAACGACACAACATGCCAAGTTTAAAAGAATGAAAAATCCCCAAGATTAGTGAAGTTTAACAGAACCTCGAAATCGAGCGTGAACTTCAATGTGAGATGCTTTTAATAGTTTCCACAACGAAACTCTGGCTCGAAATCTGGCAGACAACGCAAACGTATTCTGTTTGTATTAAAGCACACGAGTGACAAGACGCAGTCAATACCTTCACTGCCCGATAACGATTGTGACATTACTGATGACAGTGTCATTAAAGCAAAGTTACTAAATACGGTTTTCCGTTAACTCCTTCACCGAAAACGACGAAGCAAATATTCCAGAATTCGAGTCAAGAGCAACTGTCAACATGTGATATCCTCGGTGTCGCGAAGCAGCTTAAATCACTTAATAAAGGCAAGGTCTACGGTCCAGATTGTATACGAGTCATGATTCTTTCAGAGTATGCTAATGCAATAGCTCCATACTTAGCAATCACAAACAACCATTAGCTCGTCGAAATATCCGTACCTAAAAATTGGAAGGTTGCATAGGTCACACCAATATGCAAGAAAGAAAACACGAGTAATCTGTTGAATTACAGAGCCACATCACCAACGCCGATTTTCAGTAGGAATTTTACTGTTTTCGAACATTATGCATTATGTCGAAGAAAACGATTTATTGATATATTCTTCTTACGAAAAAAAACCCTCTTTATTCCCACGAAGTTATGAGTGCTATCGGCAGGGGATGTCAAACTGATTCCATATTTTTAGATTTCCAGAAGTCTTTTGACACCGTTCCTCACAAACGACTTCTAATTAAATTGCATGCCAACGGAGTATCGTTTCAGTTGCGCTACAGAATTCCTGATTTCCTCTCAGAAAGGTCACAGCTGGTAGTAGCAGAGGAAAGTCATTGAGTAAAACAGAAGTGATATCTGGCGTTCCCCAAGGAAGTATTATAGGCCCTGTGCTGTTCCTGATCTAGGAGACAATCTGAGCAGCCCTCTCAGATTGTTTGCAAGTGATGCTGTCTCTTACCATCTAGTGAAGTCGTCAGATGGTGACAAACAGTTGCAAAATGATTTAGACAAGATATGTGTATGGTGCGAAAACAGGCAATTGACCCTAAATAATAAAAAAGTGGGAAGCCATCCACATAAGTACTAAAAGGAATCCACTATAATTTGATTACAAGTTAAATCACACAAATCTAAGCCTGTAATCTTAAACAAAGACTTCAGGATTACAATTACGAATAACTTAAATTGGAACAATAACATAGACAATGTTGTAGCACAAAGAAAATGCAACAGATCAACTGAGGAGACTGCTTACACTGCAGATGTCCTCCCTCTTCTGGGGTATTGGTGTGTGGTGTGGATCCGCATCAGATAGGATTGATGGAGGACATCGAAAAGTACAAAGAAGGGCAGCTTGTTTTGTATTATTGCGAAATAGGGAGAGAATGTCACGGATATGATACTCGAATTGGGGTGGCAATAATTAAAACAAAGGCGTTTTCGCCGGCCAGAGTGGCCGAGCGGTTCTAGGCGCTACAGTCTGGAACCGCGCGACCGCTGCGGTCGCAGGTTCGAATCCTGCCTCGGGCATGGATGTGTGTGATGTCCTTAGGTTAGTTAGGTTTAAGTAGTTCTGAGTTCTAGGGGACTGATGACCTCTGAAATTAAGTCCCATAGTGCTCGGAGCCATTTTTTGAAAGGCGTTTTCGTTGCGGCAAGATCTTCTCATGAAATATCAGTCACTAACTTCCTCCGTACAGTGTGAAAATATTTTGTTGGCGCCCACCAACGTAGGGAGAAATGATGATCGAAATAACATAAGACAAATCAGGATTTGCACGGAAAGATGTAAGTGCTTGTTCTTCTAGCGCGGTGTTCAAGAGTGAAACGGTAGAGAAATAGCTTGCAGCTGGTTCGATGAACCTTCTGTCAGACATTTAATTGTGATTTGCAGAGCATTAATGTAAATATAGATAGAAATATAAATGATGTGAGGTCGTAGATTGATCGTGCCGTTGCTAAACGATAAAATATCCGAAGGAGCTTCCCGTAATCGAAAGAATATACGAGACAAAGTTCCAACTTGAAATATACTTCAAATAACTTTCACGCGAATTGTCTGTATCCGTAAAATCATTGCTATTACCTGTTTTTCAGTTTTCATAGATAACATTATACACGTATCTTAACTGCTTTCCAGTGCGCTGAAAATCACTCTCTCGCTCTTCTTCTCCTCCACCCACTTCTATCTCTCTCCCCCCCCCCCCCCCCTCTCTCTCTCTCTCTCTCTCTCTCTCTCTCACACCCACCCACACACACACACACACACACACACACACGTACACATACACAGTAACGGCAAATTTAAAACCCATGTATGAGAATGGATGGATGGATACGAACTGTCGACCATCGCTTTATCGTACAGGGACGTGACAAAGAAGCCCTCGTTACGTATACAATAGCATTACAGTTTCTCGAAGACTATGCTGTGTTTTCGTACTGTGCGGATTTCGCCACACAACTCTCGTCGTTGAAGTACGTCTCCTTTTACGTGACTTGTTCATCCTCCTTATGGTACTGTACGTAGCACGGCTACTACTTGAAGGATTTATGCGCAACGTTCTCCGCAGAAACTACCAGTTCCGAGAACATTCTCGTGCTTGACCAACAACTCAGAGCGGCAGCTGCTTTCAATGACAGTTACGTAAAGCGGTAGAGTCCGTTGTAAAATGCAGCTCATTCAGTCTTTGTCTCCTGAAACGAATACTGTTTATTTCTGAACGAAAAACATTGAATTTGACGTCCCATTGACATTCGGGTCATTAGAGAGGGCGGACTAGATCCAAGTGGAGAAGTTACGCTGAGCACATCTCAGGTGGACCTTCCACTTAACATAAATCGGGAGTGTACGTTTCACAAGTGACACACGTATCGAGAAATAAGGACAAGTTTTGATAATATTTTTCAAAGAATTATTAAGTGACTATCTTAAAACTTCGTCTCCCATAACAAAAACGCAGACAAATAGAATAACATCAACAATTAATCTACTGCATGAACAAGAGTACGTAAATAGAGTCTAATGCTGCAGATATTCGAGTTTATATATTGAAGTAAATTTTAAATGGGCCGAAACAGTTATTGAGCTCCTTAAATAACTAAGTTCAACTTTTGTTCTCCGCATAATTATTACTTTTGGTAGCAAATAAAATCATCATTAATGTCTGAAAATTAAGTGGGCCGCCAAGATGCTATACGAGGAACTTCTCTGCATATTCGGCGAGGAAAGTAATATATTCGTCTTCAAGTTGCAGAGTTGTACTAAAGTCATGATATACTGAAACACTGGCAAGAAGAGACAAAACGAGACAACAGGTACTAATACTTCAAGGAATAGATTCCATAGTAGTTGAGGGAGCTGTAAGGAGTAATACCTGCAGAGGGAAACAAAGACTGGAGTACATAAAAAAATAATTGAGTACGTTGGATAAAATAAATGTAAATGCCGTGTGGCTAGGGCCTCCCGTCGGGTAGACCGTTCGCCTCGTGTAAGTCTTTCGAACTGACGCCACTTCGGTGACTTGCTTGTCGATGGGGATGCAATGATGATGATAAGGACAACACCACACCCAGACCCTGAGCGGAGAAAATCTCCGACCCATCCGACAATCGAACCCGGGCCGTTAGGTTTGACATTCCGTCAGGTGACCACTCAGCTAGCAGGGGCGGACAGTATGTTGGATGCAAATACTGTATCAAAAAAAAAAAAAAAAAGGTTCAAATGGCTCTGAGTACTATGGGACTTAACATATATGGTCATCAGTTCCATAGAACTTTGAACTACTTAAACCTAAATAACCTAAGGACATCCAGTCATCACGAGGCAGAGAAAATCCCTGACCCCGCCGGGAATCGAACCCGGGAACCCGGGCGCGGGAAGCGAGAACGCTACCGCACGACCACGAACTGCGGACTACTGAATTCAGATGAAAAGGTTGACAGACGAGAGGTGGTCGTGGCGGTTCGTATGAAACCAGTCAGAAGCCGATGATACAAAGCGGATGTTAGTGGTTAACGAAAACAACGTAGGACGTATAATTAAACATTTACTGCGCTACAACCGGTTCAGTTCTTAGAACATCTTCACGTTTCAGAGTTGTACTAAAGGCCGGCCGCTGTGGCCGAGCGGTTCCAGCCACTTCAGTCCGGAACCGGACTGCTGTTGCTACGGTCGCAGGTTCGAATCCTGCCTTGGGCACGGATGTGTGTGATGTCCTTAGGTTAGTTAGGTTGAAGTAGTTCTAAATCTAGGGGACTGATGAACTCAGATGTTAAGTCCCACAGTGCTCAGAGCTATTTGAACCATTTGTACTAAAGTCATGATATAAGCGGCCCGGTTGTCGTACGCAATACAGACTAAAACTAGAAATAATGGTCACAAACTTTCTTTCGACTGCCTCAAGGAAGTACGGCGAGGAGGCACGGCATGCTGCGTACATACACTCAGGTCACAGAAGTCATGGGACAGTGATATGCATGTATACAGACGGCGGTAGTATCATGTACAAAAGCTATGAAAGGGCAGTGCATTGGTGGAGCTGTCATTCGCACTCATGTCATTCATGTGAATAGGTTTTCGACGTGATTACGGCCGCACGACGAGAATTAACAGATTTCCATCGCGGAATGGTAGATGGAGCTAGACGAACGGATCATTCCGTTCCCGAAATCGTTAGGGAATTCAACATTCAGAGATTCACAGCCTCAACAGTGTGCCAACAATACCAAATGTCTGGCAGTACCTCTCACCAAGCACAACTCTGTAGCCGACGGCCTTCACTTAATCATCGAGAGCAACGGCGTTTGTGTAGAGCTATCTGCGGTAACACACAAGCCAACACTGCGTGAAATAACCGAAGAAGCCAATGTCTGATGTACGATGAACATATCCGTTAGGACAGCGTGGGGAAATTTGGCGTTAATGGGCAATGGCAGAAGACGACTTATGCGACTGCCTTTGCTAACAGCACGACATCGCCAGCAGCGCCTCTTCTGGGCTCGTGACCGTATCGGTGGACACTGGACTACTGGAAAACCGTAGCCTGGTCAGACGAACCCCGGTTCCAGCTGGTAAGAATTGACGGTAGGTTTCGAATGTGGCACAGATCCCACGAATCCTGCGACCCAAGTTGTCAACAAGGCACTGTGCAAGCTGGCGGTGGCTCCATAATGGTGTGGGTTGTGTTTACATGGAGTGAACTGGATCCTCTGGTCCATCATTCACTGGAAATTGTTACGTTCGCCCACTTGGAGACTATTTTCAGCCATTTATGGACTGCATATTCCCAAACAATGATAGAATTTTTATGAATAACAATGCGCCATGTCACCAGGCTGCAATTGGACAGTTCGAGCGAATGATTTTGCCACCCAGGTCGCCTGACATGTATCCCATTGAAAATTTGTAGCAAACAATCAAGTGGTCAGTTAGTGCACAAAATCCTGCTCCGGCAACACTTTCGCATTTATGGACGGCTGTAGAGGCAACATGGCTCAATATTTCTGCAGCGCACTTCTAACAACTTTATGAGTCTGCAACATGGCTCAAGGTTTCTGCAGGGTACTTCTAACGACTTTTTGAGTCTGTGCCACGTCGAGTGCTGCATTACGCCGGTGAAAAGGAGATTCCGACTCGATATCACGAGGTATCCCATGAGTTCCGTCCCGTCAGTATACAGCTGATGAGGTTTTCATTAATCATTAAAATTTGTCAACTGTGGTGCTCAACATGACCAAAATTATTTCAAAACAGATGCCTTATGGCATACTTTGAGGAGTCGTAGGCGGCTGTGCGCTTTGGATTGGATAGAGTGGAGATGAGGGATCCAGGTAAGGTGACGGTCAATGGTGAAGCCAAGGTAGGTGAGGGGGGGGGGGGGGGGGGGAGAGGCGGATATGACAGGCGCAGATGGTAAGGGAGATATCAAGGATCCGGAAGGAGTGAGTGGTACGACCTACAATGATTGCCTGGGTCTTGGAAGGATTGATTTTCAGGAGCCACTGGTTACACTATGAGGCAAAAAGGTGAAGGTGATTCTGGAGAAGGCGTTGGGGCAATTGGAGGGTAGAAGCAAGGGCAAGGAATGCAGTGTCATCGGCATACTGCAGGAGGTGTACTGGTGAGGCGGTAGGGCGTATCTGCCGTGTACAGGAAGTAGAGGAGAGGGGAGAGGACAGAGCCCTGGGGCACTAGGGTAAGTCATACTTAAGGAACTTTGTATTGTACACAAGCGTGCTTTGAGAATAAAACGAATAATATGTGCTCACCTTCATACGGACGTATATCTTGTTGATGACTTTTCGTGGAGTTTGACATTCTGTGTTCGTGTCACGGAAGACGTGACACCCCCTTTTATTTAATGAACGGTGATTCATAATAGCTTCCATAATGTGGTTTTCGGAGAGCGTCGAGGAACATGTATGGGTTTGTTTGGTTAATGTTTTTAATGCTAGTATCAACTGAGACATTGAAGCAAGTTCGTTTCTTTCTTTTTTTTTTTAAATAAAACCGTGTACTTTATATAACTGCAGTCCATAGCTCTTGAGAAAATTACAGTGCTATAGCGTTTGTCAATGTCCTATAATGTGAGAGCACGGTAGCCAGAAACGGCATTTGCGGAGCAAACACTGCCAAGGAGGCGTGTCGGACCACATTGCGTAATTGTATACCGTAACGTACGCCTACGCTACGAGAATGAAGCTTAATTTCCGCTCGAATTAATTTACGACCTATGTGCAGGGTCACCTACGAATACTGTATATGGAAATACGACATAGGCTAGAGTCTAGCTTATCACAAAGGGCTTAGGAGAAGTATTTCACATTTGTGTACTGTGATTTCCCCCCTCCTTTCTTCTTCCATCTGTTGACCACATTAAACAATGCCCAGTCCAAGTAATTAATAAGCAAAGTCTTTTATGAAAATTTGACAGGAGCGAAGATTATAATAAACTTTCAAGTTTACTTAGCTTGTCATGTTGAGATGACTCCATTTCTTTTTGTCCAGAGGTCTGATTCTTGAAGCTGAAAATCTAACGTCAGGTCCTCACGGTTGGTTTGAACTAAATAAATTGAAAGATTGTTATTGCAGAAGTTTTTTAAGTAAATGTATTTTTTACTGATTTTCTCACATTATAGTATATCATACAGTATTTTGAATTTTCACATTAACAAAGCCTAAATTACGTTGAGCGCACCTAATACACAAAAATACGTCCGATCACATCAGAGGCAAGCTTACGACTCTCACACTCTACGGAAATAACAACATTCCAAAAGGTTTACTCCTACTAGTTTTCGTTACAGTATTAATTTCGATTATTATTTCATGAATGAATCTAAAAATAAACATAGTAAACAGTACAAGATTGCATAATTAATAATAAAAATTTCAAATGTGCAAATAATTAGCAATTTCAAATGTTTCTAAAAAATAGTTTTAACTGTACATTTAGAACTAGTACTTATCGATTATAGCATCGAAACTAAAATATTTTATAAAGTAACTCCTTTTCATAAATTTTAGCTTGAAATACAACATGATGCGTATAAAATTATATGAAAGTTTTCAGAAAAGCAAATGAAATAATACTGACCTGTCCAAAATTCGAAAAAAAATAATACTGGCATCGTAATGCTAGAGGAGGCTGTCCCGTTACAGTATCCTCCCAGATATATGTGAGCTGAAATAGAGAAATCGACTCTTCATTCTTCAATAGTAAAGAGATCATGTACCCCGCAAAAAGCAACTACTGTATTAAATATCTAAACGTTAGAAAGAAGATTTGACCTATCTTTCCCTGCACAGGCCTGCGTGTGAAACGTCTCCTTAGAAAAGTTTATGAATGACAATGCTGATAAACATCTTACGTTATTTGATTTTCAAACAGCTGAGCAGAACTGAACGTACTCCGACATTTCTCTCTTTACTTATTCTGATCATCACTAAACTGACACATAACACTTTTTTAGCGCAACGCAATCTGACTTTCAATAATCACTGCAAAAGAATGGCCCTGACTAACAATAACTTATACGTTTCATGAATTACTTACCTCACAAAAATCTTCGTTACTCGAACTACTGCAATACAGCGAGTTCCAATACTGCTAGCTAAATAAAAGATTCTAACTACTGAAGGCACTAATTACTGATAGGCATACTTAGCAAATGAAAGATTTTGATAGAGAACAAACAATGTATTTACCTTAATAGTGTTCAAAAGTCATCATATATATATATCAGTTCGTGACATACAGTCTTACAAATTTACTGTTTCTGATGGACACACGCCCAAATCATCCGTTCTCAAAACTCCGCCATCTCTCTCCCCACATCCACCACTGCTGGCGGCTCACCTCCAACTGCACAACGCTATGCGCTGTTCACATCCAACTGGCCACTACAATAGAGAATATTTCAACAATGCCAACCAGCCACAGACTGCACACAGCACAGCCAGCGATTTTCATACAGAGCACTACGTGGCGTTACCAATATAAAAACCTAAACAGCCTACTTACACGTGTTTCTTAAAGTTAATATACGTGCTGTCGGACAACTGCTTCTGCCTACACTGCTCTAAATTATATCATATGGGAAACATTTGTTGAACTAAACATTTTATTAAAAATAATTTGGTGGCCACCTGTACACTGCAAAATAACATATTCTTGTTAACGAAACATCATTTGATACTGAACATAAGCGTCTAATGACATTGCTACCAGTGACGTGCAATACACGCTGTCGGCTTAAGTATTTGACACTGCAGTGTAATAACGTGCACACCTAAATAAAATAAACGATTTACTAACAATGATTTGGTAATCACCCAAATCACATAACATAAATTTTGTCTTCCAGAAAAATAACTTTATCCTTTATTTAAGCTTGTGTTCTAACTGCGACTATGTACCTGAAAGGCACCGTAAGTTAGTATTTTTTTCAGTAAACGGCAATGTGGGACGGTGTCAAATGACTTATTGAAATCAAGGAACACGGCGTCAACCTGAGCGCCGTTGTCCACTGCGATGTGGACCTCATGGAGGAACAGAGCGAGCTGAGTTTAGCAGGATCTCTGTTTGCTGAAACCATGTTGATTTTTATAGAGGAGCTGTTGATTTTCCAAGGACGTCATAATTCTTGAACATAACACATGTTTCATAATTCTACAACAGATTGAGGTCAACGATATAGATATACACTACTAGCCATTAAAATTGCTACACCACGAAGATGACGTGCTACAGACGCGAAATTTAACCGACAGGAAGAAGATGCTGTGATATGCAAATGATTAGCTTTTCAGAGTATTCACACAAGGCTGGCGCCGGTGGCGACACCTACAACGTGCTGACATGAGGAAAGTTTCCAACCGATTTCTCATACACAAACAGCAGTTGACCGGCGTTTCCTGGTGAAACGTTGTGATGCCTCGTGTAAGGAGTACAAATGCGTATCACCACGTTTCCGACTTTGATAAAGGGCGGATTGTAGCCTATCGCGGTTGCGGTTTATCGTATCGCGACATTAAAAAATGTTCAAATGTATGTAAAATCTTATGGGACTTAACTGCTAAGGTCACCAGTCCCTAAGCTTACACACTACTTAACCAAAATTATCCTAAGGACAAACAGACAACCCATGCCCGAGTGGCGACTCGAACCTCCGCCGGGACCAGCCGCACAGCACATGACTGCAGCGCCTTAGATCGCTCGCGTTTTAATCATTCCAGTAATATTCGTCTCATGAGATTGTAGTGTGGATACAAAAACTGTCTATACTGTTGGCCCGAAATGTCCTCTCACCATTATCAACATAATCATTTGTATAACTGTACGGTTACCAACTGAAGACAATTATAAATCTCCTATTTTCTATGGTCGGATTTTACTTTTACTGTTGAATACATTTTTTAATTTGTAGATATAGTGCGCTTTTTGGGAATTTCACAAGCATACATTAACTGCAGCACATCATGGGCTTATCATGCTAGCTCGACTCAGGTACAGGTCGAAATTACCACCAACAGGTAGCTTCTAAATGCGACGATGCATTTGCTGTATTCGAGCTTTTACTCTAATCCATGCCGGGGGTGACACAGAGTTCTGCAAGCAAGCAATAGTGATCTCGCACATGCAGGCGGTTATTACACTGCAGCTGTAAAATGACAACGCATTAATAACACTTTCTCAACATAAAACCTTAAAATGTCACTTGCCTAACCAATAATAGTAGGGGCACTAAACATCACGCTTTAGTGCACAAAACCAATACTATCACCACCATCATCATGATCATCATCATCGTAACTACTTACTAATTTACACATTACTGTTGTCTCTCCTGTATTTATGGTTGCATTTGTGGCTGATTGTAATTTATATTTGGAATGGTTATATGCAAAAACAATGACCTTTCCGTTAATAAATGCGCCCCAGCTTTACCTCGCTTCTCCTATTGCCTGAGGATATCACGAACACGTAGTTCCTAGTTAGACATTTATTAAGTTTTTTCATGTTCCATTAATTAGGATTGCGATCTTTCGCTGTGATGTGTAATCCTAACACGTTTTCCCTATGACAAAATATGACAAGATGCTAACGTAGGAGGGCTATTCGGAAACTAAAGTCTGATCGGTCGCGAAATGGAAACCACAGCGAACATCAAAAATACACACATCAAAAAAAGTTTTGCATCACCCCGGTTCCCAGAACTCCTGAAGATAGACGTTGACTGTGGATATTGTATCACAGATATAGCGCTTTGATTGTTCAGGGATGTCACTAAACCCACCCAAAGATGTAAATAACAATATAGGAGCAGCGCATATTAGACGGAGGGAGTCCGACAGCCGATCAGTCCCAGTCATTCCACCAGGAAGGAGGTACACGACTCGTGTTGTCTGTAGTTCGCCCATGCCTAGACGGTCAAGACCGCTGTTCGATCGCGTCCGCATTGTTACTTTGTGCCAGGAAGGGCTCTCAACAAGGGAAGTGTCCAGGCGCCTCGGAGTGAACCAAAGCGATGTTGTTCGGACATGGGGGAGATACAGAGAGACAGGAACTGTCGATGACATGCCTCACTCAGGCCGCCCAAGGGCTACTACTGCAGTGGATGACCGCTACCTACGGATTACGGCTCGGAGGAACCCTGACAGCAACGCCACCATGTGGAATAATGCTTTTCGTGCAGCCACAAGACGTCGTGTTACGATTCAAACTGTGCGCAATAGGCTGCATGATGCGCAACTTCACTTCCGACGTCCATGGTGAGGTCCATCTTTGCAACCACGACACCATGCAGCGCGGCACAGATACGCCCAACAACATGCCGAATGGACCGCTTAGGTTTGGCATCACGTTCTCTTCACCGATGAGTTCCGCACTTCCCTTCAACCAGACAATCGTCGGAGACGTGTTTGGAGGCAACCCGGTCAACCTGAACGCCTTTGACACACTGTCCAGCGAGTGCAGCAAGGTGGAGGTTCCCTGCTGTTTTGGGGAGGTATTATGTGGGGCCGACGTACGCCACTGGTGGTCATGGAAGGCACCGTAACGGCTGTACGATACGCGAATGCCATCCTCCGACCGATAGTGCAACCATATCGGCAGCATATTGGCATGGAATTCGTCTTCATGGACGACAATTCGCGCCCGCATCGTACACATTTTGTGAATGACATCCTGCAGGATAGCGACATCGCTCGGCTAGAGTGGCCAACATGATCTCCAGACATGAACGCTATCGAACATGCCTGGGATAGATCGAAAAGGGCTGTTTATGGACGACGTGACCCATCAAGCACTCTGAGGGATCTACGGCGAATCGTCGTTGAGAAGTCGGACAATCTGGACCAAAAATGCCTTGATGAACTTGTGGATAGTATGCCATGACGAATCAATGCAAGACGACGTGCTACTGGTTATTACAGGTACCGGGGTGTACAGCAATCTGGACCACCGCCTCTGAACGCCCCGCTGTATGGTGGTACAACATGCAATGTGTGCTTTTCATGTGCAATAAAAAGGGCGGAAATGATGTTTATGTTGATCTCTATTCCTGTTTTCTGCACAGGTTCCGAAACTCTCGCAACCGAGCTGATGCAAAACTTTTTTTGATGTGTGTATTTTATTTGTAACAGTTTGAAGCAGCTCCCAGCTACTTCTCTACATAATCACCATTCCGAAGTAGACATTTGTCGTAGTTTGTAACAGCTTACCAATAGCTTCGTTATACACTGAAGCGCCAAAGAAACTGGTATAGGCATGCGTATTCAAATACAGAGATATGTAAACAGACGAATACGGGGCTGCGGTCGGCAAAGCCTATAAAAGACAAGTGTCAGGGTCAGTTGTTAGATCGGTTACTGCTGCTACGATGGCAGGTTATCAAGATTTAATTGAGTCTGAACGTGGTGTTAAAGTTGGCGTTCGAGCGATGGGACACAGCATCTCCGAGGTAGTGATGACGTTGGGATTTTCGTACGAGCCTTTCTCTAATGTACCGTGAATATCAGGAATACAGCGAAACATCAAAAGTCCGACATCGCTGCGCCCGGAAAATATCCTACAAGAACGGGAGCAATGACGAGTAAAGAGAATCATTCATCGTGACAGAGGTACAATGCTTTCGCAAGTTGGTACAGATTTCAATGCTGGGCCATCAACAAGTGTCAGCGTGCGAACCATTCAACGAAACATCATCGACATGCGCTTTCGGAGCCGAAGGTCCACTCATGTACGCTTGATGACTGTACCACACAAAGCTTTACGTCTCGCTTGGGCCCGTCAGCACTGACATTGGACTGTTGATGACTGGGATGACTGGAAATATGTTGCCTGGTCGGACGAATCTCGTTTCAAATTGTATTGAGCGAATAGACGTGTACGAGTATGGAGACAAACTCATTAATCAATGGAGCCTGTACATCAGCAGGGACTGTTCAAGCTGGTAAAGGTTTGTAATGGTGTGGGGCGTATGCAGTTGGAGTGTTATGGGACTCCTGATACGTCTAGATACGACTCTGACAGGTGGCACGTATGTAAGCATCATGTCCGATCATCTGCATGCATTAATGTTCATTGTGCATTCTGACGGACTTGGACAATTCCAGCAGGACAATGCGACACCCTATACGTCAAGGAATACTACGGAGTGGTTCCAGAAACACTCTTTTGAGTTTAAAAACTTCTACTGGCCACCAAACTCCCCAGAGATGAACATTATTGAGCATGTCTGGTATGCCTTGTAACGTGCTGTTCAGAAGAGATCTCCATTTCCTTGTGCTCTTACGGGTTTACGGGTAGCCTTGCAGGATTCACAGTGTCAGTTCCCTCCAGCACTACTTCAGATGTTAGTCTAGTCCAAGCCCGTCGTGTTGCGGCACTTATGCGTGCTCGCGGGGGTAGGTGTACCAGTTTCTTTGGCTCTTCAGTGTAGAAGGCAGCCTCCTGTGCTTTCCGCCAATTTTCGATGCTGGTCTGCAGCTCGTTGTCTGTGCCATAATGCTGCCTTCTTAGGCAGCGTTTCACGTGAGCAGACACGAACATCAGAGGGAGCCACGTCCGGGCTGTACGGTTTGTGATCAAACACTTCCCATCGAAAACGCTGTAGGGGCGTCTTTATTGCCGCTACAGTGTGCCGCCGAGAACTGTCATGAAGAAGGAAATGCATGACATTTACGATACATGGGGATGCATGAAAACAGCCGAAATCCTGCAGCGGGCACCGATTACTGGAGTGAGACACTATTTATCTAGGCAGCTTTACGTGCTCACCGTGTGCTCATAACTGAAAAGAGCGACGTGACGCTATCGCACTAGCGACACTGCCATTTCCATTTCGGACATTACTTTCCGAATAGCCCTCGTACACACGTGAGATATTATTTCACATTTAGAAACTCTTCTATGGAACAGGACTTGTCAAGCAAACGTGATTTCAGTTTGAAGTTAATATCTGTTATGTTCGTTTCATCACTAGGTGAGTGCCCAGCAACTTTTACAGCAGATTCCGTAAACCTCCGACTTTTAAGAGATTGAAACTCTCATGTGTTAACCAGGCTCAGATGTCTGATTACTTTCCAAATGACTTGATATGTTAGACATTTGGCTTTAAGCATGTAAGCGAGAAAAAGGAAAGGTTCGAAATTATGCTTTAAGTTTGTTAGTAATAGCTAAGGGCTTTCGTTGTGAAACACTGGATAAGAATGTAATTGTAAATGTGAATACTGTCTGCAAACTGTGTTCAAAATATAGGCGGCAGTAAAAAAGTAATAAATTAAAACGTCCTGTCGGATGCATAAGGTTTACTGCATGAATAGCGAAATTGTAGTAAGCGATAACCTTCTTTCCTTTTATCATTTTATATGTTAGTGGCGGGGGAAGCGTCAGCGAGAAAAAGTTTCGTAAATATTTGAAACTGTGGGTAAAGTCTACTGGAAGTCGTTAAAAGCTCGCAGTCTCAAACACTTGATGAATGAAGTTCAAATATTTATGCGCTGTCAGTTACGCTGTCTCAAGATAAACACAGGTTCTGATATTAATACTTGTCTTATTCTGTTGAACTTTTAACATAGGATTATTGCTGGTAATGAGTAAATTATGACAGAGTTTTAAATGTTGAAATTCGGTCAATAATTACACGAAATATTGAAAAGAAAATTTTTATTGCCCCAGGAAGCCGCAAGATCGTCAGCCTTTGACTGGTACCAGGTTCTGAGAGAGCGGTTTACTAATTACACTGTGGTTTACTAATTACATTGCGCTCCATTGTCTTCAGTGATGTTATTAGGTTCTGTTTGTGTGTGTGATGGACGTACACAGGTATCGCAGGCACCTGGTGAGCGACTTATTGGTTCAAATGGCTCTGAACACTATGGGACTTAACGTGTGAGGTTATCAGTCCCCTAGAACTTAGAACTACTTAAACCTAACTAACGTAAGGACATCACACACATCCATGCCCGAGGCAGGATTCGAACCTGCGACCGTAGCGGTGGCGCGGTTCCAGACTGAAGCGCCTAGAACCGCTCGGCCACACCGGCCGGCAGTGACTTATTCCAGAGTGTATTTGCCCGTGATGCACAGGTCCCATTCCAGGTTTCACTGTGTGTGGACCTATTAGTTACAACTTATGGTCACAACTGGCGTTAATAATTCATTCAGTTTACTGGTTGTTGAAATCTGTGGCTGTAGATGATACTACTTTATGAAATACAGCAACCAACCACGTTTCCACATATTTTTATTTAAGCAAATACACGTTTTTCGGCCGCTGTGGATACACCGGTTCCCTTCGGATCACCAAAGTTAAGCGCTGTCGGGCTTGGCCGGCGCTTGGATGGAAGACCATCCGGGCCGCCATGCGCTGTTGGCATTTTTCGGGCTGCACTCAGCCTCGTGATGCCAATTGAGGAGTTACTCGACCGAATAATAGCGGCACCGGTCAAAGACAACCATCGTAACGATAGGGAGAGCGGCGTGCTGACCACACGCACATCCTATCCACATCCTCAGCTGAGGATGACACGGCGGCCGGATGGTCCCGATGGGCGACTTGTGGCCTGAAGACGGAGTGCTTAATACACGTTTTTGGCTTTCACCCATATTCGGTTAGCGTCATATCTATTTGAAACTTCAGTCAGTGCATCATTACAACATCGACAGCAAAACAACAGTTTTGCTTAGCTACTCGCTTTGCGAGTTGTATATTTGCGACATATTCCTAAGTTTATTCAGTAATATAGAAGTGGGACCTGGTGAAGGAAAGTGACTCCCTGTTAAGTACACCACGGGTACGAGCACAACCTGATTTCCACAAACATAATTGCCCTATATGCCCGATTGCCAATTCTCAGAGCAACCCAACTTAAAAAATCAGCAAGAAACTGATTGATAACTTCAGCAACACATTCAAACTTGAAGAAATATACTCAGTGCAGAATAGTTACGAACTAGTTAATTTATAAAGGACAGTCAGGTTCCTGAGACAGCTAAGTTCACAAACATATCTGTCAATGAAAGAATAGAAATGGTTAAAAGTATCCTGCCTAAGTACAAAAACTTGACTTTACCCGAAATATATGGGTTCACTGATTTACTAACATAGTATTGTCATGTAACTATTTATTTTAATAACAAAATGTACCAGCAGAAAATGGCCTACCTGTGGGCAGCTGCCTTGCCAGCTTGCTAGCTGATATTTTCATCAACAACTTAGAACGAACATTTTTTACAGAAAACGCCCAGATATAGTACAAAAGATATGTTGATATACTGATTTTATTTGATGGTACAACAGAAGAAATTGAGGACCTTGCAAAAGAAATGAATAAAAGTATCAGAATATCATTGTCACTATTGAATACCAGACAGTGAAAGGTTTAAGTTTTCTGGACCTCTCCATAAGTAACTCGAGCAGCGGCCATAAATTTCAAGTAGGCCCTATACAGGAAACCAAGATACACAGATGCCACAGCCAATAAAACCTCATGTCACCTGAATAAGCACAAAATGGCTTCACACAGAGCAATGCTCAACACAATGCACAAATTCCCTTTAGAAACAGATGACCAAACTTATGCAATTGCTTATAATAATCGCTACAGTCCGAAACTAATTGATCGGCTAAATAGTAAAATAAGTTCCCAATAGCCAATCACAAAGACAAGTCAATACTAGATAACAGTACATCACAGCCAACAGAAAAATATGTGAGCTTGGCATTTGTAGGGAAACTATCATATAAAGTAGCAAATCTTTTCCGAGGAAGAATTTCAGAAGCAGTTTTTACACAAATAACAAAATAAAGGACAAAGCCATCCATAAGGGCAAGCCATGGAGTTGATTTGGAATATAAAAATTTAACTGCATTTCATTTTCAAAGGTGTACATTAACCAAACAGAAAGAAATTTCAACATATTACTCTGGGAGCACATAGATGCCCTTCGTTTAAAAAACTATAAGCAAATTCACCTTTGTCCTACGTGTGGCTGAAGGTGAACATCAAATGACAAACATAGCTCACAACTTACAAATATTCCACCTGGCAAACAAAGGAAAAAGAATGAGCTTATGTGAAGAAACTGAAATGTAGTGAAAAATGTTCATTCCCCAAATGACATCCTAAATGACAAAGTTAGCTTAAGCAACACAATTTTTCTAGGGAATTTCCATAATTTGCACATACCACCACACACTTAGTACAGCAGTGAAAAAACATAATCAAATGTGAGCCAATTCCGAGTATATAGTAGTACTACATAACGCATATTGCTGTTCTGTTTTTATTGTTTATAAATGTCATTCCAGCTCTTGCATAAAATGTGCTGTACCAATTTTTTCTTATTTTTATAATATTCCTCAAAATCTAATTAAAGTCACTTATGCACTTACTTAATAAACATACAGAGAACTCAACAACCTGTAAGCAAAATATAACTTTGACCATAGCAGAATCTGTAAGCAAAAGGTACCACAGATATAATTTTCGGATGTAAACAAAGATGTCAGTCAGCAAAATAGAGGATATTGGACTGATCAGCGTAAGACAGAAGTAGAAAAGTGTTTGTGCTTCATGTACAAACGCGGAAATAGGAATAACAGGAAGTAGAGTAGAAATTAAGTATACCTAAACGGCAATGTGTAGTAAATATACAACTCGCGATGTGTAAGTAGCTAAACAAAATTGTTGTTCTGCACAGGGCAGCTGCAACTTTCAGTTTGCTGTCGGTGTTGTAACAAATTACTGACTGAAGTTTCAAATACGAGTTACACTAAATGAAGATGGGTGAGAGCCCGAAACGCATATTAGCTTAAGTAAAAATACATAAAAAGTGGCAGGTTGCTCTTTTCCTGAAAATAATGATGAAGTAGATTAACATCTGATGCTTCTGCAGGGTGACGTAGTAAATGCCCGCACCACTACACAGATTACTGCCATTTATTCGACACTGAGGTGATGTTAAGATGCGAATCGGCAACTGTTACGTTCCGAGCAGCCAGATGTTACGTCCTCATTTCTAGTGATAAAATGGGCGGAAGATGGCTAAAGGGATCTGTCGCCTTAGGAATCTCGACAGGCAAGCAAAAGATTGGCTGACACAAGCGCACTTTCAATAAAGGTATTTTTCTCAACTTGTTGCTGAAGAACTTTTACACTGTTGGCAGTTTGTGGCAGCCATGGCTACCTATAAGCAGAGGCCTGAACAAGCGAGCGTCTGTGTACACTGAATGTTTGCTGGTAGAGCTAGCTAACAACATTCGGCACCAACTAGCAACGCGGAATCCCGAACCAGAAGAAGGTGCCTACGTGGGCGACGTTCATCGCTTATAACACCATCCTGACGATCTTCATCGGTCGACCGCCTGGATGTTCTTCATTGGTCAGGTCATCCTACCGGTCATGATGGTCGAAGCGGCACTCGCGGCGCCCACAGTATTCCGCATCGAGGATTCGGCAGTATCTGTAAGTTACGATACTACAGATGCGCTCATTCAGCTGGACAATGTACGACCATACGGCTGATGCGACGCAACGTGTTCTTCATGGTGTACAACAAATGCCCTGGTCAACAAGATCACCAGAGCTCTTACAATGTTCGGAAGTGGCTGTGACACGATGAAGCTGAAATATATTTTTTCTCCAGAGCCATTTCCGAATTACAACTACAGGTGCAAGGTGCATGAGACAGTCTACACTGTGTATTGTTGCGACTGTTTGCCCTTTACTGCAACATTTGTGTTTCACTGTGTCTGGATTTGTCATCATATACTCCTGCACTGAAAAACCAAAGAAACTGGTACTCCTGCCTAACATCGTCTAGGGCCCCCGCGAGCACGCAGAAGTGCTACAACACGACGGGCATGGACACGACTAATGTCTGAAGTAGTGCTGGAAGGAACTGACCCCATGAATCCTGCAGGGCTGTCCATAAATCCGTAAGACTACGAGAGGTTGGAGGTCTTTCGTGAACAGCACGTTGCAAAGCATCCCAGATATCCTCAATAATATTCATGTCTGCGGAGTTTGGTGGCTAGCGGAAGTGTTTAAACTCAGAATAGTGTTCCTGGAGCAACTCTGTAGCAGTTCTGGATGTGTGGGCAATTGTTCTGCTGCAATAGGCCAAGTCCGTCGGAATGCACAATGGACAAGAATGGATGCAGATGATCAGACAGGATGCTTACGTACGTGTCAATTGTCAGAGTCGTATGTGGACGTATCAGGAGTCCCATATCACTCCAACTGCAAACGTCCCACACCATTACAGAGCCTCCACCAGCTTGAACAGTCCCTTGCTGGTATGCAGGGTCCATGGATTCACGAGGTTGTCTCCATACCTGTACACGTCCATCCGCTCGATACAATTTTAAACGGAACTCGTCCGACCAGGCAACATGTTTCCAGTCATCAATAGTCTAATGTCGGTGTTGGCGGGGCCAGGCGAGGCGTACAGCTTTGTGTCGTGCAGTCATCAAGGGTACACGACTGGGCCTTCGGCTCCGAAAGCCCATATTGATGACGTTTCGTTGAATGGTTCGCACGCTGACACTTCTTGATGGCCAGGCACTGACATCTGTAGCAATTTGCGGAAGGGCTGCACTTCTGTCACGTTGAAGAATTCTCTTCAGTCGTCGTTGGCCTCGTTCTTGCAGAATCTTTTTCCGTCCGCAGCGATGTCGAAGATTTCATGTTTTACCGGATTCCTGATATTCACGGTACACTCGTGAAACGGTCGTACGGGAAAATCCCCACTTCATCACTACGCCGGAGATGCTGTGGTCCATCGCTCGTGCGCCGACTATAACCCCACGTTCAAACTCACTTAAATCTTGATAACCTGCCATTGTGGCAGCAGTAACCGATCTAACAACTGTACCAGACACTTGCTGTCTCATATAGGCTTTGCTGACCGCAGCGCCGTATTCTGCCTGCTCACATATCTCTATAATTGAATACGCGTGCCTATACCAGTTTGTTTGGCACTTCAGTGTACAATGATGGTTTACCTACCACATCACTTGTCAGTTACATTTTTCTTTCGACAGTGTACATATCTCAGTCCTTTCCGTCCTCCCCTTTGAATCTAAAGTGACTGGGCGTTCGACTTACTATGCACTGAGCAACAGGACGCAGGGTGGAGGTATCAAATGCTTATTAGATGCACTATTCTGCGTCAGCTACTACTGGTTGTCATCGGTGAATCAGGCAGATGATTAAAATCTCTGGACTGTACTTCGTAATCCAAGTGCCCTGATTTCATTGGTGTACTCAATTTTGGCTCATTCCGAGAGCGGCTACCGAATTAAGCTGAGAGGCAAACGTGACCTCGGCTACTTAGGCGGGTAATGCGTTGCAGCTGCGAAGCAAACCGGCTGACGTGTGTGCAGAGGGAGCGCGTAACTGTATCACGGTGGAGACGCAACGTCCCGGCGGAAGCGGCGAGGCTGCCGCGTGCGTATCCGGCGTGGTGCGGCGCGTCGAGGCGGCGGGCAGTGCCGCGATGGCGCCCCCCGAGAACGGCAAGAAGCGCGTTGTGCCGCTGCGCCTGAGGCTGCGAAGGGTGCTCAGCGGCGGCAGTAGCCATGGCAACGGGAGCGGGCCGGGTGGCTCGCACAGCCAGCCCGTCACACCCACGCACAGCCCTCTGGACAAGCACCGGCACACCTTCAGCTCCAGCAGCCTCGACCGCCTGCGTCAGCAGCCTTCGCGACCCCAGTGAGTACCCCCAACAGACATTCACGAAGGCGAAGTGGAAACTTAGCGAACCACCTTTTTAAAGGACAAACTAACGACCCATACCATCAAAAACACGGGTACCACTCAGTATCCTCGGCCAGACGCTTTCCTAACATAGTAGTAATACGTTATACACTGCTGGCCATTAAAATTGCTACACCACGAAGATGACGTGCTACAGACGCAAAATTTAACCGACAGGAAGAAGATGCTGTGATATGCAAATCATTAGCTTTTCAGAGCATTCACACAAGGTTAGCGCCCGTGGCGACACCTACAACGTGCTGACATGAGGAAAGTTTCCAAGCGATTTCTCGTACACAAACAGCAGCTGACCGGCGTTGCCTGGTGAAACGTTGTTGTGATGCCTCGTGTGAGGAGGAGAAATGCCTACCATTACATTTCCGGTTTTGATAAACGTCGGATTGTAGCCTATCGCGATCGCGATTTATCGTATCGCGACATTGCAGCTTGCGTTGGTCGAGATCCAATGACTGTTAGCAGAATATCGAATCGGTGGGTTCAGGAGGGTAATACGGAACGCCGTGCTGGTTCCCAACGGCCTCGTATCACTAGCAGTCGAGATGACAGGCATCTTATCCGCATGGCTGTAACGGATCGTGCAGCCACGTCTTACATTTCAGATGTGTTACGACCCGTGGCTCTACCCTTCATTCGATCGCTGCGATACCCTACATTTCAGCAGCCGGCCGCGGTGGTCTCGCGGTTCTAGGCGCTGAGTCCGGAACCGCGCGACTGCTACGGTCGCAGGTTCGAATCCTGCCTCGGTCATGGATGTGTGTGATGTCCTTAGGTTAGTTAGGTTTAAGTAGTTCTAAGTTCTAGGGGACTAATGACCACAGATGTTAACTCCCATAGTGCTCAGAGCCATTTGAACATTTCAGCAGGTTAATGCACGACTGCATGTTGCAGGTCCTGTACGGGCCTTCCTGGACACAGGAAATGTACGACTGCTGCCCTGGCCAGCACAGCCTCCAGATCTCTCACTAGCTGAAAACGCCTGGTCAATGGTGGTCGAGCAACTGGCTCGTCACAATACGCCAGTCACTACTCTTGATGAACTGTGGTATCGTGTTGAAGCTGCATGGGCAGCTGTACCTGTACACGCCATCCAAGCTGTGTTTGACTCAATGCCCAGGCGTATCAAGGCCGTTATTACAGCCAGAGGTGGTTGTTCTCGGTACTGATTTCTCAGGATCTATGCACCCAAACTGCGTGAAAATGTAATCACATGCCAGTTCTAGCATAATATATTTGTCCAATGAATACCCGTTTATCATCTGCATTTCTCCTTGATGTAGCAGTTTTAATGGCCAGTAGTGTATATACAAATCTTCCTCGTAAATCAAAAGAACGCAATTTAATATTCATACTAAGGGATAAACAAGGGATGCACCACGAAGGAATTATCCGAATGGGACGGAAATCGATAGATGTGATGTAAATGTACAGAGAAACAAATTATTACAATTTAAGAAATATTGAGTGATTTTTTCAAGGTAAAGAGCTTAACGAATTGACCAGCTCAATAACACATTCGTCCACCTCTGCCCTTACGCAAGCTGTTATTCGGCTTGGTATTGATTCATAGAGTTGTTGGATGTCCTCCAAATTCTGTCCAGCTGCAGCGTTAGGTTGTCAAAATCCGGAGTTGGTCGTTGGACTGTGTCTATAATACTGTAAACGTCCTCAATGGGGGATAGATCAGACGATCTTTCTGGCCAAGGGAGGTTTGGCAAGCGCGAAGACAAGCAATAGAAAGTCTCGCCGAGTGCGGGCGGTCATTATCTTGCAGAAATGTAAGAGCAGGATTGCTTGCCATGAAGGGTAACAAAAACGGATCGTTGAATGTCGTCGACTTACCGTTGTGTTATAAGGGTGCTGCGGACGACAGCCAAAGACTTCCAGCTATGAAAAGAAGTGGCAACTCAGACCATCACTGTATGTTGTCGGGATGTAGGTCAGGTTTGTATCGCACCGCTGTCCGGTGCGTCTCCAGACAGGTCTTCGGAGATCGTTGCGGCTCATTTCCAAGCGGGACTCATCACTGAAGACAGTCGTTCTCCAGTCAAGCTCGAATGACCCGACACCACTGCAAACAGACTTTTTGGTAGAGGGCGCAAGGGACGCCGTCAGCTCAGCCCCCTTTCGTCCTCACATTCTGTCGTCTCTCTAGGTCGACCACACTTCGTGACTCTGCGTTCGGTCATGACGCACCCATTCCTACCAACATCGTCGGGCGATTCGTCGATTACTACATGGTATATATCATGTTACATGTTGAACTAGTAACGCTCTTGTCCTTTGCACTTAGATTTCTGAAGATGGAAAGAAATCCGAAACGCGTCATATACACTTTCTGATCAATGAGGTCATTCTATATTCCGACATAATTGTCGTAGGGACTGTGACCATATTATAACTTAAATGTTTATTTGATACTACGGTAGAAAAGCCATGGTCACAGTACATAATGTTTTTTTAAATGGTGTTACATTACCGGTTTCAACGAACTACGCCGTCGTTTTCAAATGTAAAACATCAGTTGCAGAATATATAATGGGAATTATGACCATACATCTGACAATCTCATTATTTCTCGTAATTGTTATCAGATTTTTGGTCATAATTCCCATTACATATTCTCCAGCTGATGGTTTACATTTGAAAACGACGACGTAGATCGTTGAAACTGGTAATGTAACCTCTTTCTTTCTTCTTTTTATTTTTCACTTTTTTTAAATAAAAATTTTATGATCTGTGACTATGGCTTCACTATTGTAGTGTCAAATAAACAATGTCATTATTCACCTGTTGTATGACCTTTTAAGCAACCTATCCAGCTTAACTACACATCTGCGCGAATAATGGGATAATAAGCAACCAGGTTCATATAAGAAATATTTCTTTACACGTTTTGGGCACTTACTGCCCTTCTTCAGAAGGTTATGCCTATCGCATCATTTGTGAGTGGCAACAATAAAGTGCATACAACAAAATGCCAAGGTATGATGTATGCACTTTATTATTGACACTGTATGCACTTTATTATTGACACTCGAAAATAATGCGATAGGCATAACCTTCCGAAGGAGGCCACTAAGTGCCCAAAACCGGTAAGGAAATTAAATGTCTCATATGCGACTGGCTGATCATTATTTCATTACGTAGGACTACAATTGGTGGAGATGGATGAAATACTGGATCTACACGTATTTAATAATATATTAGTTATATAGCACACGCCGGAATTTACATCTTTGTTGACGTAACTGGATACCTACGTGGGTACTTATAAATAGTTGGGCGTGCTGAGCTTGTTCAAATTTGTAAATACTAACTGCGTCTTTATAGCCCCAGATGATGTCTCTTGTATTAGGAGACGAAAGGTTAGCCACAGGAACATGTCCTAGACCACGGCGAAATGCCCATACCACAAACATCACCAAGAATATAAAAAAATAGCTATCCAAAATCAGCAGGTGGTGAAACCACCACGCGATCTAGCAGAACTATATGTGCTGACATCAAATCAAACAGATTTCGAATATTGTGAAAGGACATCTAAATCATCTTCAACAGTACCGAGCGTATTGGAAAACTTAGGCTTTCATGTCATCTACCTTGCGTAGCCCTCTGTTCTGCCAGAACAATGGACTTCTTGTAGCGCTCAGCGCCTTTGTCCTCTTGTCCTATTTTTTTGGCTGAGCAGCATGAAATAAAGCACTTTGTTATGGAATAGGCACCTAATTTTTTTTTTACAAACCCAGGTCCGCAGGAAAACTGTAGGGGACTGGAACGTCTGCGCTGCTCCCATAACGTTGTCCGAGATCATTCAGGCATGGTCTGCGGGAAGATCGTATTCGACTATTCCTCGAGCAATTATTCATCAGTGTGGGAACATGCAATGGAATTAACGAAGGAGACAGGAAAACCTCAAGAGAAGAGACGCCGAGTACGTCGAGGGTATGTTAAGCCATCCACGGTGTCTCACAGAATCCGTCAATAAACTTCATCGGGAACCTGTTGCAAAAAGACGCTATTCATCTTACACTGAAGCCCCAAAGAAACTGATATAGGCTTTGTATTCAAATACAGGGATACATAAACAGGCAGAATATCGCGCTGCGGTCGGCAACGCCTTTAGAAGACACTACGCGTCTGGCGCAGTTGTTAGATCGGCTACTGTTGCTTCAATGGCAGGTTATCAAGATTTAAGAGAGTTTGAACGTGGTGTTATATCCGGCACACGAGTGATGGGACACAGTATCTCCGAGGTAGCGATGAAGTGTGGATTTTCCCATACGACCATTTCACTTTTGTACCGTGAACATCAGGAATCCGGTAAAACATCAGATTTCCGACATCGCTGCGGCTGGAAAAAGATCCTGCAAGAACGTGACCAACGACGACTGAAGAGAATCGTTCAACGTGACAGAAGTCCAGCCCTTCCGCAAACTGCTGCACATTGCAGTGCTGGGCCATCAACAAGTGTCAACCTGCTAACCATTCAACGAAACATCATCAATATGGGCTTTCGGAGCCGAAAGCCCAGTCGTGCAACCTTGATGACTGCACGACACAAAGCTTAATGCCTCGCCTGAGCCCGTTAATACTGACATTAGACACTGATGACTGTAAACATGTTGCCTGGTCGGACGAGTCTCGTTTCAAATTGTATCGAGTGGATGGATGCATACGGGTATGGAGACAAGCTCATGAATCCATGGACCCTGCATGTCAGCAGGAGACTGTTCAAGGTGGCGGAGGCTCTGTAATGGTGTGGGGCGCGTGCAGTTGGAGTGATATGACACCCCTGATATGTCTAGATACGACTCTGTCAGGTGACACGTACATAAGTATGTTGTCTGATCACCTGCATCCGTTCATGTCCATTGTGCATTCCGACGGACTTGGCGATACTAACAGGACAATGCGACACCCCACACTTCCAGAATTGCTACAGAGTGGCTCCAGGAACACTCTTGCGAGTTTAAACACTTCTGCTGACCATCAGACTCCTCAGACACGAACATTATTGAGATATCTGTGATGTCTTGCAACGTAGTGTTCAGAAGAGATCTCCACTCCCTCGTACTCTTTCGGATTTATGGACAGCCCTGCAGGCCACGCTGCTCGCTTCTGCGTTCTCGTGGGGGGGGGGGGGGTGGCTACATGTTATTAGTCAGTGTAACAGTTTCTTTGGCTCCTCAACTCTGTAAGAGCATGCTCCAGGCATACATGGTAGAGCATCCTACACAGAATTTTTTTAGGCAGGGAACTCTGTGTCACTTTGTTATCTGCCATTTTTGGGCTAGTCTGTGCACCCACAAAGAATATTCATAGGCCAGAAAAGGTCTATGAGGCTGACCTACGGTTTCAATTCGCGAACTTGCTCGCAGATCGTTCTTCAGATTTTTCGGGATTCAAAAGTCTGCCTTTCTTGTGCATGTACTCCATAACGGGATTTATTGTTGACAATACTGATTCTTTCAGAAGAAACTGCTGTTAATTCACTGACGACAGAAAAATCATCGTATATACTTGGATAACACTTCCTTAAACATTGTACGAAATGTGAAAACTGTGCAGCAGGTTTCATTTTCAGTAGGCTTCCAGCGGGACTGAAGAAAATAAGTGATGATCCCCACGCGTTCAGTTCCACGTTGAATGGTTTCCTTGTGGCACACTCCTTCTGTTCTGCAAAGGAGTTACAGTAGTTGAGAACTTTGTTGTGTGTTATTAATTCGTATACTCGCTCACTATATTTATCGTGATTTATTAATTATTTAGTTTTGTACTGACTCTTTCCATAATCAAGTAGCTTTGGCTCGGACAGTTCCACGGAAAAAATAAAATGATCATAAATGAATATTTAATGCGATACCGGCTCTTCATTGGACAGGGCGTATCACACATAAGTTTGTATAGCCTCTCTTTGATAATAAACGGCAACTTAACGCATCGATGTATGTGACAAAAGTGTGTGTATGATGAGTCAGTGGTGTTCACACTATTGCTTTACAGCAATGTATTAAATTCTGCAGCACGCTCTCAAATATTATCCATAAAATGCTGTCGAAGATTGATCGTTTTTCTTTACAGGAATGAACATATATCCATGCATTTAATGTATGACAGAACAGAATGTATTGTCCGGAAACACGAACGAATGTACGGAGAAAAGTTTCCCAGCAGGTATGACGTAGCAGCGCGAAGTTTCACTCTTCAACTGAGTGTGTACTGACTTGAGTCTTTGTGGCAGATTAAAACTGTGCGACGGACCACGACTAGAATCCAAAACCTTCTCTTTTCGCGGGCAAGTGCTCGTATCCAGGTACGACCCACTTGGCACGACTCTCTTTCAGCTTTACTTCCGCAAGTACCTGCCAAAGTTGACAGGAGTTGGAGTGCCAGCCCCACAATGTATGCAAGAGAACTTGTATGAAGTTTGGAGAGTGGAAGGGAAGTGCTAGCGGAAGTGAAGTTGTGAGGACGGGCCATGAGTCGTGTTTGGGCAGTAGTAGTGGGTAGAGCAGTAGTCTGATAAGGTAAAGGCTTTGGCTTCGAGCCCCGGCCCGGTATACAACTTTAATCTCTCAGGAAGTTTCAGGTCTCATCATAATTTGACGAAACTGGGTTGCTCAAACCACAGAGAGTTAGCTAAGGCCCTAGTATCCGTGTAATATACACTTCGTAGAATACAGAGTAGGGACTAATGGTGGAACAGCAATTACTCCGCTGTTTTCCTGCCACTAACAATGAATGCAAGTAATGGAGCCAAATAATTCTGAATCGTGAGATCAGTCCTCTCAGTATTATATCCACGTCAATACTGCACTGATAAACCTCGTACATTTTATATTGTTGACGGATGAGTACTTCGTGAGCCGTTATTGCGTTTTAAACTTCTACAACAGCCATGTCTGGTGTGATGAAAATCCATATGCCACGTTCGTCTCGTGTTACCAGCAAAGACACTCTAACAACATGTGTATGCAGTTGTACAAGATCAACACATGAGACATTTTGCGCGAGCCCTCTTGATCACCGTGTGGTAATCAGTGTCCATTAGATATGCTCTATCACACTTAATGGTGACCGTACATCCTGGCACGAGAGAATTTAGTTTCAACACGACGGTGTATCATTCCATTTCTACTTTACTGTCTATGACTATCTAAACAACTGATACTCTCAACGTGGTATTGGAGGTGTAGGTCATGTCCCATGGTCGACACAATGGCCAAATATTTCTATCGATTTTTTCCTATGCGTTTATATGAGATCGTTAATCTACGAATAACTAAAAGAAGCTGAAAGGGAACTAACATAAAACTCTTGGGTTTCCATCCTAGTGAGTTTGCAAAAATGGTGCGATGTTTCAGGAGTTCACTCCTATCGTCTACGGGCGAAGTGTCGAAACGGTGTCTAGGTTGTATTTACATAGAAGCTGCAGAGCGCTGGTCTGCTCCCACACCTCCCGACAGGTGGATGGTAGTGGGTCAGCCCACATTCGAGTGATGGAGTGATCAGTTAGACTCCATTTTCTGTGCCGTACAGGAATCTATATAGGCTGGATGTGTTCGCAGCATTTGGTGGCCAGGTACAAGTCCCTAGACGCGCTTAATTTGTATCTATAGAAGATTACGATACTGTTCTTTTTGGGAACATTAGCGTTCTTCGGCTTTGCCAGGGGAGCCAATTATTTCTGTTTGACTGTCGGGGTTATATGGAGGCTCGTTTTTTATTTAAAGTTTATGTGAGTATTTTTTTATGTGATCAGAACGTGTAAATGTAGCGCCGAGAAGCATTGTCATTCAGGTACTTTCCACTTGATTTAAATCGATTTTGAATGAAAACAGTAATAACCCATACATGAGGTGACAAAAGTCATGGGACAGACATGCACATATTCAGATGGCGATAGTATCGCGTGCACAAGATATAAAAGGGCAGTGCATTGGCGGAGCTGTCATTTGTACTCCGGTGAGTCATGTGAAAAGGTTTCCGATGAGATTGAGGCCGCAGGACGGAAATTAACGGACTTTGAACGCAGAATAGTAGTAGGAACTAGACGCATGGGACATTACGTTTCGAAATCGTTATGGAATTCAATATTCCGAGATTCACATTGTCAATAGTGTGCTGAGAATACCAAATTTCAGGCGTTTACCTCTCACCACGGACAACGCAATGGCCGACGGCCTCCAGTTAACGATCGAGAACGGTGGCGTTTGCGTTGAGACAAGCAACACTGCATTAAGTAACCGCAGAAATCAATGTGGGACGTACGTCGAACGTATCCGATAGGGCAGGGCAGCGAAATTTGGCGTTAATGGGCTATTGCAACAGACGACCGACGCGAGTGCCTTTGCTAACACCGCGACCTGGGCTCGTGTCCATATTGGTTGGACCCTAGACAACTGGAAAACCGTGGCCTGGTCAGGTGACGCCCGATTTAAGTTGGTAAGAGGTGATGGTAGGTTTCGAGTGTGGCGCAAACCCCACGAATTCATGGACCCAAATTGTCAAGAAGACACTCGGCAAGCTGGTGGTGGCTCCATAATGGTGTGGGCTGTGTTTACATAGAACATACTGTCCTCTGGTTATGATCCATTACTTGGAGACCATTTACACCCATCATAGACCTCGTGTTCCAAAACAAAATTGGACATTTTATGGTTGACAATGCGCCATATCACCGGGGTATGTTGCTCGCGATTGGTTTGAAGAACATTCTGGACATTTCGAGCGAATGATTTTGCCACCCATATCGCCCGGCACGAATCCAATCGAACAGTTATGGGACGTAATCAAGCGGTTAGTTTGTTCACAAAGTCCTGCAATGGCAATAATTTCGTAATTATGGACGGCTGTATAGAAAGTACGGTTCAATATTTCTGCAGGGGACTTTCAACGACTTGTTGAGTCCGTGCCAAGGCGAGTTTCTGCACTAAGCCGATCAAAAGGACGTCCGACACGATATTAGGACTTTTGGCACATCAGTGTATTTTTATACCAATGTAACTTATTGGGAGCCTTCTTTAATATATATGTATCCTTAGGTGTGGAAGACTGGTCGTGTCGGCATGTATGTAACGGAGTTTCAGGGGAGGAATTGTATTAGCGAACTTATAAGTCGGGCTAATTTTTATCGGCTGTGGACAGTTCTTGGTTACTTAGGTTATAAAGAAGAAAATTTGATTTTACTGTTATTATGATGAAAATTAAATGCATTGTCTATGCCGAAGTATACGAAGAGCTTTTTGTTGGGTTGAATAAACAGCCAAAAATGAAGATTGCGATTTTTACAACAAACTGATAAAAATCGTACATTACTAACACCAGATCAACAGGAGAAATCATCCTCGAAACGAAGATGCTTCAGTTAAGTATCTGAATGTAAACTTCTCCAAATTAATTCGAGGCACAAAATAGATGCTGTCAGATCTAAAATGCCTTCGCTGACTAACTGTTCTTAGTAACATCTCTGTGGGGGCTGGGTAAATTTCATCATACACAGCACTCTCTTACGTTCAGAATCAAACACGTGACTTTCTTACAAGCTGTGTTCAGCGGCAACCAAGTTCTCTTTCTGCCCCATGTAGACGTACGTGGTGAGCTTCAAGCAGAGTTGCAGAACACTGCGTTGTGTCTGCCAATCGATCTCGCATTGATTTCTGTAGACGCCAGGCAACGAGATAACATGAAGAGGAAGCCAATTGGTAGACACCTAGTTGCCTATCTTATTGTGGAACAGGCAACGCGGAAATGTTGGAGATGCTGCAAAATTTTACGTGCAGTTGAAACGAATATCCTGAGACTTGCAATCCGATACTTTGAACAGTTTCTATGAGTTTAAGTTGCTGTTCTAAGCTGTGAGTTGATTATGTTAATAACAAAATTGAATGCTCACTCTGACCTTTTAGCTTGTTATTACCTAGTATTCAGTTGTTGTCAGTTTTGTATCTTCTGACATCTTTATTATTTTAACCCCAAAAATTTTGCACATCCTTCATATCTCGCATTATGACAGTCGGTCTTTCCTGCCGTCACCCACGAATGTGATGAGATGGAAAGGGGGTGAAAGAGGAAGGATATGGTACAGGCACCACATAAAGTACTGTATTTACAGGGAACTGTTATGGGTACAGACGTAGAAGTTATGTAGGCGTCGTTGAGAATGTAATGTCCAGTAGAACAGTATCCTGCTTGAGCAACAATACTATCCTTAATCACAGCTGATATTCACAAAAGTTGCTTAACTGAGAATGCCATTTTCATGTTCGCTCTTCAGTTTTTACAGCCATAAATAACAAAACTGCACTAGCTGATATTTTCTGTGTGCTACCTAAGGGAACCACAATATTATGTAGATAAACACAAGTTTAATGGAATTCATGGTCAACCAATGGGTGTCATATCTAACCAAAAAGAACACAAAAAGTTGTAAATAATGATTCAGCCAATGATGCCAGAGGAGATTCTTCAGACTGTGAAGAAATCATTTATGGGGTTCCGCAAGGTTCAATCTTAGGTACACTGCTGTTTCTTGTCCAACGGCTGTCCCTCCCCCCCTCCCCCTCCACGCCCCACACCCCACCCCTCCAAGAGCCGACAGGCACATTTTCTCTGGGCTTTTTTTTCAATTTGTAGTTGGATCCGGCCGAAGCAAATACTACTCATCACATCTTTCATGTGATGGCGAATGTCAGTGAAAGCATCCATTTGTTTCCCATTACAAACAAAATGACTTTTAAGGCGGGTTTCTTCACGCCTGTACGATAGAGTGGCCCCAAATTAATCTAGTGCGATATTCGTTATATCGATACATATTACGTGGGCACTGACTCCTTCTGCCATATAGCAGCGCTACTCACTTGCTCCTGGAGTACTGGTTATTCTTCGAGTTTCACTACTGCTGTTAATACATATCGCTAAGACGAATATCACAACAGAGTGATTCAGTACCGCTCTATCGAATGGGCTCGTAACATTTCTCCTTAAAAATAGTTTTTTTTTGTAACGAGAAACAAGCAGATGCTTTCCGTTGACAATGGGCTTCGCACTAAAGACGTGATGTTTAGCATTTGTTTGGGCTGAATATATCTACCGAAATACCAGGAAACTGCACCTCACGACTCTTAGTAACTGTATACAACAATTAGAATAAGTTCTTGTTTCAGATTACAATGATATTGTAATCAATCCAAACAGATGTACAGGAACAAAAGAAATAGTATTGATGTTCTTAAAAGCATTATAGAGTCGTTTTCTGCAAACGTTCTTACTCTCAGTCCCAGAAAGAAGCAACGTATCCTGTTCTACGCACCTACATGCACTGCAGCAATGATAAATGTAGCCCATAGTGAGAAATTTTAATTACGATGGAAGCTTCAAAATTTTCTGGTGTTTGCATCAGTGCGAATTGATAAAAACATTCTTGAACTACTAAAACATGTCAGCTCAGCCACACCTGCACTTTGAATCATTGCATATCCTGGGGACAGAAAAATCACATAATTAAAATATTTAACATATTTCCATTGACTATCATAGTGTGGAATAACGTTCTGGTGTAACTCATCTTAAAGAAAGTAAGTTATCGTTGCTCAGCAACGCGATGTAAGAAACACACGTGGTGCTCACTCACAGTCATCTCGTAAACATCTGTCTTTATGAGTTAAGCATTTTTACTGCTGTTAAACTGTATATGTATTCACTCATGAAGTTAGTTGCAAAGGGCAGCGATGTACACAGAAGAAAAAAGATATTCATTGTTCTACATTAATGTTGAGTTTAGTCCAAAAAGGGGGTGCACGACGCTACCATCCAATATTTTAATCAGCTATCCAATGATTTAAAAGTCTGATAGATGAAAAAGTTAAATTTGAAAACAAAAGAAAAATTTTCTCTTAGCCTTTTCCGTAGAAGAATTTGTATTTATGTAATATGCAAATTTACATTTGTATAAAAAAGAAAAAACTTGTAAATGACCTGTATGTAGCCCTTTTCATTATCATTAATCGCCGTTAATCGTATAAATGATCCACGCAACACGAAACTAATAGTGGTCGAGAGTCACTATATCTCTATAGCGGCTAAAGATCGCAAATTTTCTGTTGTTTCTGATGGCCTTGACTTGCGGCTAAAAGTTTATCACATGTATTAATCTGCTCTTATCAAAGAAATGTCCACGTCTGGTATGTAAGTAAGTTTGAACTGGTTACGTTTGTAAGAGGCAGTGGCCTTGTACGACTTCAGGTTGCGCTGCCACCGATAATTTCTGATCTGTTCAGACGTCTTTGACCACGTTATGAGGCGTCACTGGCATCTGCTTCTCGTAATCGGCGGATTTACGATCTAGCCAACTTTGTATTTGGTTATAGGGATCTGGAACCCACACAGACCTCTGTGTGACGGCCATCATTAGTGAATAGCATTTGAGAATTCCAGAACGAAGTGGAATCAACAAATGTTAGTGCATAACGTTTACTTATATATCAGTTGAACAAAAAGTACTCTAATCAAATCATAGTGTGCAAGAAAACTCAATAAATGCTCTCCATCTATCCACATGCTGCACTTATGACACCAAAGATTATTTCGAGCGAATAAGTTTCAAAGTGTTACCCTGCCATGAGTTAACTCACAGTTCTTAAATTGAGTGACTATAAATTGGCTGGGTACAGATATAGATCCAATATTGATAAAGGAAGAGTTATAACATTCGTAAAAAGGCATATAAATAAAAAATGTAGAAATAAACAAGTTCTGTATGCTTTATGATATAGAAGCATGTGCTTGTGACTTAATATTGGCAAGTGCAATACATGGGATTGTTACAGTGCATAGTTCTGCGCTGGATAACTGGAAAATTTTCATGAAAAAATTTGACGGTTTGTTGTGCTATATGTCAAACAGAAAAAAAGGGTTTATTAACTTGTTGTGATTTCAGTGTAAATTTCTTGAAATAATCTGATAGAAAACGTGATCTAGAGGTCCAGTTAGCCACTTATAATTTAATGTCAGTCATAAACTACACTACCCGATGTGTTTAAGGCAGTAATACGCTTCTAGTTGACGTATTTGTACAAAAGAGGAAGCTAAAGAAACTCATGTCTCTCCTGTGGTAAATGGACTGTTGGGTCACGATGCACGGTTAGCCAGGTTATACAGCTTAACGCCATGTACAACTCAGAAACACTCTAAGAAAACAGTGAGGCTTGTTAATGATACAAACGCTGAAGATTTTAAAGAAAGCTTAAAAATATTGGGTGGAGTGAAGTTTACAATGATCCAGATTCTGAACTGACGTATTTCTCAATAAGTTTCTATCCCTTTCTGATAGTAGTGTTCCTAAATAGGTAATGAAATTTAACAATTATAAGTCTTCAAAGAAACTTTGGATCACTACAGGTTCTTTGCTTCACAAAGAAAAAAAGAACATGTACAAAATAAGCAAAACAAGTAAGTGCCCAGAAATACTTTCATATTATAAACAGTAGTGTAAAATGTTAAGAAAAGTCGTAAAAAATCCTGGAATATGAACATATTGACTGAAATTGAAAGATCTGACAAGAAAATCAAATCAATATTGAATATTATCAAGCAGGAGACATGGGAAGGAGTCATAGAAGATGAAATTTTTTGTTGAAGAGAATAGGAGCATTATAAAAGACAGTTCATATCAGCAGTTTTTAACAATAGTTGGAAAAATTGATGGAAACAGTTCAAAAGAGAAAACAAAACGGTACACAGAGGAATCCACACAGACGACAGTGAAATAAAAATTAATCTCACAGCTTTGTCTGAAATAAGGTAGATCATAATAACATTAAAAAGTACAGTTTCATATGGGGTAAATAGTACTTCCAACCAGACACTGAAAAGTTGTTTTTTCTTAGTCACGTGACGCATCATTAATTCAGGTGTTTTTCACAGGCATGGTGAAATATAACATTGTTAGGTCACTTGAATAAGAAGGCTGACTCTATACAAGTTAGTAACTACCTCCCAGTGACACTCCTTACACCAAAAAATTTTTCAAATCGCTCCACTCCATAACTATCGCTGTGCCACTTGTACAGCAACCCTAATAGGTCTTTAGATGCAGACAAAACAGTCACAGTTGCAGGAGATAGTTTTATTTAAACTTCACATGTGGCGTGTTTCGCCTTTTAGGCATCATCAGATACTCTGGGGAAATTACAAACTGGTATAAGTAAAAATTGCTGTTAAACACAATAATAAATGAATGAATTAAAAATAACAGAAGAAAGACAAACATCGATTGAACGATGGAGTACAGGGCCATATTTGTGTTTCCGGGGGTGGTGAGGGGTATAAATTTCAACTCATAAAATATTGCACTGTAACTGAGCTTACTGATAAAAACTCTTGCTAATCGTGAGCGAGGCATCGTACGTAATTAAAAGTCCCATAGAACTGAGAGGTAACAGCCAGCCACTGTCAATGTTTCATTACATCACACAAAAGCATCACGAAAAAAGGTAATGATATCAGGAAAAAGAAAGCTACCAAGGCGTGCAAGAGGTACCTAACATACGCAAACAGGCGAGTTCAGTGAGCATAAAAATTCACGAACGCCAAATACACCCATATAATGGCTAGATTAATACACCTTTGGCAAATGAACGGACACTAATAAGAAAAAAGAAATAACTAAAAATGTTTAGGAAAAATGTGGAGCAACGAAGCCATAAGCAAAGCAAAACGGGGAAACTGGCAGTAACGATAACTTACCCATGTGGAAACCGCCCAAGGAACACAAATATGGTCTGTTTACAACATTCTGAGCACGTGCTGAAATGCCGGCAACTTGACTGCCAAGCGGGTGTCAGTGTCCCGTGGATCCTTAGTGAGAAAACGCTCATAAGGTGGTGCGCTAAAAATTAGCTAGCTAATTTCTAAGGCTTCAATAAATACTCAGTAAGTAATATACGCAAAATCCCTCTCTCTGACGGCGATATCAGTAAAGAATTAGACAATATGCGCTTTGTAAGACATAAAAAATGGTTATAGCCCTTCACTGGTGGACCGTTTATATAATGAACGAAAAACCGCTGCAGTCTCTGTTATTAATTCTTCGCTTACATCTGCATTATGCTAAAGCACACGTGTATCTATTCCAGTTCTTGAGACTTTTCCATTAAACTTGGCTAAGCTATTTTGGCATACTGATGTTTGTGCTATTTTTTCGAAGGGCTCTCCCATGCAATACACGCTCCCCTATAACGAGAATGAATTCTCTAAGTCAGTTGTCTACCAAATTCGGTGTACAGAATGTTCCTCTGAGAATATCGGCCAAACTGGGAGATCTTTCGCTGTTAGGTTTAACGAGTATCTATTGACAAACAAGATCAGGTGAAAAAATTTTCCCCCTTTGCCCAGCACCTCAAAACTTCTGGCCATCATTGCTCAGATTTAGAAAACCTTAAAATCCTTGATGTGGCCACCAAAGGCCAGAAACGGAATTTAGTGGCAGAGTTTGAAATTTCTAAGTAAATCTTTTTCAAATCTCTGTAACAAACGAAAAAGTCTGTTCGAAACATCAAACATTTTTTAGTATCACGATGCGTATCTTTAAATGATGGTTGCCATCTATATTACTTACTGAATATTTGTTAAGCCTTAGAAATCAGCTAGTTGAGTTTTAGCGCGCCACCTTGTGAACCCTTTCTCACTAAGGCTCCACGGGGTCTTGACAGTTGGTTGGCAGTCTAGTTGCGGCCATGACTGCGTGTGCTCAAAGTGTTGTAAACAGACCGTATTTGTGTTCTTGGGACTGTTTCTTCATGGGTAAGTTATGACCGTTACAGTTAGTTTACCAGTTTTGCGTTGGTTCTGGCGTCGTTGCTTCATATTTTTACTAAAATTTTTTTAGCTGTTTCATTATTCTTATTAATGCCCATTCTTTTGGCAAAGGTGTATTAGCCTGGCCGTATAAGGATGTATTTTGCACTCGCGAGTTTTTCTGCTCACTGAACTTGACTATTTGTGTAAGTTAGGCACGCCTTTCACACGTCAGTAGCTTCCCTTTTCCTACTGTGTTTACCTTTTTTCGTGTTGCTTCTGAGTGATGTAATGGAGCATTCACAGTGTCTATCTGGCTGTTTCCTCCCAGTTGTTTGGGACTCTTAATCACTTTTGACTCCTCGGTTACGAGTATTAAGAATTTTATCGGTGATGTAATGAAGCATTGACTGTAGCTATCTGGCTGTTACCTCCCGGTTCTGTGGGACTTCTAATTACGTTCGACGCCTTGGTCACGATTGGGAAGAGCTTTTATCGGTAAGCTCAGTTATAGTGCAATACTTTATAAGTTGAAATTTTTACCCCTCACCACCCCCTGAAACACAAATATGGCCCCGTGCTCCATAGTCCAATCGATGTTTGTCTTTCTTCTGTTATTTTTAATTTATCATTTATATTGTCTTTAACAGCAATTTATACTTACATCAGTATGTAATTTCCTGAGATCGTTTGATGATGCCTAGAACAGGAGAAACGCGTCACATGTGAAGATTATTTTTTCTGTATCTAAAAATTATAAAATTATTAAGAAGGTAATGTACTACAGAGTGTCACTCACTTCTGTAGTAATGGGATACTTTACCACAATCATAGTTTGGATTTCAAAAGGCCATTCTTCCGAGTCAGGTATACACTAAATGAGCGCATAATGAAATATTTAAATAATAAAAATCAGCATTCGGTAACTTCTGTGTCTTGACACAATTAGAGATGTCTATTAAAGAAGTTACCTTTTTATGGAGTAAATAGTTCTGCACATGCCTGGTTTAGTTCATATTTAAGAAGCAGATTGCAGAAAGTTTCCCTAGACCGTTAGAGTAATATAAAGAGGGACATCACATAATCTGCATGGGGAGACATTACAATGTGGGTCACACAGGCTTCGAAAATGGCCCACTAGTGTTCTTGCTTGACGGTAATAATTTATCATTTTTCTTTGAATCAAGAGGCAGAAGCAGTTCTGTTTGCAGATGATGCAAGTATTGTTATGAAACCAAGCAAAGAAACGTAAACATATAAAATAGTAATGAAGTTTTTGCGAAAGTTACTGACTGGTTTTGCACAAATGGGTATTCATCCAGTTTAGTAGTGTCAAAAAAATTCCACCACTCGTTAATCTAGTATACTAAGAAGAAATAGTATAAATGAGAAGTTCTTACTTGTGTGTATTGATTAATAATTAACTGTGTAAACAATATAGTAGACCTAAAACGCTTAGGTCCGGCTACCTTTGCCACAAGAATAATTACCAACTTTTCAAGTTTGGTTCACTGGTGTTATGGGATAGTATTCTGAGGTAACTTTGCACTTAGGCAAAAGCAATATTCATTGCACAAAACAAAGTGACTACAATTACGTGTGGTGTTCGCACACGTACATGTTGCGTGCATCTCTCTAAGGACCTGGGATTATTAACCACAGCCTCACAGAACATTTATGCACGTCAGAAATTTGTTACTGACAACACATCTGAGTATGAGAGTAATAGAGATATTCACAAGCACAACACTAGAAAGAAAAAGATCTGCATTATTCTTTAATGAATCTAACTGCGGCACACAAATGGATGGAATATGCAGCTTTAAGTTTCTTTGACAAATTAAACGTGGGAAAAAAATTGTCTGGCGTATAGCAGAAGTACGAGGGCTATTCGGAAAGTAAGGAACGAAGAGTCGCGAAATGGAAACCACTGTGAAAATCTAAACTGTTTAGTTTGCAACGGTTAGCTACACCTTCCAGCTACACCTTCTCTATACAGTCGCCGCTCAGACTTAGACCTCTGTCGTAGTGTTGTACCAACTTTACAATTCCCTCGTTATAGAAGACAGCCGCCAGCACTTTGCGACGATTTCCTGCTCTGGACTGGAACTCATTGTCTGTGTCAAAATATTGTGTTCGTAGCAAGCGGTTCATTTGAGCAAAGATGAACCTCAGGGGTAGCCAATTACGGGCTGTATTGTGGGTGATCAAACACTTCCCATCGAAAACGCTGCAGGAGCGTCTTCATTGCCCCTCCAGAGTGCGGCTGAGAATTGTCAGGTAGAACGAATTGCATGTCTGTTATATTATGTGGAGTGCATAGCTTCAGGCGAAATCTTTCCTCAGGTCCTCATACTTGGCGGGAGACGCTAATTTCTAGCCATCTTCACTTTCTCACTGTGAGCTCAGAACTGAAAAGATCGACATGATGCGATCGACGGGTGTACTAGACACAGTGCCCAATGCTTCTGTGCAAAGCTTCATCAGATTTTCGCTGTATTTGCCATTTCGCGACCGATCGTTCCTTACTTTCCGAATAACCCTCGTATTTGCAAATGTAGATTAATCTCTTCTTAACAACCCCTTCTATACTAAAGAAGAAGAATAGAAATAATGGCGATTCCAGTGACGTGACCAGCTGCTCTAGGTTTCTTGGTTGAGGATCCGTGGCATAAGGAATCGGATCGATGTGGTCGCATAGCTTCTCCATTGGTTGTAAGTCCGTGGAGTTTTAAATCCGGGAATTTTGATGGCCAAGGGAGTACGGTAGACTCATCCTGGTACTGTTGGAATCACTCACGTACGCTGCGAGCTGTGTGACACGTTGCATTCTCCCACTGGCAGATGCCCTCTTGCCGAGGAAAAGCAAACTGCATGGAAACGATCCCTAAGAATAGTTCACACGAGTGCTGATCGATTGTGGCTTCCAGAAATGTCACCCAGAGAAGTCCACGGAAACATTCCCCAGCCAATAACGCTCTATCTTCCGACATGGACCCTTCCGACGTTGATTGCTGTGTTATCGCTTTCAGACGTTTCACGCCGAACACGCCTACGGACATGTGTCCGATTGATTATAAAAAGCAATTTCCAGCCTTCGTCTTCGATGAACAGCCGTCAGCATGGGTGCATGACCCAGGTGCCTGCTGCGGAGGCACATAGGCAGCAAAACTCGCTAAACGACCGTTGAGGAGACACTGTCTGTAGGCCTTTGGCTCATCTGGACAGTCAGTTGCACAACAGTTGTATGTCTCCGCAGCCGTCGTTTACTGCTGTTATCCATGGCCCATTGTGCACCACAGTTGCTCGGCGCCGGGTTTGGATAGCGCCATTTTGCATGTACGATATACTTTAACCACGATGGGATTAAAACAGTTTACAAACTTAGCCGCTTCCACCCTCGTCCCGAAAGCTAATCGTGCTAATGATCACCAGGCAAATCGCGCCGTTTCCGCATCACCACAACGACAGCACTGTTTTCCGTGTCCCCCAGAGACGCTCCATATATCCTCCACTGCTAGTGCTGCCACCTGACGTCTGTGAGTGGTTTCTGCAGGCAGGTGTCGAACATACGGGGTAGTCATATTAATGTGACTGTACGGTGTATTACGTGAATGGGTCGTGAGTGAAAAGCACTAACTTCCCTTTTCGATTCAAAACTTATTTAGTTCTGCTTAATGAAACACTCTGCGTATCATATTTTGAAAAAAAAAGTTATTATAATTTCAGTCGTAATTACTGTGACAGATACATAAAAGTACAAAGATGTCGCGATACAATATCGCTTACTGTCATCGTGTGGGTCTTTTGGCAAAGTTGAACGAACAACCATTTGGAAATTCACTGTTAAGTTATTAGGGAATCATAGTCCTAAATTTGAGAACATCTGTCCACGTAATTGTGGCATTTTCTAAGATAACAGATCAAGGTTGCACTCTTTTAGCGGGAAAGGCATTATAATCATTTCGAGGAATGATTCGGCTATCTGCATCACCTGACGTGAAAGTATCCTAATATCTCTGGAGTAGCTACTCAGGATGCAGGAGGCTCATTAGTTGTATTTCTCTGTTTTCTGACTGAGTGACCCGGTAAGGGCTGTGGCTGTTCAGTAGACGAGCGAAGCGAGGCCAGCGACATGGACCGTCGCTGTGACCGCGGTCGGAAGTGAGATAGAGCCGAGCCGATAGCGAAGGCGGAACAACCCCGCAAAACGCCGCGACTGCGGTCTCTGCTTCCCGGAACGTTCGCCCTCCAGCCTAGGTTTCATATCTCACTCAGCTGAGACTCAAACTTCTCCTCAACTACCAATTCTCTGATCTTTTTCTGTTCTACTACTTAAATCTCTTTATCAAGATAATGTGACTCCCTCCATAACCTGTTGAACGTAGCTGAATTCCAAAATATATATACCCCAACCAAGAAATGAAACGATCATGCGTCATTATTGGCCGGGAAATCCCATGTGGTATTGTTTGGCCGCCTACTGAAAGTCTTTTTATTTGACGCCACTTGGGCAACTTGAGCGTCGACGATGATGAAGTGATGACGATGAAACGATGATGACTTCACATACACAGTACCGAGCGGATAAAATCTCGCTCCCGGCCAGGAATCGAAACCGGTTCCTCTGCTTGACAATCAGATGCATTGATCACTTCTTTTTTAAATTTTTTTGTACTACTTACATCAGCTACTGAGGCGGACTTCAAACCCATAAATTGCTCACAACAGATAATAGTAAAGTATTAGCAACAAACGTATAAGCCTCCAAAAGATCCAAAAGAGAGAAGCTGTACTATGAAGCATTTCCGAAACGAAACGGATCTCTTGATATTGTGAGTTGGCTAAAACAGGAAATAAGCAGTAATCAATCGTTTGGGGCAAACCTAAATTGTGTCATTTCCAATAAAATCCACGATCTTTGGGCAGCTATATCTGTCACCGTCATCAGTTATCACCATCAACATCTTCACTTCCAGGGGCCAGGTTAACTGTCTCATCCATCTTCAAAGTTTGTTGCAGACTAAGTCTCATTTTGAGCCTACCAGTGTTTCTTCTTCCTCTCAGCATGTGTCTCAACAGTTTTGTCATTAGTGTTTCTCCTGGCATTCTACTTACATGCTCCTTCCACCTGTTTCCATATTTCTTTACTATGTCGTTATGTCCCTTCAAGATTCAGTTCTTTCTAATTTGTTCATTCCTAATCCAATCTGGCATGTGCAACCTTTGACTGTCCATAGAAATCTCATTTCAGTCGACTGCATTTTGTGCTGATCCTCCCTTGTGAGAACCCATGATTCATTCCCGTGCAGCATGGACGTCACAGTCATAGTTTTATAAAAGTTTATTTTCTTTCCTTCCAATACTGCGCTAAAAAATTAAAGGGTCAGGTTTTTGAAACCCGTTATTTTCTACGTATTT